>NW_028321903.1:10944426-11281352 GCF_036245765.1 Copidosoma floridanum | reverse complement strand
TTTTCTCGTTATCAACTTCAATACTGCTTTCGCTAATGATGAAACCTAAAAATTTGATACTGCTTTGACAAAATTCACTTTTTTTATTTACTCCAAGACTAGCCTTTTTATTCTACTAAAAATTTTTAGAGCAATCTTTATGTCGCGTTACTCGGGTGGCTGGAATTTTAAAACCGACAGATTTTTTTTTTTTTAAACGAAAGTCGTTTACCCAGAGTCTCTTCCTCCCAAGTTTCCCCCCTTACCCCGTCCCCCTCACCAACTGTTTTCCATACACTTCCCCTCTCCCCACTATATATGTATATCTGCCAACCGTGCCGTGTTACTCTTCTGCACACCTTTACCCACCATTCCCCCTCACACTCCCAAGCAATTAATTTTCAAACAAATTTTAAATTTATTTTCCCACAATAATTTTTATTTCTCTTTGAATTTTTTTCTTTTACAATTCTAAAAAAAAAAAAAAAAAAAAAAAAAAAAAAAAAAAAAAAAAAAAAAAAAAATTTTCCAATAAAGAGATTTGAACCCTCGACCTCGGGCATATGAGTCCAGTACCTTACCCACTCTGCTACGAGCGCTGCCGACTATTGGTACTCGGTTTCTTGTACTTATGGTGTGGTTCGTATCTATAACATTTCATTTTTAAATGTATTCACTGATAATACACTCAATTATGTATTTGTTTTATAAATTGTGTATTTGTTTTCTAAATAATACATCTAAAACAAAAAAAAAAACAAAAAAATAAAAAAAAATAAAAAAAATAAAAAAAACAAAAAAAAACAAAAAGAAAAAAAAAATTTTAATTAGCATAATATGGCTATGTAGATTGAACATAATAAGGCGCGTTATTACGCATTAAATATTTGTATTTTATGCATTTGATGCATAAAATACCGACCGATTTTTATCAAACCTGAGGTTTTTTTTGGCATTGCAATAATGCTACTAATTACTGTTATAAATAAATTATTTTATAAATAAATAAATTATTAAAATAAAGGAAATACAAAAGAATGAAAAAAAAAGTAATAAAATTAAATATGAAAAAAAAGGAATGATATATAAAAAAAAAGGGAATGAAAAAAAAAGATCAAATATTTTTAAAAAATATTTTTTTTTTATTCGTTTTTCAAGTTTTTGTTTTAGTAAACAACATGAATGCATTACTAACGTTTACAGAGCTTCGTTCTTCTTGTTGGTCTGGCGACCCCCTTGTTACCTAAGAAATTGTGTCTATACTCATCTCATGTTTAAAGAACTTCGTTCTTACCGTGGGTCCCATGACCCATTTATCCCCCCTGGTTTTTTTTTTCTTTTTTTTTTTTTTTCTTCTTTATTTCTTGTTTTATTTTTTATATTTCTAGTTTGTTTTTTTTCATATTTTATTTTATTACATGTTTTTTCTTTTTAAACTTTCAAATGTTCTTTTATCTTTTCTGCAGCAATAATTAAATCGTCTAGATAATTATATGCATGTGGTTCTAAATCGCCAATGACATCTTTGAATAGCCTTTGGAAAGCTGCACCTGAGCTCAACAAACCCATTGGTACCCGTTTGTACTGCCAAAGCCCTCTACCTGGAATCGTAAACGTAGTGATTTCGCGTGACTCTTTCTCTAGTCTAATTTGATAGTATGCTTATTTTAAATCTATTGAAGATATGTATCAGGCATTTATTAATTTTCTTTAAATTACATCTATATAAGGTAGTGGGTATGCGTATTTTTTAAGAAGTTTATTTACTACACGAGAATCGATGCATTTACGGTAAGACCCGTCTTTTTTTATCATTACGACCAGATTATTCCATGCACTTTTAGATTTTTTCACTACGTCTGCTTTTAATAATTTGTCTAATTCATCTTGTTGAATTTTTTCTAATTTATCTGACACTGCCCTGTATCTTTGTTTTATTGGTATAACATTTTCTGTTAATTCTATTTTATGTTTACTTAAATAAGTTACTGGTAAAATATCATTATCTTGGTCATCTGGTAACCATTTTCTTACTAATTCAGCGATCATCATTTTTCCTCATTTTTTTATCTTATATAATCCTATACTATTAATTAAACTATTTTCTTATATTGAATGTTTTGCTTTTAATCAAAACATGTATTTCTTTGTTTAATTTTGATCTGCCAACGAGAAAGAATTTGTGCTTGTGTCTATAATCATTGAAAAATTTCTCAGAGTATCTAATCCAATGATAAAATCGAGAGGTACCTCGGATTATTAGGACAGTTATTAATTTTTTGACTTTTTCAATGTTTATTAAAGCTGAAATTTCACCTTTTATTTGTATTTTTGCACCGTTCGCGACTTCAGCCAATTCGATTGTTGCTGATTTTACTTTTCTTGTGTGCCCTATCAAATTTATCATGTTACCGCCTATAACTGTGCTTGCAGAATCCGTATCTACGAGAGCATTCAAACTGTAGTTTTCAACTTCGATTTTGAGCCAATATCTTGAATATTCTGTAGGTCTGTTTGGATTTGGCATCATGTAGATACGTGGGATAGTAATCTTTGTAAGGGTTTTGTTTACATTGTGTGAGACCATTTTTTGTACAGCTGATTTATCGGTCTCCTTTACTCGGCTTTTTCTTCGTTTTCCGGACTAGTCACTCACCTTGTATTATTATTATTATTATTATTATTATATTCGTTATTATAATTTCCCATATCTGTATTACTACATTCTATGCCCTTTCTACGCCCTTCTCCCATAAAGTAACATACGTTTTAATTTTCTCTTCTATCTCTTTGTTGACTTTGCCGTGCATCATTCGTAAACTGATGGTCGTTATTTACTCTGCTATTTGGCGGCTGATTCTGCCTTTACTTGTTAGTATTGGTATTATAATTGTTACTGTTGTTATTAAAGTTTGAATTCGTATAAACTGTTGAATTTGCACGATAATTTGGGGACACAAATTATCTATCTTTATAATTATTGTTGTTGCCCCTGTTTTGATGGTTATTGTTGTAGTTATTATTATTGCTAAAGTTATTATTTCTGTAAGAATTAATGCTATCTGAATTATTATTGTTGGAATTATTATTTCTATTCAAATTCTTGGGTCTTTGAAAATTTTGATTTTGTCTGAAATTAGTATTATTATTGCCATTATTGTTATAATTTGATTGATTATTGTTCCACGATCTGATTTCAGATCTTCATCCCTGAAGTAACGATGTTTTTATAGTTTGTTTTATTTCATTCAATAGTTTTTTATTTTCCTCAACTGCATTCACTTGTACCGATGCAATTGCTGTTTCATTTACATTTTTCGTGATTTTGTTTAGATTCAAGGCGTCCCCTACTTCGATTGCTTTTCTACGAAATGTTATTGAACCGCAATCTACGTAGCTATGAAGTAATGGATGAAATTCTGATCTCATATTACAAAAAATTCTATCTACTCTTTTTAATTCACCTGGTGGGTTGCTTATCTTATTACATATTGCTTCCATATCCGAAATATAATCTTCCACGTTCTCATGTGGGCCTTGCATTCTTACTCGTATTTTATCTTCTAACCTTTCTGAATATCAATTCCCCAAATATCTTGCACGTATATCTGTTGCAAAATCCTTTCATATCACTCATTCTTAACCTTTACTTCTCAAAAACTTAATTGCGTTACCTTTAAGTAATGATGGGATTGCTCTCAATAGCTCTTCCTCCGATTAAACTGACATTATTCTATGCTCTTCTACGCTCACTAAAAATTCTTCTACATCTTCAGCTTCTTTTCCGTGAAATTTAATATTCCATGTAGATACTACTTAAGCTATGTCAAACGGTTTTCCGTTTCTATTGTAATGCTCTTCATTGTTTTCATTCACGATATTTATACTTATTGTTCTCCGAGCTATTTCGTCTCTTTCTACTTCGTCTGTAACGTTTGTAAACCTTGTAACAAATGCTTTGGGTAGTATCATTTCTTTACCATCCGGATGTTTTAGTGTAATGTACTGAATTTGTTCATGGTCCATATTACTTATTTTTGAATTGTTTGACTGCTCTGATTCGACTGAATGTATTGACTCGTTTGATGTGTTTATTGAAAAACCGACTTTTTTTTTCGTACGCTCTGTAATTTTTAATTCATCAACAGTGAATTTTTCAAAGAAAGACCCTAACAGCATTGAACGTTGACTTTCGAATTTCTCATTGTCTATTTCTCCATGCATGAAGTCTTCAAAAACTGATTTGCCTGACACAAAATGTGTTAATCGATCAATTTTTACTGTTACCTGCCCTTCATTTGATAAATGATATTCTCTTAAGGTATTTTCCAGTTCTTCACTTGATAATTCGTCATAAAATGTATTTATGCGTTGGATAAAACTATCATTTAACTTTTCCATGAGTATGAAAAACGAAACGAGCGACACTTAGCTTTATGATAAATTCTACCGTTATTTTGTGACTTTTATGTATTAACGCAAATCAAAGCGTTGATACAATCGATTTTACTCGAGTTTTTAAGAATTTTTTAAATTTTATGTTTTGGCCATAGTTAGTAGGTTATTTCTTTGAGCGCCATTTGTGATTGTTTTCTTTGCCCTGGTTTTTCGGTTGATTGCAAAAAAACAATTACAAAAAAAATGTGTATCTATATATATATATATATATATATATATATATATATATATATATATATATATCAAACAACCTGATTCAAGGTAAGAAGTGGACTATGGTAAACTGAATACCTGAAGGAAAAAGATTTAAAAAATGTCCAATTTTTACCTTTTTTTTTCTTAAAAATATTCTAACCCTATAAATAAAAATTTTTTGGCAATAACCTTTAACGTATATTAGCATTAGAAATACAGAAAATAACAATGAAAATATAGCAATAAATCAATAAATGTATGTGTTCGTAGGTCCATCGTTATGTAATTTGGAAGGACCATAGGATTTATTATGATTAGTTATGGATTGTGTTTCTTTCTTTCTCCTTTATCCTTGGTTTTTTTATTGTTTATTACCAATCTATTTAGGGCATCAAGATCTGCTAAAATGCCTGTTTCAAGGCATAGCTTGTAGTGCCAGTCGTATTTTACTAGATTGATATCTTTCTGGCATGACGAACAAGTTTTGTTTAACTTTATTTGTGTTTTGCATAAAAGATTGTGCACTTCTAAATCGCTTTTATATGTTAAATTTCCACACGGTGAATGTGTAATTTTTTTGCGGTTTTTTTGACAGTATTTGTGGAAATATCTTGCCCCATACATTTCAAGTCCTTCAAAGGCTCTTTTTGTTGATTCTTCGTTACAGTATGTAGCGAAGCTTAGGTACAGTTGTATTACCTCATCGTGCACGATATCTAATGGATGGTAGTTCAAATAGCTTAGGAGGCCAAAAGTCACTAGCAACCAGGTATACTCATCCGGTTTTATAATGACCGGTACCTTAGATACCACTTTCCACCACAGTGGGTCATGATCTTGAGGAGAATTATTTTCACTGATCGTGTTTTCTGCTTCCGCCTTTTTAGTGCTCACACTTTTTGGCTGCTGAGTTATACAATATATTACTATTTGGCTCATGTCTTCCATCCACTCAGTAGATCCATATGCTATATAAACGGGAATAACATCTTTTCGTATTTGTCTCTTGGTCGAAAAATAAATATCCTGTATTGGATACTTGTGTTCAAAAAATTTGATAATATAGTTTGTGTCAAAATATTTTTTAATAAGGACGCTTATTTAAGTTCCAGTACGATTAACTCTGACGAATCATAGTATTAGACCAGGTCCCTTTTTACTGTCTTTTGCAGGGGCTTCCGCTTTTGTGGTTAATTTTATATTCTTTTTCGGCGCTTGGACGTTTTGTGTTGGTGATCGGCTTGCCCCTTTCACTTCGATGATTGCTGTTTCATTTAGGGTCGCTGCAGCAACTGGTGCATCACATAGCTGGTAATATTAAGCCTTATACCCGGTGTATGGAGCGGTACATGGTTGTTCTTTTAAGGATAACATAGGACCCAATTTATTTAAAGACATTTCCATTTGATGTTTATTGATCGGTTTTTCAGTCATTATATCTAACCAACGTCTATTTATTGATATATTGTGGACCTTGATTCACTCCTTATTTGTCAAGGGTGCGTGTGCCATTGGTGCTTCTTATTTCGTTATTTCATCTGGCAAATGTGACAGTAAGTTAAATAGCTCCTGCAGTGGTGTGGCGATCCTTAAACTATTTGCCACAGCATCTGCCTCCAGCGGTGCACGAAACACCACCTCATAACTTGAGTAGTCCATAGCACAGGGTTCTTGGTCTATGGATTGTACTGTTCCGAATTTCTTTAATAATTCTTTTAACATCAGCTGACTACAGCTTTCTTGCAATAATATACTCAGTCGAGATCCATCAGCCATTGCTTCGATGATTTTAGGACTTTGTTTATCCATTATGTATGTGATTCTGTAAGCGTAATTATGATGGGTGTTATGATGGTTATTGATTAATACATGTATGTATATAAGTGCTGTTGTAGTGTATTTCGTGCTGTTATTAGTTGTAAGGATTTGTAGAATGTATATGAAATGTAAATATGAAAATAAAATTAGGTTTATGACATTGTTGGATGATGGGTAGGGAATAAATAAATGAATACAATCATTACTTATCACGTTGTGCTGAAATATTTGCGGATTCACAATATAATGGAATAAATAATTTTGGTACATGTGAAGGCTGAATATTAAAAGAAGAAAAAAATTCTACAATAGAGTAACATGCAACTGTGATAAAATACAACATGCGTTTGAGTCTTAAGGCCTCGAAGTATTTCTTTTTCTGGTGTCTATATTTCTTGACGCATAAAGTGTATAATTGAATGGTGGTGTTCAGTTATGGGGTTCATTTTCTGCTACTTTTGACTTTTTTTCGTAAATCGATGATTTTGGCAAATCTTGACTTCACTTCTGAAGCTTGTGTACATTGTTGTCTTTTCCATGTAATGACATGTCTTTGGTATGTCATTGACTCAACTTGTTGTTAACATAAAAAGTAAGTCAACTTCTTGTTTGATTTGTGTTTTGCGCTCCTTTTAATTAGTTCGGCGTATTTCGTGCGGTATTTGGGTTCATCATTCTGCAACGCTAAAATAGCGCTTTCAGAATCCATGTATTTTACGTATCCTTGAGATAATCTTCCTCAACGATCTTTAACGGCATAACAATATTCTAGGATTTCCAATTCAGAGAAATAGTTGAAGAAATCTCCTTCCCTTTTTATTTCTTCTATATCCCACGGCAAAATACAGATAAGTCTTTTCGGATCAACGTTTGGTATATCATTGCCGCTTTGTGACGGTATTGGTGAAGAAATCTTCTCTGCTTGACAAATAGTGGATCTTATCTTAGAAGGAAAAAGCGTCTGAATTTTTTTTCCCATATTTAGTGTTTCATCAATTCAGTCAGTAAATAAATCACTATTGTATTTGGTGGTTATTGTTCAGTGTGTATAACTATGTAAATCTAGAAGTACGTGCATTTTCTTGATGTTTCCTTTATTTTCTAATTGTTAAATAACTTTATGTAAAGATTGGTTTACGTTGACTCTAGTCTTTATCGTTATTTTGTAGTTGGGGTTCATCGTGCAGCATGGAAGGAGAATAGTATCAAACTACTATTGACTTATGAATTCATTTCTAACTTTTAGGGTGTATGGCATGCAAGTATGCAACTTCGTATCTTAATTATAAGTTTATTTTTAAGTGATTTTGATATTTTTGTTTTTCTCTAATTTCAACATATAGTTCACCTGGTTTGTATTCTTTTGGTTCTTGTTTCATGGTTACTCGGGATTCTGCGTTTAGTGGATTAGTGGTGCATTTTATAAATTTTTCGAGACACTGCGTTTCATAGTCTTCTTGCAACAGCCTTTTGCTTTGCTGATGAGTATTGCTATTATAATAATGATAATTATAATAATAATAGCTTCAATGACATAACATATTAAATTAGAAAGAGAAGTTTGTTTTTTCTCTAATTTTCGGGTTCATATTTTCTTTGAATGTAGCTGCAAAGTTATGGATATGCTGTTAATACAATTTTATATATTCTTTTTAATCAGTATGCAGATTTTTAATGTTTGTGTTCTTAACGTTGACATCGTCTTCTGTGACTAAGCCAAAAAGTCCTTTAGCAATGCTTCCGAAAATTCCAAAAGATGTCAGTCTTTTTGTTCGTATGCTAGGTGGTGGAATAAGCTTAATTCCACATAGGTTCCCACAGTATTTATTATGTTTAATAGTGTTGCTTTAAGGTTTGTCAATCACTTTATCTTTAAATTTAAGAGGTCTGTATCCATACAGTAAGTGCAATTAGGATAACCAAACTGTGAAATATAATATCAAAAAGTTTCATTTAATCCTTGAGTAGGGGTTTGTTCCAAGAATAATTTATTAACATCCAACCATATTATAATCTTGCAATCAGCTCTCTTAATTTTTGCTATACCAATTCGTCTTAGTATTTCCAGGGTTTGTTTCAGGTGGTTTTATACTATAGTTGCCATGGTTAGCATAGTTTAAATCTGAGCAACCCTCAAGCACTGTTGTCATTAAGATGGCCAATACAATCCATATCGTTCTGTTTTTTTCTTTTCCTGGAAGACATGTAGAATACATTTCTTACAAGAATATTATTATTGGGAAACTGGTTTTAATTTATGCATGTGCTTTCGTACGACTTTACCATTAATTTTTTCACACATTATTTTCCTCTAAAACTGTTTTAATCTTTTGGGGTTCATTATAAAAGTGATTAAATTTATGAGAATGCACTTCCTTTACACAAACGTAATTTTCTGGTTTAACATTTAGAGGCTTTAATTTAACATCTTATCTTGTTTTTGCTTGTACTTTCATCTTTATTTGTTTACTAGCGCTACCCTCGTCTCGGCTTTACCCGAGACTTACTAAATGAAACACTGTATTGTGTTGACATGTAATGTGAAACGTTTTCAGTTCGAAATCTTACATTTATTCCTGATACTTCTCAAAACAAAAATCTTTTTATTAAAAACATATTTGTTCACAATCCACACAGTTTATTTGGTCAAATGATAAGCTGTGAAAATTAAAAAAATATAACTATTTTAATTAAGTCCTGAAGCTTAATCTCTACATTTTTTATTGCCATAAAAATACAAATACATTTCCTATTTATTTAACAATCCAAATTTAAGCTTTAAAGATTATGAGACTACAGTAAGGGTACAGTGAAAAGCTGATCTCTCACGTAATGGATTCTTTATTTGTCGATTTTGATGCTGTTGTTCCAATATCGATAAATTTTCTGCATCAGTTCCTTGACGCCTAAAATTGTATTCATAAGACACATTTTTAGTTTTTCTTTCAATTTATCCTCTTGCAACTATTAGTATGCTTACGACTTTTGTAACCCCTAAAGGCTGTTTTCTGTCAGCTTTGTTAAGTTCAAACAAATTTTTGGAAAGGTAGTTCAACATCTGATTGCCCTAAAAAAGACTGGTAAGCTTTTTTAGTAACCTTTTTTTTAACTGAAGTTTACAGTAATTGTGACTGTCTGGATACCTCAGGGTGATGTTCTCTGGCCTGCTGTTGAAGCCCCAGACTGATCGGAACAAAAATTACAAAGTCCAAATCTTTGAAACTAGTTGTAGTGCTTTTTCCTAACGCCTCCTGGTATAACGTCAAAGACGTTGGTGTCTAAAGCACGTTTTTTTGCAGACTCAATTGTTTTGATGATCTAAGGTGGAAAGATTGGTTCGTGATGCTTGCCCGTTGGAGACTGTCCCATTGACTAAAGCTCATTTTTCCTTCACAGCTGTTAGGTTCGCTTAGCGCAGACCTTGGAGAGGATCGGTGATTCCAGGTTGAATGCTTAGAGTCGAGAGGGTAATATAAGGTTGTCATTAAGGTTCCCAGCTTTGTGACGAACAACTCCACTCATGCTGTCTGCCAGTGAAAGACTGACTTGGTTTAATAGTAGCCAGCTTTACATAGTCTTTTATTTGACGAATAAGGTTTCCGGAAATGGTTATAAAAATTTATTTGTTGGCAAGATAGTTTAAACTTAGGTGGCCCGTAAGAGAACTGATGAGATTGATGGTTAAGTAGAGAACGTAAATACTTATAATGGCCTTGAAGAGGGCTAGTGATAAAATTTCCAGTTATTCCTTGTCATTATTCTTGAGGATGAAGAGCCAACTGTGGGTAGCTTGACTCTTACTCTCGGAGTCTCTGTGTAGGGAAACCGAACATAAAGGAGATACGCTGCTGACCAAAGAATACCTCGTCTTCGGAGCGTTCCTTGGATAACCAATCACTCATCGTTAGTCGGGAAAGTGGGCCTAGAGAATACCTTCTCTGTAGGTATGCCGTTGGGATGACTACTGAGAAGGAAGTGCTTTTTACGGCTGTCTTCTCTAGCTTACATTTGTATTATAAAATTTTCTGATGGCACCAGGCCAGATTGGGGTACGGCCACATAACTCTGAAGTGTTGGAGGAGGTTGTGCTGTGGCTAGACACGTCTTCAGGTATTCCGCCACAGATGTAATCAGTTAGAATAAATTTTTCAGTGGTGGCACTCGTTGATCCTGGAGGTTAAGGGTAAAAGTAGACCTAGGTCACTTGCCCTTTGAAGAAGAGCGTCATTGGGAGCCGGTGTACTCAGCTGCACGACTATCATTTACATTCTTGATGCAGCTTGGGAACTTGACAGTAATCGACGGCAAAAATTTTTGAGATGCTCCGGCCTATTTTAACCACACTTATTTGATTTTGTTACAGGTAGCTTCGATTTTATGTCAACACCACCTAGCGGATCCTACTAAATTAACGTAAAAAACTGGCGTATTTTTGCAAATTTTTGAGCTTATTTATTGCTATTGGTATACACTTTTTCAAGATAAAAACTATACTCAAACCATCTAGAAAGTATCAAGAATCGGTATGCAAAATTTTAGCAAAATCGGTTCAGTAGTTCTCGCGTTTAGCGATTACAACAGTTTTAGCGACTTTGCTTTATATATTAGTAAAATTTCCTGCCGTAATTTGCTTCTCTAGAAGTTGCTTAATAAGATTCTGTTAATACAATGGATAGGTCCGTAACCTTTTATCCTTAGATATCTTTAAGGGTAACCTTGCTACTCTTTTAAATACTTGTTTATAGGGCGTTAAATTTGTTGCTGCATGTATACTCATGTCATACGTAAAAGCTGTAAATTTTTACTAGTTGTCGCAGTCATCGTAAGTTTCAGAGTAAGTTGTTATAATGTCAGCTAGGGCAGCATGACTTCGTTCTAGGAATTGGTTTGTTTGCAGATAATATGCTGATATAGATAGATGATTGGTCTTTAGGGTTTTCATGAGTTGTACTGATAAATGAGACATAAATGTAGCATGTCTATCTGATAGAATTGCTCTAGGCACACCGTAAACTAATATAAGATTATGAACAAGTGTATCGGCAAGCATGCTTGATCTTAGGTCAGGTACAGGGACAAATATGATGTACCTAGTCAGATTACACTGTACGGTTAGCAAATGGCAGTTACCATTTTGTGTTATTCTTAATTTACCGACGGTATCAATGGAAACCTTATCAAAGGCTTTAATAGGTGTATCTATAAGAACCAAGGGTTCTCTTGTTTTTATTCGTTAAATTTTTTTCTCTTGATATTTGCTGCATTTACGAACATAATTAAGAATATCATTTCTCATTCCAGGCCAATGAACTCGTTCTTTTATTTCTAAATATACTTGAAGACTCCGCTTACATTATTTTGTTAGCTTTTGTTCTCCTTGATAAATAACCTTATCAATATTATTAGGCGTAGTTTGAGGTTAGTCTTCAAAAACATCATCATTTGAACATTCACTAAGTGAAATAAGTGTAACGAAGATCTCAGTCTTTGTTGGGTCTGATTCTGAGTCAGTATCTGTATTTAAGTCTACTTCCGTTTCGGTCAATTCTTGTCGTAATCTACTTTGTCTCAGGTTATATACTGGTGGTTGCGTAACTTCTCCTAACGATTCTTCAGTATCACTTGGGTCTTTTTTGAAAAACATACTTGTCCTTGACGATGCACCAAGGTTAACTATATCTCTGACTGGTTATAGTGGCATTTCCCCATTTGTGGAACTACTAGGTTTTGTTACGGTGGTTTCTGTATGTGTATGGCCAGCGTGTAATTTTGAATCTACTTATCTCAAAAAATTCACTTTTAATGAGCATAGATTTTTTTAATAGAATCTTTTGATATATTTTTACTGACATTTCTTAATATACTCGTTACTCGTAGACGGTGTCTGTAGTTGTGAAAATGTTTTCGTTCGAGTTTTTTGAGCAATCACATAATGTTCTAACTTTGGCCATTCCTTGTTTGTTTTTAAACCAAGGGGTCGTCCAGGGCCCCTGGCCAATTTAGATGCATTTGTTTCTGATTTAGTCATGCTTCTAGGTTTTATTACTTCTACAGTCTCTTTTAAGGTTGTTGGCAATGCTAAAGGTTTGATCGTCGTTAAATTAGATGTTCTTACTATTCGTTTTCTCTTATTAAGTGATTCTGTTTTCTTCTTTTCCTCTATTTTCTTTCGACCCATCATCATAAATCTTAGTAATGGTAATTCATTGTTTATATTGTTTTCCACATAAAGAAGAGGTCCTACTGGATTTTTAGATAGTGCATCAGCATTGGTATTGAGTTTTCCCAGATTGTATTAAAAAGTGTATTCAGAATCGGTAAATTTAATCATCCAGTGCATTAAACGCTGCCCCGGATCTTTTTTTGTGTGCATCTTATTTAATAGCTCATGATCGGCAAGAACGAATTTATTACCTCGTAAATACAAATGAAAATGATGCACTGCGTATAGTACAACTAAGCATTCCTTTTCAGTCGTAGAATAATTTATTTTAACTTTATTTAGAGTTCTTGAAAGACAGGTAACAGAATGGTCAAGCCCATATTTTTGTTGACTTAATACCGCTCCACTAGCGTAGTCAGATGCATCTGTTGTCAACTTACATAATGTACTAAAGTCAGAAAGTAAAATAAGCTCTTGACATAGATGGTCTTTTAGTATTTGAAAACTTGTTTCTCGCACTTCAGTACATTCAAACTTTTTCCCTTTTTTTAGTTAATCTGATAATGGCTTAGCTATATTAGAAAAATCTTTAATAAAGCGTCGACAGTTTCCTGCTAGTCCTGAAAATTGTTTCATATTTTTCATAGTTTTTGGTTGGGGAAATTCTCTAACGGCTTGTATCTTTTTAGGGTCCGATTTAATACCTCGTTGACTCACTATATGCCCAAGAAATATTACTTCTTTTCGCAAAAATTCAAGTTTATCTGGTTGGAGTCCCATATTCGCTGATCTTAACCAATCGAAAAGTAACCTCACTTTACGGTCGTGATCTACTAGATCTTTTTCGTAAATAATAATATTATCTACATACACTATCACTTCAACATTTAATAAGCCTCTTAATATGAGATCCATTAGTCGTTGGAACGTGGCAGGTGCGTTTTTTAGGCCTTCGGGCATTTGTCTATATTGGTAATGTCCATGGGATGTCGTAAATGCTGTTTTATACTTATTATGTTCATTCATGGGAATTTGTTGGAATCCACTTGCCAAATCGAAAACTGAAAAATATACGGCTCCTCCCAACTGGTCCATAATATCTGCAATATTAGGCAATGGATATGCATCACCAATGGTCTTTTTATTAAGTTTTCGGAAAATAATTACTACCCTCTATCTTGGGTTTCCATGGCTATTAGGTTTTTTAGGGACAATCCAAAGAGGTGAATTATACGGTGATGCCGAAGGTTTCATTATTTCATCGTTAAGTTTTTTTGCTACGTGTTCCTCTAAAACTTTTCTATGTACTGGTGGGTGACAATATTGCTTAGTGTTGATACGGATGTTATTTTCTGTCGGAATTTTGTGTGCGACGAGGTTAGTACGAGTTAAAGTGTCTCCTGTTAACAAGAAGATTTCTCAGAATTCAGAAATCAATTGATAGATTTGGTCTCGTTCTTCCAAGTTTAAATGACCGGTGAGCACAAGGCCTCTTAGGTCGTTTATTCTATCTTGGTTATTTTTTTCAATTGGTCTCTCATGTTTGATGCTAGTATCGGGATCAAATTCAGGTGCAATGGATTCAAAAGGTAGGATTTCTCTTGGGTCCATTTCAATCGTAATATCATCCTTATTAGTATTTATTGCCATAATATTACATTGACCGTTCTCATTTTTGACTATTCCTTTTCCTAAATATATGTTATCACACCCTACATCTACTCGCGGTAAGTATCCTTCAGTTAATTCAGTATTAATTAAATTAATTCTTACTATTTGACGTGTTCAAGCCTTAATCGTATATTTAGTTGCTTTACTATTATGGTATTTTTTGTTCCTCATTAGGGTTATATTCTACACTAGGAGTATTTTTATTCTGTTCAATGGAATGGGGTTGGAGTATATATAGGTGGACTTATTTATTATTTTTACTGTATATCCCACTTTTATCAGTTTTATTATCAGTGGCCTTCATAAGATTTTCACCCCTTTCTGATAAGATCAATTTGTCAAATTCATCTTGAAAATTAAAATCAGCTTATATGTCTCCAAATTTTTCGTATTAAGGTATATTTGACCTTTCAGGTGGGCCTACGATGTATTCGTCATAAAATTTTTGTTCGTTAATTTTATTCTTAAGGCATTCTGTCTTTTTGTTAGTATCAAGGGTTGTAGCTGAAATTTGATTTTCCTGTGCTTGTTTCTTGAGTTTTATGGTTTCTTGTTCTTCTTCATCTTTTTCCAATTGCTCTATTTCCTCAAGAGTTTTTAAAAAAGTAATGGGGTTTATTACGTCATCATCTAGTTCTATAGCATCATGATAATATGATAATGTGGCTCGTCGTTTCTTACAAAAGTTTCGACCCAATAAACCGCCATCTTTGATCGGAAAATTGTTAGGGATCATATGAAAAATTGTAGGTTTTCCTTGTATGGTCATATACGTTATTCTTTTAGTTGAAATTGGGTGAGGTGCGATGCCAGTAAGGTTAATAATTTCACTAGTCTCTACTCGTGAATATGGGTGCAACTGATCTAATTTAATCAGATTTGTGGCGGTGCCATTATCGAGCATGAGTGTTATAGAGTGATTTTTCCCTTCTGGGATTGATAACCTTATGCTTGTAGGCTTGTCGTCTACGCCAAGTCCCTGGCATGTACCAATGTGGACGGTTTCAATTCTGTTGCTATTTTTATTACCTGCGCTGAAACATTCGGTGTAGGGGTTGAATTCTGTGTTTGGGGGCTCACCTCCGAACGACGATTAGGGTGAGCCGCCTGAGAGTTTAAATGATGCGGCAAACGGTCGTCTTCTGGTTGGTATTGATATTGAAAGTTCTGATTCTGATAGTTAGGTTTAAAACTTTGTTGATTATAACTATTATAATTATTATTTTGGGGTCGCCTATTATCATTTTGACCTCTGCCTCGGTATCCTTGATTATTACTAGGATTAAAATTAGCATTTCTTTGAGTGTAATAATCATTAGGATTTTCGTTATTATATCGTCTGAAATTATTCTGATAATAATTGAAGTTTCTCGATTGATTTTGAAAACTCCAATTTCTTTTCTGATTCTGATAATTTTTACAGTAATTCTGTCCATTATTTTGTTGTTGATATTGTCTATTATAATTTTGATAATTATTATACTGCCTATCAGCGTGATTATTCTCATTGTTGATCTGTTGTTTATTAACTTGTGCCACTTGATATGATGCGAATGGCTGATCGGAATACCTGTTCTGCTGTTAATATAAGTTGTTCAAATCATTTCTTAAGTCACTACGAGGTAGCCTTTGATATCGTGTATCCGGAATTATACCCGCTCTCATTTGGCTCTCCAATCTCAACGCGCAATCGAAGGCGTCGGCTAGAGAAGCAAGTTCTTTCGTATCTACCTGCTGGCTTATCATTGGTGCTAGTCCTCTTATGAACATGTCTCACGCCATGTCTTTTATAGGGGTCATTATATGCACGTTGCTTGCATTGCCTTTATCTTCCATCAAGGTTTTTTCAGCACCGCTTAGCAGTAGGCTTACATAAACATAATATTCACTAACTAATTGGCCTTGTCGTTGGTGCCCTTTCTGTAGCTGAGTTTGATGGTAAGCAACGGTTTTTCCTGTTGCATATCTTTTTTTTAAATGGGTTATAAATGCTTCGAGGTTTTTGAAATCTTGGCCACTTACGCTTATGCGTGCAACACCTCGTAGATTCTGCAAGACTGCTATTTTATATAAATCTTTTTGATCATTTCTGACCCAGCTTTTTTTATTTCTAACATCTTGTTTATAATTCTTCAGCGGAATATTTTTCCCATCGAATATAGGAATGGATTTAATTGCATGCTTCAACGAGAAGTTGGCATTGAGAGACTCCATCAGCGCTTCGGCTACTGTGATATCGGCATCATCGTTTTTATTAAACATTTTCTTAGTTGTATAATACCTTTTGTGCGTTTTTTTTTTTCTTCTTTTTTTTTTTTTTTGTATTATTTTATTTTTTATTTTTATTTTTATAATTTATTTTTTTTTCTGTTTTTTATGTGTGTAATAATTACAAAAAAAATCATACGACTATTTTGTTTTGTTTATTTGTTTCGAAAAAATAATCTATTAAATCCTTGACATTTATTGCAGAAGACATAAGTAATAAAGAAATAATTGTATGTATTTATTTATATATACATGTCTGTATTTTTATTCGTGTGTGAATGTGTATGTCTTTAATGTGAGCGTTTGCTTAACGCATGCAAGTGCAATAAGTTTGCTTTAATTTTTATAGGTATACGATAAGTGTACTATGTGTACGCGCAAATACTAAAGTGAGATAGTGTAATCGAGCGCGCTTGTATGATATTATCTGCTTTAAGCAAGGGAGTATACGGTGCAGGGATTCCTAATGTGGCATTTGTAGCTATATATACAAATTGCTACGCGAGCATCAGCTAGTGTGCTGTGTAATATTGAAGGGCTCTTTCTGTACGAGAGTATCCGACTTAACTTAACACTTTTTTCTCTTCAAGCAAGAATGGGCTCGACGGTCACGGTTTAAATAACGTATTTATAATTTTTTCATATATTAGTTTGTATATAAGTAATCTTCTGCCTATGCGTTTATATGATCTTGAGTGCCTTTAAGAAATTTTTTTTTCGTGAAAGCAATCAATTCATCAAATTGTGTATTTAATTGAATTTTAACATTATCGCTTTTCCGCTGAACATTAATTTCTGAATTATAAAAATTATTTTTCTGAAACGTACTTACTACTTGTTTTTCAATTTTGTTTGTTTTTTGATAAATTACTGATTAATGTATTACAGCTATAGTAATTTTATAACTGATTATTAATAAAATCGAATTTTTTTCCTAGAACGTTTTTCTTTCTTATAATCTCCTGCATAAACAATTTCCCACCACTTCTCTTACCTTTTTTATTACTCGCAAAATTATTTATTGGCGGTTTCATGAAATATCATTGTATAAACAATTGTGGGTATGTAAGTGAAATCATTAATTATATTAAATCTTTACTCCATTTTTTGAGAGTTCTTCTTCTACTAACACTATTACGTGCAAATATGTCTGTGAGTATGTATTTGTTATTTTGATAGACCGCTTTAAGTAGCAGATCTAGGGTAAAGAGTGTCCACTATTTCAGCAGGACTAATGGGGATAAACCACTCTGGTTAGCAGATTCAGGGTAGGAAGAGAAAGACCGCTCTGGTTAGCAGATCTTGGGTATAGAATGTCCGCTATTTAAGCAGGACAAGAGGAATAAACTGCTTTGGTTAGCAGGTTCAGGATAGGAATAGTGTATTTGTTCTGTCTTGTAAGCATGTCGTATAAGAGGTCACAATTTTCTCATTCTTCTATTATTATTTAAAACACAATATTATTTTATTACTTATCTATTTTTTTGTTATTTTTATGACAGTTAACTCTTATTCATTTTTTCGTTTATTTAATAATGTAGTATTATACTTATTATTTCTTTTATTTACTTTTGGTTTTTTTTTGTGTTTTTTTTATATTATAATGAAATACTGCATATACCATGCTATACGCAAAAGCACAGCATATACGCGTCCGCGCACAGTGCACTATATGGGGTATTACGCGTCATTGATTAACATGCTTCATTGAATGGTGTTTGGTGTTTCTTAAGAGAAAGATAGTAATCAACGAATATATAATTAATAAACAAATAGCTAGAGACCATAAACGACGCTCTGCTACCAATTTTGTTAAACAACGATAAATGTCATTGAGGTTTATTTTCAGCTTTAAACGAAAAACTGTTGACTACAGTCTCACGCTCCTTCACAGGCTGCGGGACAGCAGATAGTGCAACTATTTATTTGTTTAAAAAAAGAAGAAAAAAGTAGAAAGTTGAATATAATGTTCAGGTTAACTTACCTCTCTTTTCACTAGAAACTAATACTGGCAACTCTGCTTCAATCATTAATTTGGATGACCAATTCGGATGACTTGTACTTCTTCTTTTCGTTGGATTTATAATTATTTATTTTAAAATAACTTAAATTCTTTTTCTAATAACTCTTGTATTACTTTATTTTAAATTGCTTGTATATATATAAAAAGAAACAGAGAAAAGACTGAACGTCTGGTTAATTTTTTAAAATTAGTAATTAACGTCTGCACTTGATGAGTGGCAGCGGACTACTAACTAAAACGCCGTGCAAAGAAATGCACCTTGCACAAAGTTTTAGTTAAAACTTCTTCGTCTTACTAGCTATGGGGCCGTTACTTGCTGACGTCATGTGCTAAGGTTCCATGTACGAGCCACGAAGTACACAGTCAGTTTTGTTAGGCGATGACTCTCGTTGAGTATGACTCTGTAAAGAGTCTTAAAATTATATCATTGGAAATGAAATATAACAGGATAAAATAGAATAAGAATAAAAATTAATTTTTTTACGCAAGTCGTCACCTAACATAGGTAGTGGCTTTAATGATTACAAGCATTCTTGCTTCTTTTTTCTTCAGCTGTTAAAGACCCTATGCCTTCTTTCCAGTATCGACGCCACTGTTTGAACGAGGATGGGCTGGTAACATAGTATTGCTGTTTCGGAGGTGTTCAAGGATCCCACGAGGGCTGTCCAGCTGTACTTCGACGGCCAAGTCCTGAGGAAACACTGCCACTTGCTGGGTGGGGTTGACTATTCTTTTTGAGGTGAACGGTCTGACGAACGGGCTGTTCGTTATTTTACACATGGCAGTCCATTCTATATCTCGTGACGATCATGTGTGACGTTTAAGGTGTTGTGGTTATCAGCATAATAATCATGATGGTAGGAGTGGGATTGTTTCTGATGGAGAACGACAGAAAGAAGGAAGAAGAGAAGGTTCAATCTCTCATACTTGACATGGGCTCGTGGGCCTTTTCCAAAAATAGTTTAATTTTCCCTGCGATTGCTTTATTTATTTTTCATCATTTCTTCGTTCTCTTCTCTACCTAACAATAATTGCTAAATTTTTTTTTTTACAATAATGTAGTCAATCGGGTATTGAAAAAGGTTGTTATTTGTTCATTCTTATTTTCGTTTGCTAATTTCTTATTAGCTTTTCTTTGTGTACTTCTTGCATAAAATTATTTCAATTCAAAAGTATATGTCAGCCTACACGTAAATTTTTTATTTTTTATTTGTCTTCACCATCCATAATTTGTACATTTGGCCTGTGAGTGAATTTTACTTCCATTGAGTACGTCTACTTACTAGAGAGTGCCACACCTCTCATTCGCTTTGCTTTTTTTTATTCATGTTATATCAAATTAGTATTGATTAATGTTATTAATGCTCTGTTCATGCGTACCTTCCCATTATAGTTGTTGTTTTTTTTTTCTTGCAAATCTAAGTCTAACGTCTGTGAATATTCAGTTCGTGGTGCGTCGGGGGCCGCGAAAAAAAGCTTTATCGTAAACCTAATTAATCCCTTACTTCCTGTCATATTTTCGCGCTGCGTCTGGGGGCCGCAAAAATTTTAGAAAACAAAATTTTTGTACGTACTTTATAAATAGTCTTTCTCTACAAGGGGGGGGGGGTTATTTTCAGAATATCTGTTGGTTGCGCAGTAATCACTTATTTCATATTTTCTTTTCGTATGATTTAATGCTCACTCACGGCTCGTCCGAGGGCCGTGAATGAATGAAAACTAACGCTTTTACTTATATATATTATACATGAATTGTTTCTGTTAATCCTGTCTTCCTATACAATATACTATGTTAGTATACTAGCTTTATTTTTCTTATATTCTGTATTTCTTCTGTCATTATTATTATTATTATTTTTATTATTATTATTATTATTATTATTATTATTATTATTAACATTATCATTATTATTATTATTATTAATATTAATAATATTACTATCATTATTATTAATATTATTAATATTGATATAACTATCGTTGTTGTACTCTCTTCAGTTAAGTGGTGTACCGCAGGGCAGTATTCTGGGCCCCCTACTGTTAACATTATTTGCTAATGAGCTTCCCGACATCTGTTCTAACGTCAGTACGCACCAATATGCTGACGATTTTTTTATATACGCATCGGGCAGTGTCGAGGAGGTCAGGATGATTGCGGACAGAGTCGGTGCTGTGCTGGGTGCGGTCTCTTCCTGGGCAACGGTTAATGGTCTGGTAATTAATTGCAGTAAGACCAAGGCGGTATGGTTTCCCCCTAGAGCTTACTTGCGCGAAATTCGGGCTTCAGTTGATCCACCTACTCTAATTATGGGCAATGTTCCGCTAGAGTTTTCATCAGAGATTACTGTGCTTGGTGTTGTCCTGGACAGTGAACTTACACTCATAGCTCATTACACTGCGGTTTCCAGGGAGTGCTTTGGCCCATTATCGTGTCTTCGAAGATGCAGAGATTGTTTGCCAGTGGATACTCGGCTGCTGCTTGTCAAGCTGATAGTTTTTCCTCATCTGGAGTACTGCGCGTCTCTTTTCTTGGGCATCTCTGGTGAAATGAGACGCAAGCTTGAACGATGCAAAAACGCTGCACTGCGCTTTGTAGATGGTACGCCCAAGTGGCATCATATCACGCTTGTGCACAAAAAGTACTCGATTCTGAGTCTGGAAGGTAGAATTAAATATGTCACAATTTGACTACTTGTCTCGGTCATGCGCTATAAGGTCCCGGGGTACCTTGATGTCAACATCAATTTTCGAGCTGCTCGTGCTGAGTACTCTGAAAGGTCGTCCGTAACTGACCTTGTAGTTCCCTGGGCCAGAACGGAGTCTTATAGATGCAGCTTTGCGGTGAGAGCGGCGAGAATGTGAAATAATCTACCAGTCAGGCTTCGGAAAAAAGCTGCTTCACCCAACTTCAAGATCGACCTCTTGCAATATTTGGAATCAATAGATTTGCGGCTCAATTGAGGGATGTGATATTACTATTAAATATTTTGTTTATTTATTGCACTCCAGCATTAAATTTTATATTATTTTTATTCAAATTTTATGTTAAATTTATGTATACTTTTTTCTTCTCTTATCTTATTTACTAATATGCACTAGATTAGACACACAGCTTGAATCTCAAACAATGTAAGCGGGCCTGCGTGCCTACTATTTCCGCCAAATGTAAGGCAATGTATTAAGCTTTGGCTATTTAGGACCCTGAGTCCTTAGCCTGAATAAACTATTCAAATTCAAAATTCAAATTCAGTCAATAGCTTACCTTTGCTTTAAAGGTCCAGTGGGGGTGGAGGTTCAGGTGGAGGCCTTATGCGCTTTTCGTTGGGCTCCCACACGTCAATCCTCATTCCCAGCCTTTCCTCTACATTTTGCATTTTAATGTCAATCATTACTAGAGCCCGTAATTCATCGGACCTTCCCTCTAATAAATCATGTATGTTCAGCTCTTCTTGTTTATTTGACTCGGTTAAATTCCTAACATGTTCTTTTTCTTCATGGTTGCAACCGGCAGTATCTACGAGTTGCATTATTTAATCTACCTGTTTTTGTTTCTCTAACTCTTCTTCGTCTTTCGTAAAATTTTTTGTTTTTTTTTCATCACTTCCTATTTCTTCGTTAAATAACCTTATTACTGTTTCCCCCAAGCTTTTGACATTGTCCCTTTCAATGTCTTCTAAGTCCTTCCGATAAATTTCTTCGTAATCTAGCAGCTCTCTTTCCAGAATAGGCACGCATTTATCTCGTCACTTGTATTAATGCATTCTACGACTACTTTTCAATTAATATTTTTGGCTATAAAATTTCTGAACAATGTTCCTTTCTTCGTCTTTTGGAGGGGTATCCAGCCACTTTCTACTTTATTCATACTTTCCTTTATTCGTGTGTAAATTATTTGTCTCGATTTCGAAGGTACTTTAAAGCACTCTGGCTTTAACAGCGGTATCTCTACGTTATCCAATTTAATCATATTCTCGGCGGCGCTTGTCTGGCCCCGGTATTGCTTGAAAATATTCCACCCTATGATTTCTTTCGCGTCAATTGGGAAGTCATAGGGGACGACATGTAATGTGCACTCTAATCCGTGCAACTGAGCCTGTACTGTGCCCAATGTTTTGCTTGCTCCGTGAGTTACGCCGATAATAGCTACACGATACCTACTGTCTATTAGCATGTCAGTGCTTAGAACCTTTAACCTTTATAATCGAAATTTCTGCGCCAGTATCCACATAAAAAGTCAACTTTCCATTCTTTAGCTATGGTCCTTGTAACTGAACCGATGGTGGCATATGCCCTGTTCTCGTAAGTTTTATAGTCATTTTAAGAAGCTGCTTTATTTCTTCCTCGCGCTGCGAAGACTTGGATTCAGCATTATTTACATGTGTGTCCGACACCCTTGTCCGATTACTCTTTTTGTGGGCTCTCCTCCCTCTTCTTGTGCGTTTCCCCCCCCCCGTTGTCTAGGAGTATTTTCGCACTCTACTTTATTTCTTACTATTTTTTCCTGCACTGTGTAAGTATTCGGACTGTTGTGCGTATCCGCCTCCACTACTTCTTGCTCCACCTTTTGCGGCTTCTCTTTCCGACCTTCTTCTCCACCAGACACGCTTGTCTCCCTCTCTCTCTCTCTCTCTCTCTAGTTCATGCTTGGCGTTTGGGGACCACGCCGAACATCCTGCGAAATTAAAGCAGCCAATCCGTCTCGCCTATTATCAGGGCCGTATTCGCCGTTTCTTTGCTGCGGTGGGCACCTATCTTGTGGTGGCCCAGGTCTTATAAAGTTTCTATTATAGCCGTTCCTACTGTCCTGATTTTTATAGTCATTTTGATAACGGTTGGATGTGTCCCTGCTGTAGTTATTGTATGAGTCCTCCTTGCCCCAATCGTCGTTATAATTATTGTTTCTGGGATTGTAATTATTATACCTATCATTGCAATTATTGTTTCTATTATAGGCCTCTGTTGCGCCATTGTTATAACCCCTGTAATAATTATTGTAATTATTATCATTAAAATTATCATGCCTGTCATTGCAGTTGTTATTTATATTATTGTAATTATTATTTCTGTTATTGTTATCGTTATTCCTGCTGTAGTAATTATTATTCCTGTTATAAGGCTTCATTGGGCCATTTTTGTAGCCCTTGTTATAATTATTATAATTATTGTTGTGAGAATTATCATTTTTGTTTCCGTAGTTATAGGCATTTTTGTTTGTATTGGTGTTGTCTATGGGTTTGCTGTCTCTACTTTTCGTCCCTGTCTTGCTTGCGTGAGCGGCAGTCTCTCGCATAATGTCCTGGTCTCTGATAATTGCAATTTTCCTTTGGTTCCCTCCCGTTAACTCTTGAAGTTTTTCTCTTGTTTATCACCGCTAGCAGTTTTTGGCATTTCTCAACTGAATTTCCGGTTCGTCCGTTGCAATATATACAGCATTTCTCGTTTGCCGCTGCGGCACCTTGTATCCCATTAGTGGTTTTTGCCACGTTTTCTTCTTTTCTTGCCAGATTCTCTAGTGGCCCCCACTTAGTTGTTGTCTTATTGTATGTGGCCAGTGCACATACTGGTACTGCGTGCCGTAAACTAAGGTCGCTCTCAATTTTCAGTGCCTCTATGATTGCTTCACAGAGGGTCCTCGGGCTTAGACTAGTAATTTTACACCTGAAATTTGGATGTAGACCATAAGTGAATTGTTTCATTGCCTCTGCTTCCACGCTTTCCTTCAGTACTTGTTTTTGGATAGGCAATAGGTTTGAGTTCGAATCGTGTAGCATCGTCAATCTATTGTACAAATGTTGCACCCTCACGCTAAAGTCTTTATTGACTCGTTGTTTTGCTGCTTGATTATTTTTAGCCTTGCCATTAGGGTATCCAAGTTGTTTATGCTTCCGTACCTGTTCGAAAAGTTGCTGGAGAAATTCTTGCACTGGCTCAAACTGGGCCAGTCTTGGCGTGAAATGCTCGGCTGCTTCACCTTTCAGTCTGTTGGCGAGGGTGCCCAAAAAAATAATTCGTTCTCTGGCCCTATTTGCCATGCAACCATTCGCACACTCTCCCGAACAGTGGTAGGTTAATTTGGTCCCCGTCGAAGAATGGGGTGTTGCTCGTCATATGGCAGAGTGTAGGTAGAATATTTTGTAGTGGTCTTCATATGCCGTTTTCATCACGCCCCATATAGGCTCTCTCCTCACCTGGTTGTGAGTGTAGAAATATATCATCTCCCTGCCTTTGTTTGAGTGATTGCAGGACTTTTCAAGTGAGTTGGTTTCTATACATGGGGCGAACCGCCGATGCAAAAGCTGCCTTTTTATCCATTCTAGTTCTTCGCTGATCTCTCTGATTCTGCTCTCCAGGTGACGTCTTTCATTGTTTTCTATTAATGTGCTCTTCATGCCCCTCCAGTCATCATGTATAGCTGGCGAGGTAGGCCACCTAAAAATATCTGTATCCCCTGGTATTCCTCGTGGGCCCATTTCTTTTGCCTGGGTTGCAAAAATTTCTGTAGTTCCCCAATTTCAATATGTCCTATCCGTTTCATACTGCTTTATTTTTCTGTCTCTATCTAGTCTATCCCCCCTCGTATCATTCCATTCATCCCCTTTATTTTTGTTTGCCGTTGACCTAGTTTCAGTTATTGTTGTAGTTGCTTTGCCTGTTGGGTGGACTATTTCTTTTCTCTGATTTTTCTTTACTTTCGCCTTCATTAAAGCAAAGATCCTAATTACCACTGCTCTAGTTTCCTTGTCCAACGCATATTATTTTTCGCACCTGCTTGGTTCTAATTCGAATTCTAGCATTTGCTTTTCTGTGTCTTCTCTTTGTTCTTTTTTATTAAATATATCACATATCTCCACCCTATCGTTTTGTACTTCATCCCTGTTATTCGCAACGTCATAGCTCGTACCCCCTGAAAGAGACATGTTTGCTGTGTCTGTGGTTTTGGTTTTCTTAAATGTATCTGTTTTTCTCACACAACACACCCTGTTCGTATTTAAAAAATTCGGCTCACTCTGAGCCAGTGTACTAGGCTCCGAGTGAGTGTAGACGCGTATGATTACTGTATCTGTGGATATAACGCTTCTGGACCCGCTTATTAGAGTTCGCTGCGCTTGATGTTAATTTTCGGGTTTTCGACATATTGTTCTTTTCGCCTAGATTCGGCCGCTAAGAGATAACAGAGGGTAGAGGGTTTACCTGTTTCTGGTGACTACCCTGATTTATGTTATTCTACTTATTGAAACCCTGTCCTCTTTCCCCTCAGGTCTCAGCTGTTTCCTGTTTTTGACCGACTCGTCGAGTTTTTGCGTTATGAGTCACTGATTTTTTTCCTGTTCTCGAATTCTCTTATCACGTGAATTGTTCTTCCAACAAAAAATTTTAATAGATTAATGCGTTTTAAGTCTATTTTATCGCGGGATTTATGTTTTTCGTTTAAGTAAGAAACACTTTAAGAAGGGGGGCAAATAATAAAAGACGAAATAATAAATTTATTTCTACAATAAATATAAATACGGCAGATAAATAATATATATATACATCAAAAATAAAAAAAATATGAAAATCTAACGCTCTTATCTCTACCTAATGAGTGCCTCTCCTATTTTGCCTGAAGAGTAAGGGATACAATTAATTTTATTAAATATGATCTCACGTGCTAGTTGATATGCTCAAAAACAGGATTAAAATTTCTGGGACCATTTTCCCTGCCTCTTGTCTTCTTGATCCTGTGATTATCAGCAATTGTTACCCTAGTCCTACTGGCTTCCGGGCTGCTGTTGCCGCTGCTTGTTCACCGGTTCTGTTGCCTCTGATCGGATCCTCGGCTTTTTAATTTCAGATCGTCGTAATCTTGCGGCACTGCACTATGTGTGCTTCTTGGTGGAATTTTTTCTTGTAACGAGTACAATGAGAGAAAAAAAAATTCCGACTCTTACCGTACCCCACACTTAGCACCAAAACTGTTACGTAGGGAAGAGATTGGTAAGGAGGTGCTCCGCGAGAATAATGAACACTTATTATTTCAAGGACCTTTATTCAAGATACTGTAATCATAGGCAAGGTAGTGCGAGTGTTTCCTTCAAAGGCTCGTCGTGTACTCACCCGATAAACTCTCTTCTTGCTCGCACTTTCCTTCCCTTGGCCCTAGGGCCCCTCGTTACGAGGTTTGAGGAGAGGAAGCGTAGAGTCTTGCCTATACTATCGTACGTTACAATATGCTTTGTTTATGTCAAGTTCAAAATAATTATTTATTTTAATTAATGCATTTTCAACAATTTTGTCAGCAACCTTCAATTCGTTTGTTGAAAAACAGCGTAAGAAATGACCATAACTCATGTAAACAAAACATACTTTGATTATACGTAAGCCATCTTGTTATACATGGCTTCTTTACCATAACATATTTCAAACGTAGTTTAGTTTTACAAACAACAAACCTGTTGACTCGAGCTGAATGAGAAACGTAATTATAAACAAGATTAGGTATGTCTTCGAAAATATGAGGCAGCTGCTTAATAGCATTTTGCGCACATAAATGTTGGATATGACATCCGCACGTTATTATTTTTATACCTGGGACCAATTGTAATAATTTTTGTACATTTTGTGCATTTCTGCACTTTCATCAAAATAACGAACAACTACACACAGAGCCTTATCTTGAGTAATGTTGGTACATTCATCTATCATAACACTGAAAGGAGTAGTTCTTAGTATAGCTGATAATATTTCTTGTTGACCAAGAGCAATAACATTTCGTATAATACAAAACAATCTGTTTTCTATCGAATCCGTCAATTTTTTTCAATTTTTCTGAATCAACCAAAGTTTTTAGAATAAATGATAAAAGTGAATCATTTATCAGAAAAACCAATCTTTTTACTGCATAAAAAGCGCTGATTTTAATTTCAGTTATTGCTTTTTCAAGATCAAAAGTTTTGTCAGAAGGTTCTGAACTGTGTCTAATGTACTTGAGACTTACAGCATGACTTTTCACGCATTTAATATTTACCTCAAGAGAACATTGACAATCATTGCACAATATTCTAGGTAAACCGTTAACAACTACTCTAATCCAAGGGTACGATCCTACTCATTTTTCAATAAATTTATTGAGATACCAAAGATTATCTTCTGTATTTTCATATAAAATATTTGACACACTCTAAACATATTCTAAAGATATAGGGATTGTCTTTTAAATAATGTACTACTGGCTTATTAATCACCACCAAGAAATTGTTACGTTGTATAAATTTAGCATTTTTGTCTAATGCGTGTCACTGTACAAGCCATGGCGTTTTAAAGTGCTCAAATCTGGTGTTAACGGAATTTCACAAGCTTCTCAAAACGTTTTGAAACTGTGTCGGTCTTGAGATACCCAGTCCTTTAAAACAGGATGTAGGATGTTGTTTCCATTTTGGTTTATAGACGCAATTGGCCATCGTTATTGGTATTTGCGTATGTAATATAATTCAAATCTACAAAAAGTTTAATGATATCATGACATATGCAGCATTTTGAACGTATTTTTCGATGACCACACGATTATTACTGAATTTTGTCCATGTTTTTAATGTAACGGATGACATTCAATTTTTTCAAATTTTCTTAGCTATAATATATTTTCTACTTTATCATATTACTAAGAAAAACAATAAATAAAACAATAAAAATAGTAATACTTTACAATTATATAACCATAGTACATTACAGTACATGAATTATCCTGTAAAAACACATTAAAACAATACATTTTTTTTTTTTGATTGTCATGAAAGAAGGAAATAAAAATACATGAGTATTAGAATAAATATCTATCATTTGTATGTATAGCTTCTCTTTGTATGTAAATTATCTCTAATATGCGGCAAAAACTTGTGTTAGTCAAGAGGTAAAAAATAATTAATATGTGTTAACTTGTACTATACAGGTATAAATTTTTTTTTTAGAAATCGCTACTAATTAAAATCACATCAAAAGACCACATAACAAAAAACATTACAAGTTTTTAAAGGAAAAAAAAATTCCAAGTCTTAACTAAAATAATCAGGTTTTTTAATACTGAATAAACGTCAATAAAACCCGCTTCTTTTGATTGAAGCTTGTGGTCATTTCTGATCACAGGACTTGTATTTCTGTTAACAGCAGGACTCAATTTCTCGCAAAAAGTCGATCAGAAAAAAATTTACCGTCTTATATTATTTACACTTTTTAAAACTACTTAAATCATCTTTATTTACCGTTAAGAAAACCTGATTTTTTTTCGTTAAGACTTGTAATTTTTTTCGCTTACATACAAAATCACAAGTCAGCCACATGATGGCTCTGTCAGTAGCGTGTCTGCCTATAGATCTTGATGGTCAGGGTTCAAATCCCACTCTGGACAAAAATTTCATCAATGAATGAGGTTTTTTTCTGGATGGGATTTGTACTTTAATAAACCTACCGATCTATCTACCGTTTCCCCCTACTGTTATTAAACCCAACGTATGGCTAAATACACTTTTTAGTGTCAAAATAGCCATGTCTGAGCCCTTAAGGGGCGATGATAAATATAAAAAAAAAAGAAAATTACAAGTCATACTGTCAAAAAAAAAATACAAGTCCTGCAAGCGAAAAAAATTACAAGTCTTAATAAAAAAAATCAGGTTTTCTTAACGGTGAATAAAGATTATTTAGGTAATTTTAAAAAGTTTAAACAATATAAGACGGCTCATTTTCTTGTGATCGACTACTTGCGAAAAATTAAGTTCTGCTGTTAATAGAAATACAAGTCTTGTGATCGGAAATAACCACAAGCTCCAATCAAAAGAAGCAGGTTTTATTGACGTTCATTCAATATTAAAAAACCTGATGTTTTTAGTTAGGACTTGTAATTTTTTTTTGCTTGCAGGACATGTAATGTTTTGATCTCGTAGAAAATATTGCTTTCGCTGACAAGGGGTTAAAATAATTTTTGTTCGTCTACTTATAATTCTAGAATGCTTTAAAAACTTGTAATGTTTTTTGTCATGTGATCTTTTGATGTGATTTTGATCAGTAGGGATGTAAACCAACTATTAGTCATATTGTGCATCATTGCATAAAATCTAACCAAAATACTAACATGATATAAATGATTAAAGATACAGGTTAGGTTTTTTATTATATCATAAATATCCAATCAACAATGAGATGCAATATATTCTAACACTGACTTGACAGCTTTCAATTAAAATGATGGTTTTTAATTTATATTATTTTTTTAGTGATAACGGATATTCAACGTTCATCATTTTTTGTATTTTGGCTTGTCTAACTATTCCTTTGAGATACAAGCGTTCCCCCCTGTTTTTTTAAAATTTATTTATAGTTAAGTTATTTCAAAATCATGAAAGCTTTAGCACGGTTTTATTTATTTGGAAATTTCTATAATTATTCACCTTTCTGTATGAAGAAATGGCAAAAACAGTAAAACCATCAAGAAAAGTGTTTATAAAAATATCCAAAAATTGTGATTTTTTGTCTGTAGCTTCCACAAAACTTCATATGCCCAGCTAAAATTGTAACATTCCTTAATTAGTGCTTTTGTTAGTACTATTAAATTTTTTTGATAATTTTTAAACTTCTGGAAATAGTAAAACCTTTCACAAAAGTGTTTATAAAAATATATAAAAAACTGCGTTTTTTCGCTCGTAGCCCTCACAAAACCTAATTAACTCAAAATACTATATAAAATCTTAATTACAGTCCGTTGAAAATTAATAGAGTGTTTCATTGTCACCAGAACTACTCAACCTGAAATATAACTTTTTGAAAACCGTAATGCATCTAATTCCCTGAAGTTTGAAAGGACCTCTGAAATAAAAAGATAAACAAAGGTCCTATTGTGGTTTTTGAACAGTTAAAAATGTAAAGTTACGCACCGTGGGCAGATATATACGTTATTTATACCGTCGAAGGTAAAAATTTATATTTTGAATTCAATATTTGCTAAACTATGAAAAGAGCCACGTTTGTTTTTTCTTTTTATAGGCCCTGTCAAAATTTCAGTCAATTCAATGCATTACTTTTTAAAACAAATTAAATTTCAGATTATATGCAATCAAGCACTTTTTCATGCACTGATGACGAGCGGGCTGAGTTTAAGAAGGAGTACCCGTACAGGCAGCTGTAAGATGACATGAAATATCATAAATCTGTAAGTATAATCCCATTAATTGGTTTTACAAAGTGGTAAATATATTTATTTTTTGTTATTTCTTGCAGAAGTTCATAACTGAAAAGAAAAAACATGCTGTTCTATCAAAAAAAACTGTCAGGTAATTATGAGTTTTTAAACTGGTCTTAATATTTTTAAGTACTTAACTATTATTCAATACCTTTTGTATTTACCGGATCAGAGTACGCTCTTAACCAGACTACTCAACACTAAAGAAGAATAGTAATTTGAATTGTATTGTAAACGTTAAAAAAAAAAAATGAATACTTGATTGTTACTTTTCGTATTTAGTACAGCCGTTGTGTAATGAAATTATTTTTTATAAATGCTTTAGCTGACCTTTGTAATCCCTTTTTTATGATCTATATAGTTTTGTTTTAAATGTCAATCTCCCGTCTGAGTTTGATAACGAATTTTTAATGTAGTTGAGCACCGTAGACTAGAACATAGGTTGGTAAATATAATACATAAATGAGTATAAATTACAAATGAATATAATCATTAGAACAACATGTCAAAGCAAGAGAGATAGTGTTAAGTTGTCCAGGCGTGTTCGGTGACTCCATGATGGACAAACTTTGCATCGAATAATTCGTTTTCTAATTAATAAAAGTACTGGAAACTATATGAAGTATTCTTAAATTCTTGTAGTAACACTATTCATACAAATTGTAAAAAAAATCAGTTAACATGAACATCAGGCTTGTAGAAATAGTTAAACAACATTATTTTAACTCATAAAATCGTAGATGGTTAACATTTGTCTAATCAAATTTTTTAAATATTGCAAAGATTAACAGAGGCATACTATTTTTACTACAATTCTTATTCAATCACACTACAAAAACTAATGGCCATGATTACTATTGTTTTTACAATGTGCTGGAGTACGTATGCTGGGGAATATTCCAGAACAAACCTGAGCACTTAAAGTGTGTAATATTGGGGGTCATAAAAGTAAAATTTTTTGCTTGTTTCTCAATTAAAATCATTCAATAAGATATGGAGGCATTGAGTTTTATTTCAATACTGGAACTTGTAGCTGCTGTTTTAAAATACGAAGTTTTTCAAATAACTAATGAAAAACTATGTGAGTAACGGCACTCTTAGAGGAACCTTTAAAGACCAAGGTGAACATAAGTTTTAAATAAGTGTAATCCTCTTTCTACTGTTTATTATGACCAATGTTTAGCTGTTCTTGTGTGCCAATTGAAGTATAACAATGTTTTAAATTATTATAAGTCATCGTTAGTGCTTGCTCACCTTACATTTCATTTACTTATTACCGAAAACTTAACAACAGTTGGGGTACGTATCGTCATCGCTTGCACGCCCAAGCATTACGTATACTTTATTGTTGTAAAAAACTAATGAGTAGTTGTGCTACCTATCGTCTGCGCTTGCTCACCCAACAATTAATTTATTTATTATTAAAAAAATAACTAGCTGGGCTACTTACTACTGGTGCTTGCTTACCCTTGAATTAACTTATTTATTTTGAAAAACTAATAAGAAATCGGGCTTTTTATAACCAGCACTTGATCCCCAAAAATTAATTTAATAATCATTGAAAGTGTCATCTAATTTTTCGATTAGCTTTATTCAGTCTATCTCAAGCCAATCTCACTGTATGATTACATGATCTTTATTAGATCACTTGTAATTTTTTTTTTTTTCTCTGATCTGGTGTAATTTCCAACAGACAGTCACTGCGATGACATTGGGAAAAAAAAAAAAAATTGAAAACTCACTTAAGGTAAATAAATGTAGTATTAAATAAAATATGTGAATGCATGAACTTTAAACCGAAAAACTCAGAATAAGCTTCACAGTTCCAAAGAGTTCGTTAACGAGCATTTTTTTAGCAACATCCAGTTCGATTCATTGGCAAACCGATTTTTTGGGGTTTCAAGAAACGTACTGTCAAAATCACGATGCCCATGTCGTGTATCATTAAGCGTGATCGCTGTTATTTAGCTGAAAGTAGTCGGCGCTCAGTCTTTTCTTTGAATCACGTTTGGGACACATGTCCTTGACCATATTGCGCAGTGGTTGTCTCACCAAGGCAAGAAATAGATGCAAACCGTTTGGACACGTCCAGTCAATTTCCTAGGCATATATCTTTTCTTTTCCCGATTTCCTGCAACATCGTTCATTTTAAATTATACATTACAAGATTTTTTTATAGTACTGCTGCTGTAAAGTAGTGACCATCGTGACACTGCTAGGGACAGTTGTAGCAAATGACCCTTGTTGATAAACAGAAATTCATCTAAATTTAGTATCAAATCGTTCGGATCAACAAATAACAAAAACAAGTATTTGAAAGTTATAGAGATTACAAAACTGTTCATGGTATCGTCATGCTTGTTAGTTCTTACATCGGACACTGCAGCAAAACCACATGGTACCATGGCATACGTTAGAAGGCTCTTTAATGTTTTCCGACCAACTCCTAAATAGTAATGATCTCCAGTTGCTTTATACAAAAATACGTCAACTCTAAAAACACGAGTTTTAGAAGCGGATGGTTGCCCCAGTGTACCTATTATTTTATAAATTTTGCATTTCAAGCAGGATATTTTTTCCAGATATTTAGATTATTAAATGTCAATTACCTCAAATGCTTCCAAGTAAATACTTCTGAAATAAAATTATGCTTTTGCATGACTTGATAAAGCATCTCGTGTTTTAGCAGCTGGCTTAATGTTACGTTTCAAGAACTGGAATTAAAAAAACATTTTTTTTTAATGAGCTTTTTTAATTTGCGAAAAATATATTTTATTAGAAGAACTAACTTGCAGTTCCCACCAAAAAGCTAATATAGCATGCATAAATATTTTTGAATTTGTATTTGGTCTATGTACGTAGACCTCCTACAACATTAGTCCTTGATCAATGTATTTCATTATAGCTTTGTAATGCTTATTAAATCTTCTCAATCATTTTTTATTGCCTTTACAACTTGCTCGTATTATGTATTAAACTAAACTATGTTGATAATGTAAGCTTGTGAGATTTCAAACTATACTCGTAATAAGAATCAATACCAACTTTAACCCCTGAATCTCTTCAAACCCAATCTTCGGTATTCACATTTAATACTTGTGACCGGATAAATCGGTCACAGAGGTGCAAGAAATATATCAAGTATGATACGCTCTGATAGAGATAGGAAAAACTCAAAAGTTAGGAGAGAGAGAGAACAGGAGAGAGAGAACTATTAGAGGATAAGGAGAGTGTGGAAGAAGTGGAAAAGGAAAAATTGAAAAGGACGAAAGGGAAGAGAAGTTTAAAACAAGAAGAGACCTCAGTTCGCGATTAGCTGCGAGGCAAAGAGTTGACCAAGGAGGTGTAAGGCAAGGAGTGCAGATCTATACGACTTAGACCAAGACGTGATTTCGCACTGAGGTAAAAATTGGCAGAAATTTTCCTTGAATTCGCCTTAAAGTATTGACGAATACTCATCTTTGAACAAAAAGATAAGAAATCGTTCCAAAGACGGTGAACTCCGAACCGACCTCGACCACAAAGGTTTATTCACTGGCAGTTCAACGCAACCACCAAGATTACAACAAATCATCCCACACAGAGAAGGTACTCCTTAATACGATTAATAAAAAGAAAAGAACAAGTTCTCTCTCTATATATTTAAGTGTATAATTATATAATTAACAGATAATAGTATGTTGTAATAATTGAGTGCGAATGTTTAATGGCGAATTAAATAACGATGAATAAGGGCAGAAGGTTATTTTGCCCATTTTGTAAAGCTTTTTCTTTGAAATTCTATCATTCGACATTATAATAAATATCAGGCAGGCTGACCAACTAATCCGAAGTAATTTTAGAATACGTCTTATATTTTGAGTTGTGCTTTGGACATTTAAATATATATATATATATATATATATATATATATATATTCACCCAGGACGGTGGTAGTTTTAAGAAGGGAAAGCTGTTAAGTGACGACTTTCGTAAGTAAATAGATTTTCTATTTTTATTTCTATTTTATTTTGTACATATTCCCTCCGTAATAAAATTTCAAGACTCTTAAAAGAGTCGTACTTGACAAAAGTCGTCACCTAACAAAGCTGACTGTGTACTTTAAAGCTCTTGGAAATGTCAAATGACAACCAAAGTGAGCCACAAAGCCTTAACACATAAAGTCAGCAAGTATCGGCCCCGTAGCAAGTAAGACAAACAAATTTAACTAAAACTTCGTGCAAGGTGTATTTCTTTGTACGGCGTTTTAGTTATTAGCTTTTTACCACTCATTGAGTGTGGTTCCTAACTATTAGCTCAATATTTTTATCTAACTTGTTGTAATTGCTCGATAAATTTATAGTTTTATTGCTCGATAAGTTCATAGTTATATTGCTTGATAAGTTTGTAGTTATTATTGTAACTTGTTGTGAAACCAAATAGAAGCAGCACTGAAAAATCATATAAAATTAAATAAAAAGGGGAAAAGGGATGTGAACATTTATATTTTACAACGCCTAACACTCTCTCTTTATTTGTTTGTTTTTCCTTTCCCTAATATACAAACAAACAAATAAATGGACTATCTGCTGTCTCGCAGCCTGTGAAGAAACGTGATACTGTGGTCCACAATCTTTGGTTTAAATTATCAAATAATATTCAATTGTTAAATGATATTAATTATCATTTATCAATTCTTCTTATAGTATATAGAAACGTTATCAAAGGTTACCTTTTTCTCAATTGCAAGATATTGTAAGAGGACGGTTTTTTCCTAAGGTACCTCATCACCACAGCAAATTTTAGTTTGAAGCCCAATTCTGTTACGATGCATTAAAAGTTCAATGAAATAGTTATGTCTCCTAGAGCTATGGGTAATTTGGACTTATTGACAAAACTGGTAGTCTTACCAAATAGTTGTCTTATTTTAAAAATGAGTGTTATTAACGTAAATTTAGTAGTTTTATATTTATTTGTTTTTTTCTTATAGTAATTAAGTAAACCACAAGCACTATTTTTTATAATTCTGGAGGTAGTTAAAGTTCGCTACCTTATCATAAAGGTAGCTATCATTCTACTAACATGGTATCTTATTCGTTTCCGGCAAATTTCTAAAATTTTTTGCAATTTGGCTGTTCTCTAGCAAAACACGACTAACTTCCTGTTTGATCCCCACCCAAGCTTTGTCCTTATATACTAAATATCGATACGGAGAGCCTTCAGAATTATAAAGCACGGGTTTCAGGCTTACTTGAAAAGTATTTAGGAAGTATAGTATATTTAAGTATTTAAAGAAGATTTAGGATGGTATTATAGGTGCTCGTGAAAAATTCCAGGTGCTGATCTGGGAGAAATGTAGGCAGACTTTGTGATAATCCTTTTCAGCTGGTATGCTGCTTACCCGTGACTATGAGACTGTATGTTTATGAAAGAGCAATCAGGAAATCTTTGAAAAGACGAATGAATTTAAGGTTTCGTAAATAAGCAGTAAAACCACGGATATATAATCAGCATCGTGACTTACGTTTAAGCTACGTGACACAGTTTTAAATTAAACCACCGAAGAATAGCAAGGAACTATATTTATGGATGAGAAGGTGCTTTCATCTTCTAAAAAGAGTAGTTGTTTCATGTTGTTTAATGTTGTTAATAATTACGTTTTAATTTGTCAATCTATTTTCTAAGGTTAGCAATACGTAACCAATGTATTCTGATAATTTTCATCTACGTTTTTTTTTGTTTTAGTAATATTTGGAGCTGCAAATTAGTTTTAGCTGCGTTCACTACCAACTTGTTCAATTTTCATTGTTACTACTATTCTTATTGATATTACCTAGCACTCAATATTACCATTTAATACGGCGCAGTAAGAATTGGGGTTTGGAGATCGGCTAACTCTCAATATGTACATTCATATGTTATATCACGCTAACACTGTAGAAAACGCACTGCGTCAGCTTGGGCTTGGACTTCAGGTGATCATCTAGGTGACCTGATTTTAATTAATCGGCATTTAAATGGTGAGAGCTACATCAACCTTTTGCAGCGATATGTATTACCTGGAGTCACTAATCTGTATCACAATATAGAGCAAACGTACGTAGTTTAAGACAATAGTTCAGTGCATACGGCTGGTGTGGTCAGAGAACGGTATTCTACAAATCGAAATGTTGTGAGACTGACCCATCCACCAAATCACAAGATTTAAACATTGTTGCGAATGCGTGGTAAACAATGATGAAAGAATGGCATCCTGGAGGTCCACGTCCTGAGGTGTAGCTCATCAAGGAAAATATTTATTATTACTACCAAGGCTCAGACGACTCTGGATACGCATGCTCTCTCCTCACCCTGTTGCCACGGGCAAGCGGTCTCTCACCGCCTTCCGAGCTTAGACGGCTCTTCAAATACGCACACACACACACACACATACTTTCCATACCTCTTTAACGCGCAGTGTTACAGTTTCTCATCATCCCAAATGCATCGACTCACCCGCAATTAAAGCGATCCCACCCGCCAAGCTCTCTTCCCCTATCGAAACGTCTTTCTCTCGGACAACCTGATTTCGATTTCACGTACGTGTTTCTCTCTCTTCTACCTTATTCTCACTACCTCTCGCTCTCTCACTTTCTGAGCAACTTCGACCCCTCGCGTACACTTCCTGATCTTCTCCTCAACCACGAAGAAATCCACAGTACCTTCAACAACACACACTCATCCACATGCCTGCTTTTTACCACTTTTTTAAAACTGACTGTTGAACTGCTGAGGCCCGCTCGCAATCTCCTGCTCCCGTTGGTTCAAGCACGTGCAAAGGCTGGCCAAGGACATCAATCACCCACTACTATACACACACTGAGTTTAACTACGAGTCTTTGAGTTTTACGCACCGAACTGGTTCTGTTATGAGTCTTACTAAGTGTTACCACACCAGCACTGAAGTTACCAAATGTCACTCAAAAGTCACAAGAAAGTCACTTGAGCTTAACTCATATAAAGTCACTCAAAAGTTACAAAAAAGTCACTAAAAAGTCACTTGAGCTTCAGTAATGAGAAGTCACAAAAAAGTTACAAAAAAGTCAAACCACCAACCGCCGATGCACAATGCCTGATCCGGCTCGAAGGACCAATGCAAAGATTATATTGGGTACTTTCTCAGCACCCTAAAGGCACCGGTGAACAGAGTACACAGGCGAGAGAAGTGTGAAATAAACTGTAACAACAATATAGTTATTAAGTATGAGTATACTTCACTCTAATTTTAGCAACAATGAAGAAATATAAGAATTGATGTTTAGATCATAAAAAAAGTACAATGAAAAAAAAGAATTTCGAGTTTAATAATTACAGAAATATTAGCAGCACTTAATTATAAAATGCACAATTAAACTAAAATAACCAAACAATTAACTGTACAAAAGTTTGAGTTTACACTATATTGTGAGTATTACTAACCCATGTATGTACACTTGAGTTTATGTGAGGTACTAAACTTCACTTGTAACAATCACTTTTTTTTTGAGTTTATCTGTTAAATGTAATCAAGTTTCTGTGCCACGAGTATAACTAGTGCACACTTCTCTCAACTGCACAACAAGAGCAGTGCAATTAGCAAGTGCAAATTGGAGTAGGTGTGTAATGAGCTTCTCGTGTATAAATCCTCTTCTTACATATACAAGGCACCACCGTGACAGGTATTTTTGACCTTTGAATTTTTACTACTGATTACACTGTCATATTAAGCTACTCACTCTGCAAAATGCAGACACTAATGTTATATTAACATAAACTAGTATTGCTTTGCTCACTGCAACGATGTTGAGGATGAACGCTGATGAGCAGAGAGTTTACACGTGGCACAAAGAGAGCAATGACTGACCAAGATTATGCCTCTATGCGATTGCTATCTAGGGTCAACTGAACTGTAGCGCATGTGTCTAGTAGCCAACGCAAAAAGATACACGTACAATCACTCACACATGCATGACAGCCAATCAAAGCTCGGCCACACACTGCCGACACATATAAGCAGAGGGCATACACGAGCAGCTTACTGCAGCGATGGCACAGAAAATTTGAACATGGTGGAAAATTGGGCCCCCTACTACTCTCACACCAGAATAAGAGAAAGGGGGGGCCTACTTTTTCCTGAAGCTAACTTCAGAGCCTGTAGTTGCTGCCGACAGTGCTGTGGCATCGTCTGCTACGACAGTGGTTCTTAAATTGCGCATTGTGTCGCCGCGTCTCTCGGGTACTTGGCCATCGACACACGGTGTTTATATTTTGTCAGCTGATCGTTACTTTAGTGCCCAGATCTGTTCTGTGCCAGTGCTGATAATGGAGAAGCCTGGACCTTTTTTCTACATCGTGATCAAGCTGACAAATCTGGCCTTTATTACCATGTCAAATGATGAGGTGAGCAAAAATACTGCTATGAGTGCTAGCAGTTTGAAGCAGATCTGACAAGTATACTGCATATTTCAGTTATAAGCCCAACAGCATTTGGTGAGTTGTAGTGCTTGTTGTTTATTCTTTTTTTGTATATTTTTTTGTCTCTCTTAACTTAATAAAGAATCAAGCAGAATTTTAATGGAGGATTGCTGACAAGTGGTTACTTCCCACAAGTTTACAATCACCAAGTTGTGATTTACGTTTCTTGCATGAACGACTCAATCAAATCAACCAGAACAAAAAAAACTTGATCAAGATGCAAGAGGTTACAATTTCAGTTATTAATCCTATCAAGCACAAATTATAAGGATAGTGGCAATTTTCATGGCAACAAACAAGAAATTGTTTAACTGAAAAGGATACATCTTGATTCCGATACAATAACTAAAATCTACACAACAAATGTGTGAGTGAAGAAACATTAAGAACTGATGAAGTTTGACAAGAAAATGTATCCAAATCTCTGATATCATCGAATGAAGTAAAGAGTTTCTTAATATTTATTGTTCACAATGGAGGGACAGGCAACATTCACTCAATGCTCTCATAAAAACTTAGTGCAATGTGATGCTGATAGTACAGTTAATAATAAAAATGAAGTTCAGACTTGCTTAAAGTTAACAAGTGCGTAGCTCATTATATTCCAAACGTACGATACAAATGTAGTTGATGGTCTTTACAATTATTCAAATGAAGTAAATTATGAAGGTTAAGAAATTGCATGAAGCTGTAAATGTGACCTGAGTACCTCTAGTCCAGCAGCCCACCAACTTTCCAATTTTGGATATCAGTTTCAGTACTCTAATGCCAGTGTGTATTTGTATTCTCTCAGTTTGGAGCAGCCAGGTTATGATATGTAACTGAAGACCAGTGTGCCAAGTGATAAAAGGTTTGTCTTTTTTTATGATTACCTGAAATATTCATAGACTTGAGAAATTGAATACAATGATTATAATGAAGGTTAAAAAATTGCATGAAGCTGTAAATGTGACCTGGTCACCTCCAGTCGAGCAGCCCACCAACTTTCCAATTTTGCTGGATGCAGGAACAGTTGCTCAGCAGTTGGATGTCAGTTTTAGTACTGTAATGCCAGTTTGGATTTGTATTCTCTTAATCAAGACGAGTGTGCCAAGTGATCAAAGGTTTTTTCCTTTTTGTTATTCATATATACCTAAAATATTCATGGTCTTGATTTTAATACGATGATTACAATTACCATAAAGTTGTCACAAAATAATTTTGGGAGCTGGTGGAATGAATCCAGCTGGCATTATTGAGAGTTGCTGTAATTATGGAAAAATAAAGATTTACTCTGCTGACAAGATGTTCGAGAACCACAGCAACTATTTGATTAGCAGTTTCGACAAAGGTGCTGTAAGAGCTCTAGACTTTCATCCATTTCAGTCTCACTTTCTAGCTACTGGTGCAACAGATAGTAAAATTTATACTTTGCATCTTAATTGAACAAGTGTGCCTCTGTCTCCTGGTTCCAAAAAAATTTAACAGCTAAGGATGTACAAGATAAATTATGGAATAAAGAAGGTACGTTTACTTGACAACTTTTTTTTTACGCATTCATAATATTGACAGTAAAGCATTTTGTTTTTTACTGTGCAAAACATTCTTGCTTCAATATTTTTACAGTGTTGTGTCATTTAGGATTTAAAAATGAATCATATGGTAAGACTCTCTGGCGCCAATTCAAGAGCCTCCATAATAATTATTATGATGAATTTTAACACAACAGTTTTTGATTATTATTGAAATGTAGGTGAGATGCAAATCAGTACACTGACATCCTCATATATAGTCACACAGCTTCAGGAGAGGATCAAACTTCAATTATTTCACTGTGGGATTTGAGATTTGCAATCTCACCGTGAAAACCTTTCCGATAAAATCGAAGGGAAGAAATGCCCATTGTCTGGAATCCTTGTGATTCCGATTTCCTCAGTTATGGAAAAAACAATATAATTTTCTCTTGGAATATTTTGATTTATCATTACGTGGTAGTTGAATTTTTCTCGCAAATCTTCGTCCCTATGAATGCTTAAACGTACCTAAACCTTGTAGCATACATGTCGAAGACTCTGAAGGTACTAAACTTGCAATAGTATTTAAATACAAAAAGGCATTGCAGACAAAAATCATAGAAGCTGTTAAACATTTTTAAATGAATAAAAATTTCATGTATTCAGAGTAATTATGCCCTTGTACAGTATAAGATTGTAAACATTAATTATTAGTACGTACAACATTTAACTTCGCATTTTTAGTGTTTTATGCTGTATGAAGACTTCCTAATTATGAATTAACTAGTTTCATCGTATAGATCCTTATACATTATAAGTTAGTAAATGTAAAATAATTGGTACATACAACATTTAACTTTGTATTTTTAGTGTTTTATACATTACGAATAGACTTTCGATTTATAAATCAACTATTTTCATCGTATAGATCATTGTTAGTTCTTTGAAAGATAGTCCCTATAGATGTATATTTTATTTGAATAGCAATAGCTTTACTTTTGTCTTTACAATTAGTTATTAAACCTTAAAATTCTTAATAATTGAAGTACGCAGCACAATCAACGTAATCAAATCCTTACGATGTCTCCAAAGCCAAAAAAAGTTTTTTTCAATCTAGTAGCAATGGACAGAAATATTGTGGGCTTGTTGTTCGAGTATAATGCAGAAAGTCGTTAATACACTAGCATAACAGTGTAAAGCACCTGCTTCTTTCGTTAATTTTTTTGTTTTTTTAGTATATCGAGATTTGCAAGGTTTATAATGTGTAATGTAACTTGCAAAATTTTTCGATTTATTAATTTTACCTAAATTATTGCATGTAGAATAAATCAAAATCATCTGCAAAACCATAAAAAATTATATAAAATAGTTTACTACAAGGCAGTATAAAATCCTGAACGTTAATTATATAAGATATTTCAGTTTTCTTGTAATTACAGGAAAACCAGTGAGAATCGAAATGATCTGCTGTTGTGATTTTTTTTTCTCCACCAACAATTTTGTAAGTTAAAAAAATTAAATGTTTGGAAATAAAAATATTTTTAAAGGAGAAGGCTTTTTCTGTTTGGTAAATATGTGTAAAATTTTGACATTTTAATTCATTAAAGATGATTTTACACACAAAAAAAGAAAAACTTATTACACTTGCATCTGTACTCACTCCTTTATCATTTACTGTCCTTTTTTACGTTATTATCTTTTCAATTTGTTGGCTCCTTGAACAAACCAGCTGTCGATCAATTTTTTATTCTTTTTTTCTGATGAATTTTTTGTCTTAACCGGGATTCATATCCATCTGCTGATAATTTTACCAGATGATACAATTTAAAAAGATGTAAGTAATAGGGTCACCAATAGCTGTTAAATGAGTGAATGATATAAAACAAAAAAAAGATATATCTCTACAAATATTCACCTTGTTATACAATTTTAAATGGTTAATTGATCTTCTGATAAACAAAAATAAAACCGAAGAAAAGGAAAATCTAACAAATGTTACAAGAGCATAAGTTGAGATTGGCTTGAGATTTACTAAATAAGACATATCTGAAAATAAGATAAAATTCCAAATAATAGTTCAACTAATTCCTAGGCAAGCGAGTACTGGCCATAAGAAGCCAAAATATTTACTAGATTTTTTGTCATCAACAAATTTGTTGTCACACCATTTAGAGCTAACAATAAGTATACTAACCAAATATTTTTTCTAATGAATAACCAAATTATTGGGCAAGAAAGCGCCACCTGTATATAGCTAAGTTACTTGTTAGTTTTTCGTAACAAGTAAAGAAATTCTTAAACGAGCAAGCGCCAGCGTTGTAAATAAACCATATGTTTATAAGTTTTCTGTAATAATAAATAAATTATCAAACAAGCAAGTGCCAGCTATGAGAAGCCAAGCCTTTTATTAGTTTTTTCAATAACGAAGTAATATGTTAAACATTAATAAAGAATTTTTTTTTTTTTTTAAGTTGTTAATATTTTACTTCAAGTATTTGTACTATTATAATCTTTTTACAATTCAAATGATTTTTTGAATACAACAAACGAATTTTAGTACACCTGCATCTTGACTCACTTTTTTGTTTTTCATTGTTGTTTTTTCCGGTTAACCGATGGATTTATAACTTCTTCTAAAAATGACTAAAAGGAAAATCACGGTATTTTTATTGTCAAGTTCTAATAATAGTATTTGCTTACACAAGCAGTGTTGATAAAATGACTCTTTTCAGACTAAAAAAAGTTTATTTATTTAGTCGTAATTTTTTTACATGACAAAGCTTACATTACACACAACTGAATTACATATTGAAGTTAAAAGGTAAAAAATTGAGTTTAATGAAAAGCAAATATGTTTCTTACAAGATATTATCATCGGGGAACTAGTTTTAATTTATCTGTATGTTTGCGTATGGTTTCACCATTGGTTTTTCCTAGTAACACATTATTTCCCTCTGAAACTGTTCTAACCTTTAGGGGTTCATTATAAAAGCGATCAAATTTATGGGAACGCACTTCTTTCTTAACCCAAACGTAATCTCCTGGTTTAATATTGAGAGGCTTTAATTTTTTATCATATCTTGTTTTTGCTTGTACTTTCATCTTTATTTGTTGATTTCCTGCCGCAATTTGCATTTCTTGAAGTCACCTTATAAGATCTTGTAAATATTATGGGTGTATTCGTAATCTTTCATCTTTAGGTATCTTCAGTTCATAAGGCGTTAAATTTGTAGCTGCATGTACACTCGAGTTATATGTGAAAGCTGCAAATTTTGCTAAGTTGTCCCAGTCATCATATGTTTCAGAGAGGGTTTGTATAGAGTCAGCTAGGGCAGCATGACTTTGCTCTAGTGATCCGTTTGTTTGAGGGTGGTGTGCTGATGTAGTTAGATGATTGGTTTTAAGGGTTCTTATGAGTTGTTCCAATAAATTAGACATAAATGTAGCATGTCTATCTGATAGAATTGCTCTAGGTGCACCATAAACTAATATTCGATTTTGTACGAGTGCATCGGCAAGAGTGCTTGATCTTAGGTTTGATACAGGGACTTATATGATATATTTAGTCAAATAACACTGTCTGGTCAGCAAATGGCAATTACCGTTTGGTGTTATTCTTAATTTACGAACGGTATCGATGGAAACCTTATCGAAAGCTTCAATAGGTGTATTTGTAAGTACCAAGGGTTCTCTTGTTTTTAGTCGTTCAATTTTTTTCTCTTGACATTTGCTGCATTTACGTACATTATTGAGAATATCATTTCTCATTCTGGACCAATAAAACCGTTCTCTTATTTTCCGGTAAGTTTGGTTTATTCCCTTATGTCCTCCAACAGGGCTGTCATGTAATATTTGTATTATTTTATTACGTTCTTGGATTTTCGAAAAATCATACTTACCGTAACAGACAGTAATTTGTATGGGTGTTTTATCAAAAATCGTTAATAACATTTTTGTTATCAATCCAGGTTCTAATTTGTCTGTAAGATCTCCCCTTCTTGAAATTCGGAAGGTTTTAAGATTTCGTCTCAACAATATTTTTTTAAGCGATTTAAAAGCTTTTGTAAGACTTTCTGAAGATACTAAATCGGTCGACGTTTCATTAATATTGATTGACAGTATGTTATGTCCTCCATAAGGTGTTATTAAAATTTGGCCAACTCTTGGTTTCTTCGATTTAAAAAAGCTAAAGTCCAGTGCATCTATCGATCTCAACAGCCTTAAGGGGGCTCCTATGACTACTGCTGAGGTCAAAGACAAACAAAAAATAAAGTTTTGTTTTTCAATAAACAAATGTGTCTGAAAATAATTATGATATTTTTAATAACGTATGAAGTGGGAAAAATGAAATTTATGTGTGCAGTCTAACTTTGTACGAAAAATTAATTATTGTTCTGACCAGTCTAGTGCATACGAGGGTACACCACCAGACCAGACCACCTGTGTTGGTGTAGTATAGCGATGTAATATATAGGTATATGGTATATACATGTCGTGAACAAGTACGTCTCCTACCCACGTGACCTCCTGACCTCCCGGACACTATTTATTTATTTCCATCACAAATACCTCGCTAAAATGGTCCTTTATCCACAATTTTTAATACAGCATATTACAGAGGAAGACTTCATCTACAAAACGTATATATTTAGTCTGCTGGGACTTTTAATTTAGGTTAATTATAAACAAAAACAAATTGTTTTTCACGCTGCCCCATAGGAACACGTGCTAATAGTTACAACTTTGAGCTCGGATTTCTCAAAATTTTGACCCATTCGAAATATAATTTAGACCACCATTAAATTCAGTAGACTTTTATTTACAAGTAATAATATATCTCTGTTTGGAAACTTTCGCGAAGGAGCCCCCTTAAGACAGATGTGACTGGTTGACAATCCTTGCTAATAAAATAAACTATATTGTCTCTTTTGTATGTAAGGCAATATCTGGTGGTAATGACAGTGTTTACTAGCTTAGCTCCATTTTCGTTCTTATAATTATCAGTACTACTGCTATTATCACCAAGACTTACATACAATTTTTCGTGCTGTTGTTTGTATCGATTGATGGGTTGAAAAGAATATAAGTCCGATAGTAACATGAAATCAGGTGCAATAGTTCGATTCGTTGATTTATTTTCATTGCAGTTTATTTGTTTGTTGTTTTCATTGAAGTTATCTGGGGTTTCTTTTGTTATTTGTTGCAAGTCCAGCGCTTTAGATCGTCTGTTTTTTGCAGTAGCAAAAGTACTCGTTTGCATCGGTGTGCTGGAACTTAAGGGTGTATTTTCCTGAATACGTGGGGTAATTGATAATTTTCCACTTGTCCTATATTTTCTTAAAATTTCTTCTTCATTGAATAGGGGTTTAAGACCAGTTGTACGTCTTGATATATCCGCAATTCTTTCATCTAATACAGAATCATCAAAATTATCAGGATCATAGGTGTCCATTTCGGTTAATATGTCTTGAATTTCAGGGTTCGGTTTATCTCCATCAGAAAATCTAGTTACTCATAAATAATTAGCCTGTTCAGGCTCATAATCGTTGTTAGACTTGTCCAAATATTCTGGAAGGCTATTGTTAAATTTTTTTGTTAACTCTTCTATTTCTTGATAAGTAAATTCATAAGTATTATTTGTCGTAGTTTTAGGTTGGTCTTCAAAAACGTCATTATTTGAACTTTCGCTAAGTAAAAGTGGTGTAGCGGAAATTTCAGTATTTTTCATGTCTCAGTCTGAATCAGTATCCGTATTTAAGTCTATTTCTGTTTCAGTCAGTTCTTGCCGTAATCCACTTCATCTAGGGTCATATACTGGTATTTGAGTATTTTCTCTTGACGATTCTTCAGTATCGCTTGGATCATTTTCGGAAAACATACTTGTTCTTGACGATGCACCAAGGTTAATTATATCTCTAACTGGTAATTGTGGCATTTCCTCATTTTTGAGGAATTTTAAGGAGATTCTAAAAAATTCACTTTTAATGAGCTAGAATCTTTTAATGTGTAGTGACACTTCTTAATATATTCGGTTGAGATGTAGATGATTTCTGTGGCTGTCAAAATGTTTTTGTTCGGGTTCTTTGAGCAATCACATTATGATCTAATTTCGGCAGTTCTTTGTTTGTTTTTGAACCAAGGGGTCGTCCATGACCCTTGATTAATTTAGGTACATCTGTTTCTGATTTAATCATGCTTCTTGGTTTTGTTACGCCTATTATTTTCTTCAAGGCTGTTGGCAATGCTTAAGGTTTGATCGTCGTTAATTTGGATGCTCTTACTATTCCTTTCCTCTGACCTTGTAATTCTGTTTCCTTCTTTTCCTCTATTTTCTTTCGGGCCATCATCATAACTCTTACTAATGGTAATATACTGTTTATATTATTTTCAGCAAAAAGAAATGGTCCTACTTACTTTCTAGATAATGCATCAGCGTTGGTATTAAGCCTTCCTGGTTTGTATGTAAAAGTGTATTTATAATCGATGAATTTAAACATCCAGCGTATCAAACGCTGACCTGGGTCTTTTCTTGTATGCATCCAATTCAATGGCTCATGATCAGCTACGAAAATAAATTTATTTCCTAATAAATACGAACGAAAGTGATGCATTGCATATAGTGTGGCTAGACATTCCTTTTTAGTCGTGGAGTAATTTATTTCGGCTTTATTTAAAGTTCTTGAAAGGTAAGTGACAGTATGGTCAAACCCATCTTTTTCTTGACTCAATACCGCTCCAATTGCATAGTCAAATGCATCTGTTGTTAACTTGAATGATTTACTAAAGTCGGGGGATTGTAAAATAGACTCTTGGCATAGGTGATGCTTTAGTATTTGAAAACTCTTTTCCTGCACTTCAGTCCATCCAAATTTTTTTCCCTTTTTTAATAAATCTGATAATGGTTTAGCTATTTTTGAAAAATCTTTAATAAAGCGTCTATAGTATCCTGCTTGTCCTAAAAATTGTCTAATATTTTTCATAGTTTTTGGTTGGGGAAATTCTCTCACGGCTTGTATCTTTTTAGAGTCTGGTTTAATCCCTCGTTAACTCACTATATGCCCAAGAAATATTACTTCTTTTCGCAAAAATTTAAGTTTATCTGGTTGGAGTCCCATATTCGCTGATCTCAACCGATCGAAAAGTAACCTAACTTCACGGTCGTGATCTACTAGATCTTTTGCGTAAATAATAATATCATCTCAATACACAAGCACTTTAACATTCAATAAGCCTCTTAATATGAGATCCATTAGTCGTTGGAACGTGGCAGATGCATTTTTCAGGCCTTCGGACATTCGTTGATATTGGTAATGTCCACGGGGTGTCGTAAATGCTGTCTTATACTTATCATGTTAATCCATGGGAATTTGTTGAAATCAACTTGCCAAATTGAAAACTGAAAAATGTACAGCTCCTCCCAACTGGTCCATAATATCTGCGATATTAGGCAATGGATATGCATCACCAATGGTCTTTTTATTAAGTTTTCGGAAAATAATTACTACCCTCTATCTTGGGTTTCCATGGCTATTAGGTTTTTTAGGGACAATCCAAAGAGGTGAATTATATGGTGATGACGAAGGTTTCATTATTCCATTGTTAAGTTTTTTGCTACGTGTTCCTCTAAAACTTTTCTATGTACTGGTGGGTGACAATATTGCTAAGTGTTAATACGGATGTTATTTTCCGTTGGAATTTTGTGTGCAACGAGGTTAGTACAAGGTAAAGTGTCTCCTGGTAACAAGAAGATTTATCAGAATTCAGAAATCAATTGATAGATTTGGTCTCGTTCTTCCAAGTTTAAATGACTGGTGAGCACAAGTCCTTTTAGGTCGTTTATTTTATCTCGTTTATTTTTTACAATTGGTTTCTCATGTTCGCTGTAAGTATCGGGATCAAATTCAGGTGCAATGGATTCAAAAGGTAGGATTTCTCTTGGGTCTATTTCAATCGTAATATCATCCTTATTAGTATTTATTGCCATAATATTATATTGACCGCTCTCATTTTTTACTATTCCTTCTCCTAAATATATGTTATCACACCCTACATCTACTCATGGTAAGTATTCTTTAGTTAAATTAGTATTAACTAAATTAATTTTTACTATTTGACGTGTTCGAGCCTTAATTGTATATTAAGTTGATTTACTGGTACTTTTTTGTTCCTCATTAGGGCAATGTTCTACACTAAGAGTATTTTTATTCTGTTAAATGGCATGGGGTTGGAGTATATCTTGGTTGACTGATTTATTATTTTCACTGTATTTCCCACTTTTATCAGTTTTATTATCAGTGGTCTTCATAAGATTTTCACCTCTTTTTGATAAGATCAATTTGTCAAACTCATCTCAAAAAAGAAAATCAGCTTATATGTCTCCAAATTTTTGTATTGAGGTATATTCGACCTTTCGGGCAGGCCTACGATGTATTCGTCATTTAATTTTTGTTGGTCAATTTTATCTCTAAGGCACTCTGTCTTTTTTTTAGTATTAAGGGTGGTCGCTACAATTTGACTTTCTTGAGCTTGTTTCTTAAGTCTTATTGCTATTTGTTTTTTTTTTCATCCCTTTACAATCGCTCTATTCCTTTAAGAGTTTCTAAAAAAGGAATGGGGTTTATTGCGTCATCATCTAACACTATAGCATAATGATGATACGATAATGTAGCTCATCGTTTGTTACAAAAGTTTCGACCCAATCAACCACCATCTTTGATCAGAAAATCGTTGGGGATCACAAAAAAGTTGTAGGTTTTCCTTGTAGAGTCATGTACGTTTTTCTTCCAATTAAAACTGGGTGAGGTGTTGTTCCCGTAAGATTACTAATTTCTCTTGTCTGTACACCTGAATATGGGTGTAACTAATCTTATATAATCAGGTTTGTGGCGGCACCATTATCGAGTATGAGTGTAATAAAGCAATTTTTTTCTTCTGGGATTAATAACCTTGTGCTTGTAGGCTCGTCTTCTACACCAAGTTCCTGGCACGCACCGATGTGAACAGTTTCGATTTTGTTGCTATGTTCATTACTTGCGCTCAAACATTGGGTATAGGGGTTGAATTCTGTCTTTGTGGGCTCATCTCCGAACAACAATTGGGGTGAGCCACCTCAGAGTTCAAATGATGCGGCAAACGGTTAACTTTTGGTTGGTACTGATTTCAAAAATTCCGATTTCGATAATTAGGATTAAAACTTCGTTGGTTATGATTATTTTATTATTTTACAGGTATCTATTATAATTCTGACCTCTACCTCAGTATTCTTCATTATTTCTAGGTTGAAATTAGCATTCTTTTGAGTATAATAATTGTTAGGATTTTCGTTACCATACCGTCCAAAATTATTTCTATAATAATTAGAGTTTCTTGACTCATCTTAAAAATTCCCATTCCTCCCTTGATTCTGATAATTTCTACGGTAAGTCTGTCCATTACTATATTGTTGATATTGTTTATTATTATTTTTATAATTATTATACTGCCTGTTAGCGTAAAGATTCTAATTGTTGATCTGTTGTTTATTAACTTGTGCTATTAAATATAATAAAAATGGCTGATCTGGAAACCTATTCTGCTGTTGATGTGAGTTATTTAAATTATTTCTAAAATTACTACGAGGTAGCCCTTGGAATCGTGTATTCGGAATTATATCCGCTCTCATTCGGCTCTCCAATCTCAACGCATAATTGAAGGTGTCGGCATAAGAATTCGATTCTTTTGCATTTACTCACTGGCTTATCATAGGTGCTAGTCCTTTTATGAACATGTCTAATACCACGTCTTTCATAGGGGTCATCATATGCGCGTTGTATGTGTTACCTTTATCTTCCATCAAGGACTTTTTAGCACCACTTGGCAGTAGGTTCACATAATCATAATATTCACCAACCGATTGACCTTGTCAATGGCGCACTTTCTGCAGCTAAGTTTAATAATAAGCAACGATTTTTCCTGTTGCATATCTTTTTTTCAATTCAAATATGCTACCACTGTATCTACTCTCGGCCACTGACTAGCATATGTATTGTTAACCGTGTATGGATCTGTGTATGTACTTCTGTGCATTCATACGAGTATGCGACAATGCAGGCACTGACGCCTTAATTCTTATTATATCTTGCTTTTTTTTCTATTCACTACAGTTATACATTCCTAAAAATATATGCATTGCGACTTGATACGGTGGATAACATTGATACACTAATATGAGTATCTTGTATGTGCAACACGCAATTTTAATTACCTATGAATCATGAATAAAGCAAGGGGATGTTATCATAAGCTTCGAATTATTATTAAATTTATGTATAAATTATTGTTAAATTTCTAGACCTTCTTACTATTATTCTTTTTCTTTCAATTATGAAAGTTCCCTTTGCGCTAAGATGACTAAATTGTTAAATTGTTTGTTTATTTTTGTGTTAAAGTTATTGATTCTACTTTTCCGTTATTCGGTATGTGAATCGTGTGAATTATGGTTACTTTGTATTTGATCATTAATTAATTCTATTTTTTTTTCTAGGACATTTTTCATTCCCATAAGCTCCTGCACAAACAATTTCTTACTACTTTTCTTATTACCCGCAAAATTATGTGTTGGGGGTTTCATTAAATATTATTTTAAGAAACATTGTGAGTCTATAAGTAAAATCATTAGATTACATAAAATCCTTACTCCATTTTAAAAAATTCTTCTTCTACAACTAACAAGATTAATTGCAAATATTTTTGTGTATACGTGTATGTTATTTTGATAGATCGCTTTAAGTAGCAGATCTAAGGTAAGGAGTGTCCGTTATTTCAGCAGGACTAATAGGAATAAACCGCTTTGGTTAGCAGATTCAGGGTAAAAATAGAAAGACCGCTCTGGTTAGCAGATCTGAGGTGTAGAATTTCCGCTACTCAAGCAGGACTAAAGGGATGAACTGCTCTGGTTAGCAGGTTGAGGACAGGAATTGCTGTCTCGTAAGTGTGTAGTATGGAAGATCACTTTATTTTACTTCTCTACTGGTATTTAAAACACACTATTATCTTATTTTTTACTTATTTTTTAATTTTTTATTTTTTTATTTTATAACAGTAAACTTTTCTTGTTTATTTAACCGTTAATTTATAAATGCATTGTTATTTGTTATTTATTCTTTATTTACTTACCTTTCATAAATTATAACAAAAAATTGCATGTATCAAGCTTCCTGCAAAGGCACAACACATACGCGTCCGCGCACACTGCTCTGTATTATATGGGGTGTTACGCATTATTAATAAACATGCTTTTTTGAATGGTGTTTATTGTTTCTTTAAAAATACCACTAAGAGAATAAATTTTAAGCATTTAAACATAATTAATGCGTTTTGAACCTTCTAAGGAATTATGAACATCCTATTTAGGATGAAAAAAAAGCCAGAGGCAGAAATTTAAATTAGAGCACAATCATCAGCGCTAGTCTACTGCTGTTTACTTGATGTAGAAATTTTAATTTGTAAACGAATTTGATAAACAAAATGAAAAATAGTTTTGCAAAAACTTTAAAATTGTTTCGAAATCTCTAATAAGATGTGCTACTTTTACTTAATTTTAGACTGCCAGAAGAATAATAGTGAATCAAACAGTTTGATGTATAAGTAATTAAATTTATTCGGCAAGATTCTGAGACGAAATGTTGTCCAAAATATCGTAGTATTTTATTTTGAAAAAAATTAATTACCTTTTAGGGTAAGGATTAAAACAAAGCTATTTCTATGCTGTAGATTATTAAGGAAGTTTAATAAATTATATTAAATGCAGGAAAAGCATAGTAATACTTTTAACAATGATACCATCGGGTAAGTGTAAAAACGAGTCTTTGCAGACTAAAAGTCAAGAAAGAGCCTTTTTAGATTTCCTGGCCAAAGAGAGTCTTCTTAAAATAAAAGAAAAAGCCTTCTTTATACATAAGTACACTGAGGTGTACTAAACCAGCGTCGATTGGCACATTTAAGCCCAACGAAATGTTGCTTAAAATTATTCACCGACATTTTTGAATGTGTATTTGCTCCTCACCCAGCCAATGATTGAATTAATCAAGTATTAATTAATAACACAAGCACAAGTTACCAGGTACCGTGGACGGCTCATTAACTAGTAATTACACTATTAAGGTAGCTAGTAAGTACCCCATATTATTTGGTGGGAAGCGCTTCCATTATCAACTAATGCTTTATTCATCATTAAGATGCTCAGTAAGAGCCCCATCATACCAAATGATGTACGATAATGTTATCATTACTCTGAAAAGTCTCTTTCTTATGCTAGCTTGACGAATTATTTAGAATCAGGAATTGCGAGTATGAAAAAATTCCTTAACTACAAATTTATGTAGTAACAAAAACTGAACCTGGATCTATTTCTGCTAGCAAAAGCTTCGATTAGAATTTAAGAGAGTTGTTGTAATATACGATTTTCTTAAGAAATTCCTGAAAAAATTTGTATAGGTATGTTTTAGTATTATAAATAACATATTAAGAGTTCAAAGGGCCTAGCTTGACTGTTTTCAAAAAATAAAATCAAAAAGTAGGCCACTTATACACATACTCTTATGACGGACATGTCGGAAAATGCACTTTTTTCACATACCTCTTAAAATTTTCTTAAGAATCCTTTATGTTAAGGTTCATTATAGTTAAAATAAGTATACAAAAATTGAAGGATCCTAGCTTCACCGTTTCTAAGATGTATTAGTTTGGAGTTCAATTACAATGTTACTAGAATACCTATATTGTGGTACAGTCTGAGACGAAAGTTATGTTAATTTGTTGCTTTAATGTTTGTGTTTGCTTACCTAGGCATTTTTCTGTTCTATTTATCTAACTTTTAAATTATTTACCTGTTTTGTTAAGAATAATCATAAAAAAGGCATTTTTAATACGAAAATTCAATTTTAAAGTTGGATGTACCACGACAACTCCCTTAAAATAGTATAAATATATACATTAGTAGTGTAAAATCTATAAAAAATCTATAGTTTTCTGAGATAATTGACCAATTATTTATCCAAGTTCTCCATTTTTTTCTTAAAATTGTAAAGTATTTAAACAAGTTTTCTGTTTTTATGTGCCTACTTTTTCATAATAAATTAAAGTTAAGCTACTCGTGAGAGTTCCATAAGCTTTTTAATAAAAGCAATCTGAGTCACGTAGTTGAAAATACTAACAATATGACTTTGTTACTAAAGCTACAAAAAAAAAAAATTGGCTGCCTTGCGTGGTATGGCTAGAGGTGTTTTTTGATAGTCTATCTTATCAACTACAAACAATTGGAAAAATTTATGCAAATCATTGTGTGTTACATGAAACGTAAGATTAATGAACCAATTGCGAGGATTAGGAATGAAATTGAAATGTTCAAATTCTAACATTTTCTATACTAATTGATCTATATAAATATATATATATAGTGCCACCTTCCAAATAGAGGAAGAAATTTTTGTCAACTGTACATAATTTACGTGCTACCAAAAGATTTAAGTAAGTATTTCTGTAAAATAACAATAACAATTTACTGTAGGTAATAAAGTTAATTATTTTAACATGATACTATTTGATTTTTAAATCTATACTTCAAGTTACAAGTGGTTCAAACTAGAAAGTATTGAATGAAAAAAACTTTTTTCAGTTTCTGTAAGGCTCTTTAATCTTAATTACGCACTATTTGTTAAGACTCAAGAATCTGCTTTAATGTTTGTACATATATGTAGTACGAATTTTGTCAATGTAATAATCACAAGATATTAATAAGGAATTTAAGTATAAGCCAAAAAATATTATATATATATATATATATATATACATATATATATATACATACATTAAAAAATACGATATTGTCAGAATTACAAATTGATTTTGTTTTAACAGTATCGTTCGTTGATTAATTTTTTTTTTCAATTTCTTACAACTAAGATTTTGGCCCATTTGTATTTTTTTCTTCGTTTACTTTTACTTCGTTAAATTCGTTTTTAAAGTTACAAAATTTCTAAACAAAAATGTGACAGTGAATTAGACTCTTAAATTGCAACGAAAAAAAAAGAATTCTTCCTTTTACATCTACAGAGAACTTTCTTACAATGGCTTGGACAGGTATTGCTTCTATTCTGCTTCCAAAGGAAATGATCACTTACAGAACTTTCAGACTATCTTTAGATTTAAGCACTATAAAAAGTGCGTTCTTTCAGTTTGAGCCAAATAAACAAAAATTACGTAATGTAGAAGTAATTATTTAGAATGAAGCTTCTATGATACCGAAAAAGCGTTAGAAATTATTGATAGGACTTTCAAACATTTATCTAGTAGTAACAAACCTTTTAGAAATAAAATAATAATTTTAGGTGAAGACTTTCGTTAAATTCTCAGAGTAGGAAAAAATGGAAGCAAAATTACTATTGTTTAAGAAACCATAAATTTTTCCAATTTTTGGCCTTTGTTTAATATTTTTTATTAAAAAAATAATATACGTTCGATTGATGTAAAATTTTCTTCATTGCTACTGGATATAGGAGAAGGCAAAATTTAAACTTTTAGAATTCCTCAGACATGGAAAACAAATGATATATGTTCTAAAATTTTGAATAATGATGATGATTTTTTCATAATTAAAGCTATATCAATATCTCACAATATATAACACATTTTTTGAACAAAAAAACTGTAACTCATATGGTAGGAACATAAGTATCGTATTATAGTATCAATAAAGCAACTCACAAAGGGGTAGATAATTCAGACGGTAATATTTATATAAATTTCCCTACAGAATATTTGAATAGTATTAAAGAAGGTCTTCCTCCACATGGATTAAATTTAAAAATTAATGCTATTATTATTTTAATACGAAATTTTAACATATCTGGAGGACTTTGCAATGGTACAAGATAACGCATACCAAAATTATTTAAATACAACATCGAAGCTGAAATAATCACAGGTGAAAAAAAGGAATTAAAGTCTTTATTCCAAGAATAACACTAAATACAAGCAATTCTTCTTCGCTACCATTTATATTGTACAGAAAACAATTTTCATTTACCTTAGCTTTTTCTATGACTATCAATAAATCTCAAGGTCAAAGTTTTGATGCCTTAGGATTATACCTTAGAAAACCATTATTTTCTCATGGGCAATTATATGTTGCATTGTTTGGATGTAAAAACTTTTAAAAAATCTATGTAGCAATATAATATTAGAGAAGAAAACCTATTTGCGTCACACAAGGAAATGCCAAAAGATTGAGAAAAATTTGAAGTGTATTAAATGCGGGAAATGTTTCAAAAGAAATAATTACTTACAGAGACATTTGAAAATTCATAAAAAAAACATTAAAAAAAGTATTTGTCAAAATTGTGGAAAAGGTTATGTAAGAGCAGAGCACCTAAAGAGACATTTTAGAGTATGTAATTAAAATAAACATCGTAAGTAAGTTAATTGTAACAAAATTGTTTGTTATGGTCAAATAAAATTACATGTTAACATTAGACCATTTGTAACAGTTAATATATAAGGCCTTACAAATTTATTTATATTATATATGGGGACGCTGGGAGGGAGTATGGTGGGGAGCTGAGGGAAGGTGAGGAGGAGTGGGGCGGAGCTAGCAAAAAAGTAGGATTACTCGAAAAATGCAAGAAAATGAAAGAAAAACTACCTTATTTGGAGGGAGCTGGGGGGAGCGGGGGGGGGAAACCTTGCTTAAACTCTTACGACTATATAATATAGGAAGATATGTGTGTGTGTGTGTGTGGATGGTTATTTAGGTATAATTGGATACAAGTTGTACTTTACTGGTAATAATCATATTTGATATAATCATAGTAAAAGTATGAGTTTTTTTCCACCTCTGGCTTTTTTTGTCGTAAATAGGATGTTCATGATTTCTTAGGAGTTTTAAAATGCATAAATTATGCTTAATTCCTTAAAAGTTACTTTAGTGTTACATTACTATAAAATTATAGTATTATAAAATCATGGAATGGGCTTGCTAACAAGTAGTATTGAAAAAAACAATTTTTATTTTGATATATCCGAAAAAAAATATTAACGACACATACATATATTTTTGAACGAAATATAAATAAAAGAAATGAAAACAAAATGATACATCGAAAGAAAAAAGAAGAAATCTTCTATGATGTTGGATTTGATCCCTAAAGTGCAAAACGATCTACGAAGCGGTATAAGCCTTATCCATCTCACCTATCAGAAGGACACGTGGATCTTCTTTTAAAGTCACATATTATATTCATGGATATCCTCCAAAGCTTGTCCTACAGTTCACAGCAGTAAGAATTTGTAAAATTAATAAATAAGTGGTTGAAGCAGTACTGTAAATAGTTAAAGCTGTATATTTTTTAAAAATAATAATGGATTTGCGAATGTTAAAACTACGGGATATTTGAAAAATAATGTATTGAAATCAAAAGTCGGTGCATATTACTAATGAGCATTTAGTTTCACGATTTAAATAAAAAGATTTATAGATAAAATTGAAGCAAGAGCGACAGCACGTCACTTAAATATATGTAGCATGACGCGTGGCTAGTGGAAGTTCGGGTCACGAGGCGCACTTCATGCGCTCCTCGAGCAAAGCGGGCATTGGCTACGGGTTCGTAGTTACTGGCTACGGGGTTCACGAGAGTGGCTTTTTGGGAGAAATTATAGTGGCTCCTTAGGGAAAATCATTGTGGCTCTTTGTAGGTGAGTCATTGGCAGTTATTTGATCAGGGTCAACAAAAAAGTATTAACTACTGTGCGGGACAGTTTGGGTTGCGACGCCGGGGTACGACGGTAGCATCAAAGTGGCCAGAGCCGCACAGTTGTATCCTTGTAGTATTATACCCAAGCTAGTGTTGTTCGTGTGCTAAGCTGGCTGGGTACAACATTACAAAGTATAAGGGACCCAATGTGTCTTAAGTGTTTGAGGTATTGTTTTTGACCAGTTATCAAAATGCATTTGGTTTTAGCCAAAAAAAATGGAATCAGCGTCACATTGGAAAACAAAATATTAATGTAAAAAATAGAAAACCTAATATGTTAATTTAATATCCAGAAATATTTAATGCACAAGATTGTAAAAAGCCAGTAAATATTGAACATGTAGAGTTTCTTCAACAAGAATACACCATTAAACCACAGCTATCATCACCTGAATTTATTGATTTTGTTGAAATGTTGTTTTAAGTTTCTGTTATTAGGACATCTGAAAAAGCGTTTAATTTCTATGTCCATGTTATGAATTCTGTTTACAGCAATAAAAATATTTCTGATATGCGTACTTAAAAAATTTTATATACTACTGTTAAAAAGAAACTATTGTGCTTGGTTTTGTTACTGATTTATTTATTACATAAATACATGAGATTTATCATCAATACAATTTAAATCATACCTAACACCTCTTATTACGTAAGAATATATCACTTGAAATAAACAAACATACAGTATTATTGTATGTACACAACCTCTATTCTTACATACTTATTAAACCTCACTTATTTATATTACTAATTAATGTTACATCACAGTCAGTTTTCACAATACTGGTGTTTTTAGATCAATTAACAGTAATTATTTTTTGTTTAAAGCGAACAATCTTATAATAGTACTCTAATGAAACTACTGTAAATCAACAAATTACGTAATTAAATCTTTTCATTGGTTGTCAAACAATAAAACTTATTACAGTAATACAATAGTTACTTGTCAAAATAATATAATAAAATATTATCTTCTCAATAATAAACTACTTTATATGCAAGCTTATTCATATTATATAACAATCTGTTCAACAGCATTGCTGTATTACCATGATTACTCAATAATTGTCTTAGACTATCGATTAATGATTGTATTGCAATAAAACAAAAAATTTTAAATATTATCTTAATATTTCAAATAAATCACAATATTTATTGATATCAAGAGCAGAAAAAAAATTAATGAGATCAATTATTTTTTATTTACTTGCTAGTTAATATTCAAAGCAAGCCTTAAGTTGTTTGGCAATTGAAAAAGGCCCTCGCAGGGATTCTTTTTTCTACAAGTTATATCTTGCACACGCGAATAAAACCCCTTTAAAGCCTGTTGTATCCCAGACAGGTATTTCATTGAATAATTCAATCATGCAGCATCCATAAGACCGCACATCAGAAGCAGAACTTACTTTTTCTCTACGTAAAAAAACCTCGGGGGCCATGTACATGTACCTACCACATAAGCCTCCTCACACAGTCGAAGCTAAGCTGCTTTTCAAGATGTCACATTTCCCCGATTCAAGTTCGCAAATTTTTGTAACAAAATGTTTATGTACAAGTACGTTAGAGGATTTGACATCTCTTTAAATGATGGGCACAATTTGTAGGTGGAGATAGGCCAGTGTTGAACATACTTGATGTGTGATAAAGTTCTTATTATTTTAATCAAGCGTGTGATTTTTTGAAATTTGTTTATCAAACAGTATGTCATGCAAGTCACGTAACGAAAAATACTCCATCACTATCTGATACTGAATATCAGACTCGCCAATTGACATTATTGACTCTATGTTTGAATGCCTTATTGCAATCATGAGAACCATTCCTCGCATTATCAACTTTTTTATAGAACCTTTGAGCATTACTTCAACGGCAACGACACTACCTACGTAGGAGCCTTTAAACACTGTACCTTAGGCTCCTTCACCGAAAATAGTTTTATATACTGTAAGTTGGCCTGGAGTAACAATTAGTACGCTTACTTTATTTGTTTTTGATTTGTCATCTGGAGTCTCAAATTTAAAATCTTTTGATTCAGTAGCCACTTTCTTTGCCAAAGAATCACTTCATTTGACGACAGATGAACGTATCTCCTTTAGACAAGCATCCTTATCCTTATGTAATGCACTTTATTGAAAATAAATACTGTGGAGATGGCACATACAAAACTGAAACGCTGTTGTTTTGACAATTGTTGACATTCATGTCCACTGACTTCAGAATGTTGCTTCTCCGTATCTGACTTTCATCTTCATTAGGTAATACTGACTTGCTATCTGAATCTGACTTGCTTTACTTTTCCTCACTAATATCACTTAACTTTGGATTGACACACAGTGTATTTTTAATTGGTACTGCAGAATTTTTTTTGCTATTGGTTGTTAGTGTGGAATTCTTGTTTGCATCTTTTTTTTAAGTTTGTTTTTCGTAGATAGTAGGTATAAATGGAAATAATTAATGGTTTTTTTAAATTTTAATCTGGCGTAGGTCCAAAAATCAATATCTACACCCCAGAGTTTTTAAATGACTCTATGGTCCCTCCATCAGCAGTTCCCAGTTGGAGAATAGAGTTTCCCAATAAATTTTCATTTAACTCATCAATGCAAAAGTCATTTAAAAAGGATTTTAAATCATCGACAAAATATTTACGATTTTAATGAGGCTGCTTTCTCTTTTTCTTGGGTAAGGACACCTTATTATATTCATCTTTCATGTCTAACCTGAGCCTCTAACCAATCATGATAACCCTTTTCAACAAAGTTTTTTTAACTGTTGGAAGTTTTTTCTCTTGTGCTCTATTCACAACTCTCTCATCAAATAACTGAAAAGGGAAATGTTTTTTTATTAAGGAGAATAATAAACAGAACATGTTATAAGTTTTGCTATCTTTGAATTTTTATCTAGAATTTCTGTCTTATTTTATCGACAATTTTATCAAACACCTTAGATTTTTTTGTCTTTGGCCTAGCTGATTTTTTTAAAGAAATGAAAAATTCAACTAAAAGTTCATTGTACAAGTACATAAAAATCAAAGTATAAGTATGTTGTATTTACATACCATGAGATTTGAAAGTATATAAGTCAACCTTTCCGTCTGTGTATACGTAGTTACCATCAGACTCAAGGATGATAGTTTCTTCTTCTAAGTCAAAAATCCTTCAGCGAAAAAGCAATCCAATAGCGTGGAGTTGCTTATTTTATTATTGTTAACAAGAACACTAACAATTTTTTTCTTCATTTCCAATTTGAATCTTTTCTAACTGGGGAGTTCTTGACAAGTCTACAAAAACTGAAACAAACAAAAATTAATACATAATTTAAAACAAAAAAATTATGTACTTTCTACTAACTTCCAGAAACCATTTGATCGTCGATTGTATTAAAGCACGAAAGTAGATAAGCTATACTGGTTCTAGACTAAGCTTCCATAGGGTGGTAGGGGGAAGGGGAAGCTCGTGCTGTTGTGCGAGTGCTTTTGACCGTAGTGGTGGTGGTGGGGGGAGAGGGATAGTGCGTCAGCTCGCTAACAGCTCGTGCTGTTGTCCGAGGGCTCCAGGGTACGGTGGAGGTGGAAACCACGTGAGCAAGTTATTTTTTCTCTCTCGCTCCGATATAAGATTTGTGGATGGGGACAGAGCGTGCATAAGCTCTCTCTTCTCGCTCTTACCTTAGATAGCTCGTGCTGTTAATCGAGGGTTTCAGTATACGGTTTAGGAGGAAACAACGTGAGCGAGTTTTTGGTCTTGAGAAGTAATGAAATCAACAAAAAAATTCAAGTTTTTCTTTTGTAACTAGTAGTTATTTAATTAAATATAATTAACCACTGAAATAAAACGGTTATATTTAACATTACTCGTGAATGATATTATATTGAATAATATAGTACGTATTACATAACTTGCCAGGACGAATTTTTGAGTTCTAGATATTACATATTGACAGTAATAGATAATTCTTTGTAAAACAATTAATCAATAATTACTTTATTAATTATATAAAGTACCTTTAAGTGTGCATTTAGTATAAATTTGTTTATTGATAATTTTTTTGCTAGATCATTATAATTTTATAAGAAATTTTAAATGACATTTTAATGGTGCTTATAAGTCAATCAATGATTCGTAAAATAAATGGACAAAAAATAAGTCCGTACCCAGGTAGAAATCGACCATTTTTTCAAAATTTATATAATGTTTTCTCCAACCTTTCTCCAGCATTTTACAGCTATTTTGTCAAAATAAAAAATTCTGGAAAAAGGCTAGAAAAAACGTTTTATAAATGCTCACAAAATGGTCAATTGTCTAACAGGGTACAAATTAGATTTTTATTTTTCTATTTGTTTTTTTACAAAGAATTCGTTCTTCTGTACGTTCAACGAAACGCAAGCTTGAGTAGCAAATTGAAATAACTTACTATAACATTTAAATACAAAATTTTTTTCTTAGTTGGTGATTAACTATTGCCTTTATAATCAACTTAATAGGAATATACGAAAACATTGTCTTATACATTCTGTTATCCGTAAAAACTTGGTATTGATTGTTCATCAAAAAACTCAAAAATCAGTTCCAGCAAGTTATGTAATACGTACTATATTATTCAATTTAATATCCTTTACGAGTAATGTTAGATATAACCTTGTTATTTAAGTGGTTGATTATATTCAATTAAATTACTACTAGTTACAAAAAAAAAAACTTGAGTTTTTTTGTTGATTTCATTACTTCCCAAGACCAAAAACTGTATTATTAGTGTACGGAATGTATATATGCAAAAAAATTTTTTCGCATTTCATCATTTCATTTAAAAACGGAAATACAATGTACGTAAAAAATGTTTTGCTTTCTTCAATCTGTTCAGTTATCCGTGAAGAAATTTTTTTTATTAAAAAATAAATTATTTTGTTATATTCTGAAATGTTTGAATTTGATTTATCTTCAAATTTGTATATTAATTTTGGATTTCACTGCTTCCTAATGCCAAAGATGCTATTAAAAATATCTGTATTGCAATTGAAAAAACTGAATTCATTCTCAATTTATGGGATTTATAATTTTTAAATATGTATAATAATCAATTATTTTTTATCTTAGAAATAAATTTTTTATAATTTAATTATATTCACTTAAATAACTACTAATTACAAAAGAAAAACTTGAATTTTTTTGTTGATTTCATTACTTCCTAAGACCAAAAACCGTATTATTAGTATACAGAATGTTATTAAATATACGTGCAAAAAATATTTTCCGCATTTCATCATTTTGTTTAAAAATGAAAAATACAATTTACTTAAAAAATTTTTTTTGCTGTCTTTAATCTTTTTAGTTTTTTTTGTGAAAAAAGTTTTTTTAATAAAAAATAAATTATGCGATAGTTATTTTGTTATATACCGAAATATTTTAATTTGATTTATTTTCAAATTTGTCTATTAGTTTTCGACTTCACTGCTTTTTTATGCCTAAGACGATATTGAAAAAATTTCTTTATTTAAATTGAAAAAATAGAATTCGTTCTTGCCTTACAGGTGTTATAATTTTTTTTAATTAATATTATAATTAATGATGTTTTACATTTGAAATTAATTTTTTATAATTGATTATAAATACCTTTAGAGACAATATTCTCAAACTTTCATAACTTTATACTTTTTTTTAAAGGTAGTTTTTTTTATAGATTTCATATTTTTTCTGATAAAAATTCATTTTTTAGAATTTCTCAGGGGATTGGTTGAATTATCAAAATTCTTTCTTCCCAAAAATTACTTATTAAAATTGAATATGACTACCTTCAGAGACAATAACCTCAAACTTGCATAACTTTATACTTTTTTTTTAAAGGTATTTTTTTTTATAGATTTCATAACTTTTCTGATAAAAACTCATTTCTTAGAATTTTTCAGGGGATTGGTTGTATGATCAAAATTCTTCTTTTCCAAAAATTACTTATTATAATTGAATACGACTACCTTCAGAGACAATAACCTCAAACTTGCATAACTTTATACTTTTTTTTAAAGGTAGTTTTTTTATAGTATAATTAACTCGTTGAAGTTTGGTACCATAATACGTACAGTTCAAAAGATAGGTTACGTACGACTTTGTTTCAATTTATGGAATTTTCTTTCAAATAGGTCATTGATTGTATGGCAAATGAAATTTTTCTTGTGAATTCATAAAAAGACATAAAATATAAAACTACCAGAATTCTTTTATGAACTGAGTTGCATAACAAATACATGAATTCTTATATTCCATGAATAGGAACATATTTCAAAAGTAGAGAAATTTACTTTATAAAGTATCCAACCTATTACATCGAAGTATAATTTAAATGCTTAGAATTGTTTTACTTTTATGACATTGTGACGTGTTAAGATATATGATTACATGATACCACTAACACGTGTATACATTCACCGATCCGTATCATGGTGCAAGTAGGATGCAATGCATATATAGACGGGATAGAAGAAAATGCCCATACTATTAGTGACGTCTGTGGTGTTAAACAGCTTATTTTCGATGGTGAGAAGTACCTAAAAATTTTGTTAATTTTGCAGTGGCATTTAAAAGTAAAACTTCTACTTCGTTAATCTGCATAGCATGTTATTCTCAGACTTGTGATGGTTAATTTATAATAATATATATTGTAAATAATAAAAATGGTACCCCCCGAGGTTACTCTTGACGGACGTACAGATTTAGTAATATGTACAAAAAATAACGAAAATGTAAGTTAATATCAACCATCTAATGCTTCATTATTAGTACAGTTAACAGATAAATTAGAGGTGTATGGTGAAGGATTGTGTATAGAGATCTTAGTTTTAGGAGGTCCTTAATTTTATGCATACCGCGTTCGTACAATAAAAATTAAAAATACGATGATTAGGAAGTCTGACATACATGAAATGATAAGGCGTAAGAAAGATAAAGCATGTGCGATAGTTTTAAAAAAGCGGCAGTTTATCTCAGAAGCCTTATCGTATCCTTTCGGTTATAAGAAATCAATGAAAACGAATAAGTTATTTTTGTTATCGATACGGTACGCAAAATCAAAAAAGTCTGTGCCGACGGGAATTGGATTTCCATCGTTACTGTTGTTGTGTGCCAACGTGCAAGTTTTATCCACCCCATAAATCTTCTATAAGAAGATTAGCATAGCACTTCCTTTTATATACGCTTGTAAAACTCAAAGTAGATGGAGAAGTTAAAGCGTATCCTGAAATCTATGAAAATCTATCCAAGCTTCATTGTATTGAGATGTCCTTCGAATATGTAAGAGTGTTGGAGTAGTTTAATGAGCCAAACGTTATATAAAGGCTTTAAAAACCCGTTGAAAGTTTGAAACTTAACGATCAGTTAAACACTATATCGTATAATGAGCTATTACATGCGAACATTTTTTAAAATATAAGAACATCAGAACTCTTGCATTTGATCAATACTTATCAAATTATAAGAATTTATTTGCATAAATTTTGACATTTAGATAAAAAACAGCGTAATGACAGTGTAATTTATAAATGTCGCAACGGTCATTTGATAAAGAAACATATTACAACTGACGGATTGATGTAGTTAAACATAGACGTAGACGGAGGTTATTGGAGAATGAATTCCAACTAAATCTTATTTCAATGCGTGTGAAAATACATGATCAAACTAATTTCATACCTTAAATTGTTTGTTATAGATCTCTTGCACACTTTTCAAACCTGCTGCTCTTCATCAAAATTTTTATAATTTTAAAAAGTTTGTAGATTTTCCAATTATGTACGCTTTTCAACTTGTTGCCAGACGTTGCAAGGCTTGTGGTGGCACTCAGTGTTTCATACCTTGAAAGAATTAAAAAAATTAAAAGCAGATATTCACCTACAGACAATTATGTGAAAAAATGAGCATTATGAAAACACTTTCAGATATCGTATTTTATGTGAAATTTATGGGCTTTTCTAAAATTTTGAATATGGTACATCATCATGGCTCTCCAAGTATAACGATAATATCTAAAAACCTAAAAATATGACAATTGCTAAAGTTCTATTTATAATAAATACAAATATAATTTATGTGATAGAAATACAGGATGACGATTGTCAAAATAACTGGTGTGCGTCTGTTAGTATGCTCTTGTATAAGATGAAGATAAAATATATTCTCATCGTAATTTTTAAGGTTTTTAATAAATAAAGTTTTTCCTTAACCTGAATGTAAAACTTCTGATTTTTTCCTATTTTATGTTTTCTTGTATACCATACCAACTAATATACCAACGCTGTAAGAATAGGAAAGACGATGGTTACTGTTTTGGAAGGTGAGTCACTTACTTTTTTTTATCTCTTCTACTCATAGCTTGACCATTTTCACAATATTTTTAAAACGGCTTACGCAAATGAAAGAGAGAGAAAGGAGAGAGAAAAGGAAAGAACTGTTACAAAAAATAAGTCTCCGTACACATTGTTCTAACACAGTTTATGTTATATCTGTATTTTTAGAGATTTTATCAAACATGTAAGGAAGATATCGCTACAGTCTGTAAAAAGATATTAATAATGCACGTTGCAACCTGTTTTTAACGAAGTATTAAGAAAAAAAAGTCGCTATTTTTATCACTAAAAAAAATTAACGAGCGATCAATTCTCCAGTCACCAAAAATCTTGTCCAGAAAACAAATAAAAAAAGGCATTATAGTGCATCACTGTCTTGGATTTCGTTAGACATAAAAAATTTTTACGACTCTGGCAGGCATTTCATATCGAAAGAAGTTGCAGTGATATCGGCACACTTAAACATCATGGGTCATTTGTTAATTAAACTCCCCCCCCCACGTATTTAAAGATTCACCTTACACTATAAAAAAACGTTGTAATCATCACGCGCTAGAAGCTTACGGGATAGAGTGGTTTGAAAGTGATCTCACAATAAGAAATAAAAATATTGCCTTATTAAAGTTACTTTAAATCTCACGAGAATTGATATGTAAGGTGATGATGGAGCCAAATTCATAAGTTTCTTATTGAAACGCGAGGTTCATAACTTATCGCAAATTCATATCTCATTCATAATGCATTAAAATAAAAAAAAATTGCTTTACCAATATGTCTAATGTATGCAGAAAAATGGTCATTTGATAAAAAAACATATTACAAACGATGGATTGATGTAGTTAAACATAAACATAGATTGAGGTTAGTGAAAAATGAATTTCAAAAAAAAATTTGTTTTTATATACACGAAAATTACTTGATTAAACTAATTTGATACTTTAATTTGTCTGTGATAAATCTCTTGCACACTATTCAAACATGCTGCTCTTCATCGAATGTTCATGTTATGAAAAAGTTTGAAGATTTCCCAATTTTGTACGCTTTTCAACTTTTGGCCCAACGTTGCAAGGCTTATCGTGGTACTCATTATTTCTTAACCTGGATAGAATTAAAAAAAATTAACAGCAGATATCCACCTACAGAAAAATGTATAAAAAAATGTACATCATAAAAACACTTTCAGATATCATGTTTTCATAAGCATATAATAATAGATATTCATGTGATAGCAATACAGCTAGGATGACGATTGTCAAAATAACTGGTGTGCGTCTGTTGGTATGCACTTGCAAAAGATAAAGACAAAATACATTGTAATTATAATTTTAAGAAATTTTTTAATAAACCGAATGTTTTTCCAACATAAATGTAAAACCTTTTATTTTTTCCTACTATATACCAACGCTGTAAAAGAAGAAACAACGATGGTTATAGTTTTAAAAGGTAAGTCACTTGCTTCTTTCATCTCTCTTACTCATAAGACAATCATTTCTATTATATTTTTTGAAAGTGATTATTAAAATAAAAGTAAGAGAGAGAGAGGAGGGGGGGGGAGACAAGAAAAAAACTGTTATAAAAAAATAGTTTGCGTACACAATATTCTAAAACAGTTAATCTTATACCTGTATTTTCAATAATTAACTCAAACATATCAGGAAGATACATTCTCATTCGCTACATTCTGTAGAAATATATTATAAATGCATGTTGCAGCCTGTTTCTTATTCAGTATTTCATAATGTCTACAAGTAGTCTGATAGAAAAGGGTACTATACAAGAAAAGATGTCACTTTTTAACAGGGAGGATGAGGAGAAAAAAAGAAATCGCTGTTTTCGTCGCTAAAAAAATTCACGACCGATTGATTCTTCACTAACCAAAAATCTTGTCCAGAGAATAAATATTACAAAAGAGTGTAGTGGTTCACTATCATGGATTTTGTCATAGACATCCAAGGTTTTAACGACCCTGAAAGGCATTTTATACCAAAAGAAGTTATAGTGGTATCGATACACGCTAATGTCATCGGTCATTGGTTAATTTAACCACCCCACCCATTTAAAGAATACCTTACAATATAAGGAAATATAACAATCTCCGCACGCTAGAAGTTCACGGGATAAAGTGGTTTGAAGGTGATATCACAATAACTGATTTAAAATATTGCCTTAATACATTCACTAAAAATCTCGAGAGAATTTACATGCATGGTAATGATGGAGCCGAATTCATAAGTTCGTTAGTCAAACGCGAGGTTCATGACTTATCGCAAATTCATACCTTATTTACAATGTATAAAAATAAACAAAAAATTACTTTACCAATATGTCTAATGCATGTGCAAAAACATTTCGAAGACAAACAGTTATTTTGTGCACTGCATAGAACGTGTTTGTTAAAAGAATGGATCATCAAGACTTCATCTCTAAAAGCATTATCGCAGAATAGTAATGCATACTGTAACGCCTTTCAGAATCTTAAAAGTGAAAGTTCACAACCACTATTTTCCAGTTGTCAAGTCGTAGTGGATAGTATCAGTAATAATAAAAAAATAAACAATGAATTTTTACCGTACTTTTTCAAAAAGATGTTGCAAATAAGCGTTGTAATTAATATTTGTGTATTTTTTAGACAAGTTTCCTATCCGAAATTTTATTTTAAAAAATTTCATACTTATAAATATTGGAAATAAGAAATATATAAATAAAAAAAATCATATGTGAGTCCCGAAGATCTCGAGTTAAATCAACATTTTACGCTAAGAAAACCATTGACCAACTGAGCTATTCAGGACTTGCATCTTCCAAAATCCGAATAAGGTACTACAACAACTTTGTAAGTAATAAAAGTAATAAAAGTATACGAGTCGATTATTTTTGTAGTTGGATACCAGGTCAGATAATGTTTTTCCACTGCGTGCTCGTTCCATTTACCCAAGAGAGTAGTTGAGAGAAGGAGAGAGTGGCGTTTGATGTGAGCGTAGAGACAAATTAGCTGGTGCAGATACATTGAACCAACCCATTCGTGGATGTATTTTTATATATGTGAGCATGTATTAGCTACGTCACTATACCATTGCAACCACCATCACCTAGTATTTTAAGTACAAGCTCTTCAAAGGATAATAAGTATAAAAAATGTTTTAATAATGGATACCCGCTGGCAATACCCGTGGACAATTATGATATGTGGTCCAACGTCCTGTGGTAAAACAGTTTTTGTTAAAAGATATTTAAACAATATATAACAAATAACAAATTTTACGTTTAAGCGTATTTTATTTTATTTTGCGGAGTCACAGGATGCTTATAAAAGTAAAATTTTGTAAAAAGAGGATGGCAAATTAAATTTCATAAAGGGCTGCCAAAACCATAGGAATATTTAACTGATTCTCATCTTGTGATAATGGTGAAGCCAAGTACGTTAGTTCACTCTAAGCATGTAAAGTCTATAATTTGTAAACAATTTTTTCTTGCTTAGAAAAATTTGAAGATAACTTTTTTCTTTTTTTAACTTTTTTTAACTTTTCACCCATATGTCTTATATTTGCACCACAACATTTCAAAAACAAACAGCGATTTTGTGTATTACATGAAGTATACTTATTAAGAGAATGGTTTATCAAGACTTTATCTGTAAAAACCTGGACGTATGATAGTGATGAGTGTTATAGTTTACATAAACATTATAAATTAAAAAAAAATAAATTCCAGAAGGGTTTGTTTGTGAAGATGACGTTGATCGTGCAGCGAAAACTTAAAAATAATCTGTAAAATTTTAGTTCAGTTAAGTTATAATTAATAAATTTTACAATCCAGCACATTACGTTTTTCTTTAAATTACCTTTACGCAATCTGTCCTTATTACTGGCTAACAAGAATTAAAACTTATATAAAAAAGAAAATAATTTAGAAATAAAGATAAAAAAAAATTATAAGTTCAAGTCTTCAACAGATCACTACGATTAATCATTTTATACCAATTAGACAGTTAACCAACTGAGCTATTGGCATCGACAAAAGCTCAAATCATGGTCTTAATCGTGCGGTTCAAGCATTCGAGTGGGTTTGGCTGCAGATGATGCAGTGGCGTAAGCATGTGCCATATATCTAGGTTCTTTAGGAACCCATTGACGTCCTTGTTTCAGAATTTAGTGCCATTATCTGTTGGCAGCACTTCCGAGGTGCTATGGCAACATATGACGCGTTCTCTTAGTACAATCACAACAGCCTTTCCATTAGCTCACCGTAGCGGCACAAGCTCGGTCCACCTAATGAATAAATCTTTGATCACGAGGATGCATTCGTAGCCATGTGACGTCATCAGTAGGGGGCCCATCATGTGAGCTGCCACTACTTGCCATGGAGCGTTGATGATCCTACGCCCCATGAATCTTGGGAGTAGCCTCTAGTCTGCCTTCGTTTGTTACAAACCAAGCAGCTCCACACATATCAAGCAACATCCTGGTAGTATCCCATTCAGAAGTACAGCCAGGACACATAAGCAAATGTCTTTTCTTGGCCAAGATGGCTGGCAGATGGTGTGTCATGATACTCCTGAAGTGCTTGATAGTAGGCCATCCCGTACCTTTTGTACCATCGCTTGGTGCCAAGGTATCCCAGCAGGGGATTCTCACACTAGCACTACCATGGCGCAACTCTTGTCATCCTCGTACATTCGTGACAGGGCGTCAGGCACACAGTTTTGAGTTACTGTCTGGTGTTCAACCTCGAAGCCATGGCTTTAAAACTCTATGGTCCATCAAATAATTTAAAAATAAAAATAGAAAAAATTATAAGTTCATGTCTTCAACAGATCACTACGATTAATCATTTTACACTAATAAGACAGTTAACCAACTGAGCTATTAAAAACTTGCATATTATAAAGCACAGGTAAGATCTACGTTTCACAACAACGGCATGCACATATGCAAATTTTTTGAACGCAAAGCTATGCTGCTTTCTGTAAAATAATTTAAGATTATAAATATACTTATCTATTTTCATGTGTGAGCTTGTGTGGTTGTGCATGCATGCGTATGCTCGCACGTGGTGCTCACGTACTATCGTGTGAGCACGCGTACGATCACGTGATCCACAAATCTAACATCAGAGCCAGAGAGAAAAAATAACTTGCTCATGTGGTTTCCCTCTCCACCGTACCCTAGAGCTCTCGTACAACAGCGCAAGCTGTCGGCGAGCTAACGCACTATTCCTCTCCCCTCACCACGATCACCACGGTCAACAGCACTCGTACAATAGCACAAGCACCCCCTTCCTTTCCCCTACCATCCTAGGGGGGCTAAGTCCAGAACCGGCATAGATTACCTACTCACGAAATTTTATTAATGTATAAGTAGGTGTCAGTCAAAGGCTGCAAAATATGAAATTAAAAAACGTAAACATAACGTATGTAGTCAAATAAAATGTTTCAAATAACTGTCACTTAAATACGCCAAAACAATAGTCCATGAAGATTAAATGTGACTTATATACTAATAAAAAACTATTAACTATTAGCCGCCGATGACTTGCCCAAAAATATAAGTATACAGTGACGTGATAGCTTTAGCTACTACATGAGAATACAAGCAATTAGTAACCCCGTTTTTAAAACTCTTACGTTACCAAGGGCTCGCATTTTGGAATTGTGAATGAATAAAAGTTTTTATCCTTTACTTCCATTTTTATTCTGCAACTATAGAATATTTTTAGGTGCAAATCATGCATTTTCTTGTAGTTTATATTATGGTACAGAAAGTTATATGCGCAAAAAATATTGTAGATTGTGTCTGCGAACTGTACGAGGGTTTAAGTCTTGAAGTGACCTTTCCGCTCACCTAAATACAACAGGTACCTCTTTTTTACATTTAAGGGCCACCAATTATCATGCAACATTTTTTGCGTTGTTATTGAGCTCAAATTAGACACGTGTTTCAGCATGTATCCAAAAAAGCTTTTTTTGCGAGATACGTCTGTTTTCTGTGTTAAAGGTAATGCTACTTCTAACGTTAATTGTGAAGTAATACGCACACCAGTCGGCCAGTTAAAATTTTTTTATTATTTAGTACCAGCAATGAAAAGTTATTGTGATTTCAAAAGAAACAACCCATTTTCATTAAATATTTACATCTCGATGTAAATGAATGTCATTGTTCCTTTTATAATTGCAGTGAAAAATTAAAAAAAAATTTTCTTATTCATCAGTCTTGGCTTATTTTTTTTTTTCTTAAGCCAGCTGAGAATATTTAAATTATACAGACAGTTAACCTATTCGCTTTGAGCGCAATTGGGATCTTGCACATTTTTTAAAAATTGTTTTAAAATAAAGTTTAGGCATATTTATCGATACAATTTTTTTCCGAATTTCAGAGCTTGTTTTTCCTTAGAAATAAATAATTAAAAGTGCTTAATTTGAACATTGCCAAGCTCCCTTAAAAACACTTTCTGATTGGTCGAAGCCGGCTGATGTCATAAGGACATAAACACCCATGAAAAGAATAGGAAATTCCACAAATCTGCACAATTTTTTTATTTTAAGGCACTAATGATTGTATGAGTTCTTTACTATTATTCTGCAACATCGAAATGATAAATAACAATAAAAAAAATGTAAAATCAACGTTATTTATCGTAAACGAGAAAAATTCCAGCAAAAACAATGTCAGCTGCTGTCGTCTGCAGCCAAATGCCAGAACTGTCTCGACTTAGTTGTTTTGTCTGTGTATGTTTATATTTTTTATTTGGTCCCTGTAAGCTGTAATTTTCATCTGTTATTTTATTTAATACGTTTAAAATGAGTGAGACAGTGGTAGTAAGTTCACCAATAGTAATTGTGCCATACAGACCATGCTTTGTTCCGTTGTGTAAATTGACAACAATAAGTGCTCCACACAAAATTTTTTTTATTGTTCCACAAGACGTCAAAATTAGAAAAAAGTGGTTTTCAGTATCCCACAGATCTTCTATTGCTGTGAAGATCATTTTGACGCCTGAAAAAAAATACTCATGCATATACATCGATCACAACTCTTATAATTATTCACGATATTGTTGTCTATTTCGTTTACTACAGCTAAAAAATGATATGAACAACTACATTACATTCAAATTGTTTGGTGGCAACCGTATTTTAAAAACAGGAGTTTTACCTCACAAACTTCTCTGCCAGTCCAGGCTTTCTTTAACGTCTCAAGATTTAAATAAGCCTGCTTTCACTAAACTCAACAGAAAGAGAGATGTGACTCAAATTTTGACAGAATCCAGAATTCATGGTTCAAGAAAAGAGAATATTCATCGTCCTGATGTATACTTTAACAAAGATTCAGATTCAGCTGCTCAAGTTCCTACAGTCCAACCAATGCCAGAACCAAATGGTTGTCACACTCAAGGTCGGTATCGTGTAATTCATAAATTTTTTTCTTTTTATTTATATCAAATCTTGACACGTTGATTGTAAAAATTTTTATTTTATAGAACTAAAAGTTCCAGACTCTCAAAATGAGATTTTAACTAGACCAAGGAACTTTGGGGAAGGGTGCATTCGATGAAAAAATACTTATGTGCCTTAACAAAAACTGACATCTGTTTCACTGCAAGTTGATTTGAAACCTCGTTTTCGAAGTAAACAGGTCATATGTCGACCCATGATAAATTCATTCTCGTACCAGGTCAATCTCAAACCTGAAACAGTCGATGCTTCTTGTTCGCCCAAATCGAACACTATTTCTGATTCAAAATCGTGTTCATCGTCAAGTAATGTTAACTGTAAAACGAGAAGCAGTAATTTTTCTGTTCGAAATTAAGTCTCATCTGAATCTTTAACATCAAGTGATAGCAATGAAAATGATTAGAAGGTAATACAAAACTCATGTTTAAAAGTGACCGTATGGAAAATTACGAGGAGTCCGAAAGAGTTTATCGATGTTTGTAAAGAATCGTTGAAGATTGTAGATTTTTTAAAACACCAGTGTCCCTGTAGTGAGGAGAATATTTTTTTAACGCTTATGAAAATAATATTGTATGACCGTTTTAGTCGTATAGGGTTAGACTTTGGTGTATCAGATATCTTCCACCTCAAGGATTTTTTATTACATTCTACCTACTTTATCAATCTACCTACAAACATTTATTAACGTTTCAAGTACGTTTGAAGTTAAGATGAACTTGCCCATTCCATTTAGAGCACAAAAGATATGTATGCAATAGGACGCATTTGAGATTCAGATTCAGAAATCTTCAAATCCTATGCATCAAGCATTAGCTTGGTCGGATTATAAAAAAAGCCAACACATTAAAATACTTAATTGCATGTACACCAAATGAATTAGTGATTTTTGTTTCAAATGGATTAGGAGGGCATGTGAGTGACACAGTTCTGTTTGAAGAAAGTGGCATACTTGAAATGCTCCCAGAAAATTTGTCGGTAATGGCTGATCAAAATTTGAAACACATACATAGGCCCACCCCCCCATTAATACGCCCACCAAGTGTTTTTGATGCAGTAAAACCAACGAAGGAAGATATTTTAGAAATAAAAATAATTAATAGTTTGCGGATCAACGTGGAAAGGTTGATAAGAAGAGTAATAATTTGTAAATACATTTTTGTTGACTGACATTTAATAAATAATTGTAGAAAACAAAACATTAGTGTAATATACTACGAGTGTATTAGTATTTGTGAACATAATTAATAAACATTTTGATTTAGCTTACAGATTTTCTGAAAGAACTGGATAAACACATTCTTTCCGAAAAGTATTTGCACTGTCCATCAGAGAAGTCACATAGTTTGTATTGTAATTTAACTAAGTAATTTGTAAATCGTTTGTTGTTTCAAAATTCCAATCTGCCACACAAAATAAGCCTTTTAATTTTTTGGCAGCTAGCATTTGCAGCATCATTTGAGTTTGGTATTTTGGTTTTATGGTGTCATTCTCTACACAGTTCTTATGAGTCTCCTGTGATGTTGGGCATTTTATTCCAACTATATAATCACTGCTAATACCATCGGGAGAAGCTCCAAAGTAGGGATGGTTAGAAAAAATTATAAAGCCACATTTGTCAATCTTATATCCAACTTTGTCAGTTTTTTGAAAACCTCATCTTCAAGCGTCCTTCCTCGTTGCATACTTGCAGTGTTATAAGCTTAAAAAGCTCCTATTATTTGATTTACTAAACATCTATTCTCAGTTTTTCACTGAGCTGCACGCACTATTAGTCACTCACTCATAAGTTTTAGCTCCTCGCAACTACGGAGCATTAAATCGAGCATCTTGTTGTATGAACTCGTAAATCATAAACAGGTTAACTTCTAGTAAGTTTTGGGAATCAGCTTTAATAAATCCTGGTTCTAGCTTATTAGATTTTGTTCACATTGTATTGTCATAGTTGTTAAAAGAAAAAAAAAAATCCACTACCTTTTGTATATGAATACGATTGAGCACAAATATCGCTTTGACAGCGGACAGCAGCCGACATTGTCTCTGCTGGAATTTTTCTCATTTACGATGAATAACGTTTATTTCACGCTTTTTTTTTTATCGTTATTTATCATTTCCATGTTGCAGAATAATGTTAAAGAACTCATACAATCATTAGTGCTTTAAAATAAAAAAATTGTGCAGATTTGTGGAATTTCCTATTCTTTTCATGGGTGTTTATGTCCTTATGACATCAGCCGGCTTCGACCAATCAGAAAGTGTTTTTAAGGGAGCTTGGCAATGTTCAAATTAAGCACTTTTAATTATTTATTTCTAAGGGAAAACAAGCTCTGAAATTCGGAAAAAAATTGTATCGATAAATATGCCTAAACTTTATTTTAAAACAATTTTTAAAAAATGTGCAAGATCCCAATTGCGCTCAAAGCGAATAGGTTAACTGTCTGTATAATTTAAATATTCTCAGCTGGCTTAAGAAAAAAAAAAATAAGCCAAGACTGATAAATAAGAAAATTTTTTTTTAATTTTTCACTGCAATTATAAAAGGAAGAATGACATTCATTTACATCGAGATGTAAATATTTAATGAAAATGGGTTGTTTCTTTTGAAATCACAATAACTTTTCATTGCTGGTACTAAATAATAAAAAAATTTTAACTGGCCGACTGGTGTGCGTATTACTTCACAATTAACGTTAGAAGTAGCATTACCTTTAACACAGAAAACAGACGTATCTCGCAAAAAAAGCTTTTTTGGATACATGCTGAAACACGTGTCTAATTTGAGCTCAATAACAACGCAAAAAATGTTGCATGATAATTGGTGGCCCTTAAATGTAAAAAAGAGGTACCTGTTGTATTTAGGTGAGCGGAAAGGTCACTTCAAGACTTAAACCCTCGTACAGTTCGCAGACACAATCTACAATATTTTTTGCGCATATAACTTTCTGTACCATAATATAAACTACAAGAAAATGCATGATTTGCACCTAAAAATATTCTATAGTTGCAGAATAAAAATGGAAGTAAAGGATAAAAACTTTTATTCATTCACAATTCCAAAATGCGAGCCCTTGGTAACGTAAGAGTTTTAAAAACGGGGTTACTAATTGCTTGTATTCTCATGTAGTAGCTAAAGCTATCACGTCACTGTATACTTATATTTTTGGGCAAGTCATCGGCGGCTACTAAGTCCTATAATAATGTATATATTTGCTATACATTTACAACATAATATGTAACGGTGGCATTCCCCGAGAACCGCGTGTAGAGCAATTTTTTTTGACACGAGCCCCGTTTGAATTAACTTTTTAGGGCAAATAGCTTTTAAATGGAAGCCGATTGAAAATACGTTCTAAACAACTCCTAAATGGGGTTGGAAGGCTATAGTGCGCCTGCATAAACTCGCGACGTTGCCACATTGTTATTGGATCTTAGTCGGTAACCAGTGAGAACTATATCCATGTGCGCACGCAAGAGCATCAGCTACTGCTGGTAACTTGGATGTAAAAAGTTAAATATTGTCAGCTCCTTATGTTGTCAGTTGTTTATCCACGCGCTTACTGTCTTTCTCACTCTTATGTTGGACAAAAACATCTTGAAATTTTTATACTTAAGTAATGTTACCTCAAATTAAGGTAAGAGACCATATGTCAGGAGGAATTTTTCCTCTCCACACGATAGTATTTTTGTAAAAATAGTCGACCTCTCAGTCAAAAATATTATTGTAAGGTCTGTCTTGCTTACATTTCCGGATATGCCGTCTGTACACGATTTAGAACGAGTCCATTCATAAATTGCAATAATCAAAGTATATGACAGTTGATATTTCTCAAAACAATCATTTATTTATCATCTTAATTTACATACTTTAAAATAATACGTTTGAAAATGCTCTAAATACTATATAATTATTCCAACAAAAATTATAGAACATCTTTACAAAAAAATCATAAACTTTACAGTGTATTGAATAATAATTTAAAAATGTCACGTTGAGAAAATGTTTGGATGATGTACATCTTTATTCAGTAACAACCTAATTATCAAAACCTAACCATCAATATAAACTGACACAACTGACACAATGAAAACAAAAAATAGTTTACAACATACAGGAAATAAATTTAATCGAACTAAGTCCCCGCCAAGTGCCCGCCACGTACCCGGGAAGTTCCCGCCAAGTGCCCGGGAAGTACCCGCCAAGTGCCCGAGAAGAACCCGCCAAGTACCCACCGAGTACGCGGATAGTACCCTCCAAGAGCCCGGGAAGTACCTGCCGAGTGCCCGAGAAGAACCCGCCAAGTGCCCGGGAAGTACCCGCCAAGTGCCCGGGAAGTGCCCGCCAAGTACTCGCCAAGTACCCACCAAATACCTGGGAAGTACCCACCAAGTGCCCGGAAAGTGCCCGAGAAGTACCCGCTAAGTACCCACGAAGTGCCCGGGAAGTACCCACCAAGTGACCAGAAAGAACCCGCTAAGTGCCCGTAAAGTACCTGCCAAGTACCCGGGAAGTATCCGCCAAGTGCCCGAGAAGTACCCACCAAGTACCCACCGAGTACCCGGGAAGTACCCTCCAAGTGCCCGGGAAGTACCTGTCAAGTGCCCGAGAAGTACCCGCCGAGTACCCACTGAGTAACCGGGAAGTACCCTTCAAGTGCCCGGGAAGTACCCACCAAGTACCCGGGAAGTACCGGAAAGCGCCCGGGAAGTACCCGTCAAGTGCCCGTGAAGTTCCAGCATACCCGGAAACGTAAGCAAGACACACCTAACAACAATATTTTTGACCAAGAGGTCAACTATTTTTGCAAAAATACTATCGTGTAGAGTGGAAAAATCCCTACTGACATGGTCTTTCACTTTAATTTGAGGTAACATTACTTAAGTATAAAAATTTAATGATGTTCTTGTCCAACGTGAGAGTGAGAAAGACAGTAAGCTCGTGGATAAACAACTGACAACATAAGGAGCAGACAATATTTACCTTTTCACATCTAACCTTCAAGTTACCAGCAGTAGCTGACGCTCTTGCGTGCGCACATGGATATAGTTCTCACTGCTTATTGACTAAGCTCCAATAACAATGTGGCAATGTCGCGAGTTCATGCGGGCGCGCTATAGCCTTCCAACCCCATTTAGGGGTAGTTTGGAACGTATTTTCAATCGGCTCCCATTTAAAAGCTATTTGCTCTAAAAAATTAATTCCAATGGGGTTCGCGTCAGAAAAAATCGCTCTTCACGCGTGAAATCTAGACCATTTTTTTACCTCCGAACGTGGTGCGTACTCTGTTTTTTATGAATCCTGCGCCAAGAGAAGGGGTTATCGTCCCGCAAAGCGGAACAAAAGTTCCTACTTTTGGCGCAGTGTGATAAAAAAGTAATTGGTTTTTATGTGTTTCTCATCCTTAGGATAAGTTAATAGTTTTTTATTAGTATATAAGTCACATTTAATCTTCGTGGACTATTGTTTTGGCGTATTTAAGTGACAGTTATTTGAAACATTTTATTTGACTACATACGTTATGTTTACGTTTTTTAATTTCATATTTTGCAGCCTTTGACTGACACCTACTTATACATTAATAAAATTTCGTGAGTAGGTAATCTATGCCGGTTCTGGACTTAGCCCCCTTAGGATGGTAGGGGAAAGGAAGGGGGTGCTTGTGCTATTGTACGAGTGCTGTTGACCGTGGTGATCGTGGTGAGAGGAGAGGAATAGTGCGTTAGCTCGCCGACAGCTTGCGCTGTTGTACGAGAGCTCTAGGGTACGGTGGAGAGGGAAACCACATGAGCAAGTTATTTTTTCTCTCTGGCTCTGATGTTAGATTTGTGGATCACGTGATCGTATGCGTGCTCACACGATAGTACGTGAGCACCACGTGCGAGCATACGCATGCATGCACAACCACACAAGCTCACACATGAAAATAGATAAGTATATTTATAATCTTAAATTATTTTACAGAAAGCAGCATAGCTTTGCGTTCAAAAAATTTGCTTATGTGCATGCCGTTGTTGTGAAACGTAGATCTTACCTGTGCTTTATAATATGCAAGTTTTTAATAGCTCAGTTGGTTAACTGTCTTATTAGTGTAAAATGATTAATCGTAGTGATCTGTTGAAGACTTGAACTTATAATTTTTTCTATTTTTATTTTTAAATTATTTGATGGACCATAGAGTTTTAAAGCCATGGCTTCGAGGTTGAACACCAGACAGTAACTCAAAACTGTGTGCCTGACGCCCTGTCACGAATGTACGAGGATGACAAGAGTTGCGCCATGGTAGTGCTAGTGTGAGAATCCCCTGCTGGGATACCTTGGCACCAAGCGATGGTACAAAAGGTACGGGATGGCCTACTATCAAGCACTTCAGGAGTATTATGACACACCATCTGCCAGCCATCTTGGCCAAGAGAAGACATTTGCTTATGTGTCCTGGCTGTACTTCTGAATGGGATACTACCAGGATGTTGCTTGATATGTGTGGAGCTGCTTGGTTTGTAACAAACGAAGGCAGACTAGAGGCTACTCCCAAGATTCATGGGGCGTAGGATCATCAACGCTCCATGGCAAGTAGTGGCAGCTCACATGATGGGCCCCCTACTGATGACGTCACATGGCTACGAATGCATCCTCGTGATCAAAGATTTATTCATTAGGTGGACCGAGCTTGTGCCGCTACGGTGAGCTAATGGAAAGGCTGTTGTGATTGCACTAAGAGAACGCGTCATATGTTGCCATAGCACCTCGGAAGTGCTGCTAACAGATAATGGCACCAAATTCTGAAACAAGGACGTCAATGGGTTCCTAAAGAACCTAGATATATGGCACATGCTTACGCCACCGCATCATCTGCAGCCAAACCCACTCGAATGCTTGAACCGCACGATTAAGACCATGATTCGAGCTTTTGTCGATGCCAATCATAGGTCATATGACGAGATGCTGCCCGAGCATGAGTTTGCCTATAACATGGGTGGCATGCTTTCATAGGTCTTACCCCAGCGATGCTTAACAGTGGTAGAGAGCATGATGTCATAGGTACGATGCGCTGATAGGTCGACTTGACAGTCCAGTGACGCCTGAAGAAATCAGTGGACAGTGGGTGCTTGGGTATCCAAGTAAGAAGTTATACTTCTTTGAAATTATATGGCAGATAATATAATTATAAATATGAAAATACCTTTCATGAAACGATATTGTGTGTACAAAGGTGGTGCAATTATCGTTGGAATGAGTATACCTACATTAGTTGGGGGTGGTTTCAATAAATACAACTGAAACATTATAAGCAATATACTACGGCACAATACAATATAAACTATGTCCCTTAAGGAAGTTCATCATACTTAGATTTTTTTGACAGATATCATTCAAGCATCAAAAGTATACTCAACATACTATAAGAAATACCCAAAAAAATTGCAGATTTTTTATCTGTACCCTCTTTTATATGTTTATTTTCAATTATTTGCAATTTAACATCTAATATTATAAAAAAATAACTAACAATTACATGTACAAGATCTGTATAAGCCCCCCAATTTTATTTGTTTGAAAGATTACTTTAGGATAAACATGTTTAATTTTCAAATGGATCTATATTTTTTTTTTTTTTTAATAACACACAAAAGAAGGGATCAAGCATGCGTTAAAGCGTGTATGTAAGCTGATTTATATGGGAAAAATAATTACCAGCGTCGCTGCATATATTTGCACTCCTTTCACCTCTCTAAATTTTATGAAAGAAGAGAACGCAATAAAAATCAATTATTGTAATTATACTGTACCGAAAATTTTTTTTAAATATGAAAATTATAAAAAAATGTGAAAAATTATGTAAACAATTATTAACTTATTTTAAAAGAAAAATATTATTGATGAGTGAATAAATGTTTATTAATACAAATGAAACCTACTCTACTAATATATACTAATTTCCAAAGTATGAAAAAACGGGTACCAAAAAATGTATTTTATTGAATAAATTATTTTTGTATGTAATATATGATTAAACTAAAAGTAAAAAAAAATTTATATTAGAAATATGTTACGAACTGTACGATAAATAAACATGAATAATAAATGAAAGCTAGTTAAATGTAGCACTGTAAGTACCTCCATCAATACTAAAAAATAAACATGTTCTTTTCTTTTTATTTTCACTTTTTGTTCTTTTGACTTTTTGGGGCAGAATTGTTTTGGATTAAGACAAATTCTAGAGGCTGTAGAGTAGTCATGGCTGCTAGACTTCAACGAAGAAGTGATGTCAGAGACACCAGAAGGTCCGACCGACACCTGGAAAGTTATCTTGGGGCGCCTCAAGCAGGCCTGCAAACGGGCCAGTAAAAGTCGCTAGGAGACGGTTTGAGCTCTGCAGTCTTTATCCAAGCCTAGAGGAAGACGCATGAGCGTCTCGAAGAAAAAGAGTGCTAGCACCCCAAGGAAGCCCGACACTTAAAAGAGCATCGCAAACGATGCGAGGCATAAGCCCAGGCTCGGTAACCCTACCAGATGGCTGAACGTTTCTTATTGAAGTCCTGCACCATGGAAGCGCAAGCATAGGGAAAACCTGATCACCCCATCCGGTACTACATGTGTGGACTAAAAGGAGTCAAGCACTCCAAGAAGTGACGAAGGCGCTCCAAACACTACCGGTTCAAGCGCGTAGACGAAGACTGGGTCAAAGAGTAACCCCAATCATACTGAGCCAATCCAGGGTCTACAGTCATAAGGGCGGACCACCCAACCAAATTTCTCTTCGTTTTATTAATTTGTTATTTTTCTCCTTTGTTTTTTTTCTCTTTCTAAGATTCTTTTGTTGCACTTTTTTTTTCTCATGGCCATAAGTAACGCCCTATTTTCTTACCCTCTATTTATTTTTTTGCCTACATAAGCTTTGCCCACAACTCTTTTTGGATAGTGCCTGGGAAGAACAGTCAGATACCCTGGTATCCAGCGTCTAGTCGGGGAGTGTCATGGTAAGACATCAAGAGGCTATCTATGGTAGTATTGGTAAGTAGGAAAAATAGAGAATTCAGTTAAAGGGAATAGGTGGGAAAGAGGTTTGGGAAAAGAGGGGAAAATAAGAAGAGGCTGAGAGAGCTCCAAATAAGTTTGGGCTTGCAAGCATGCGTGAGGCATTTTTTCTGCGTTTTTGTTTTTTGGCTGCTGTTATTATAAACACGTTTGGTTTTTACTCCCCCCAGCCTTTTTCCTGATGTGACGTCCTGGTGCCATGCTTGGTGTTATTGTTTTGGTCCTTAGTGCAGCTAGGAGAGCAGGTCACACCAGACGTAAATCTACCAAAGGTCACAAACAGCGTGCAAGAGTCTACGTCTTAGTCAGCAGGGACGCCCGAGCTGGTGCTACTTTGCAACACACAGCCCCGGAAGAAACAGCATCTCGAAGACAGTGTCCCCCTGACAATGACATAAGTACCTGCCCGCAGGTAGCCTCTGTAAAGGGCAGCGGCCCTCGTAATTCCGTAAGCGTCTGCCAGTGCTACGAATTTTGCGCTATGATCACGCTAAGCATTCGCGCTCAACGAGCTTATGCACTCATGCACACACCTACACCTGCGGGTAACCTTTTTTGTAATAAGTAGTTGTTGTGACACAACAAACCCCCACCACCTAGTGAGAGCTTCCGAACGGGCCACTATGCCACTGCTAACTAACTAGAAAAAGGGAAGGACTACCCTTGCCCCTTTACCAACCCCCTCCACCTGGTGAGTTTTTGAATGATTCAACTATAACGCCGTAAACTAAGTATTAGGTATCCCCTCCTTCTATACCTAAACTGGTGAGACTTTCTGAGTAGGCCATCGTACATTCCCTTTCCTCACATTTTTTCTTCATTCTGCTGCTATGATTTCCTGAACCCTCTTTGTATATGTGCTTAATAGTAATAATAAGCGAGTACACTGAAAGGATATTCAGCCTTTTTACTTTTATTTTAAATTTTATATGCGTTGTTTAAGAAAAAGAAGTAAGTTTACAGTTAAATAACAACAAGATAAATTCATCAATTTTATTTAATTTTATAACTCATAGTATAAACAATAATATTTACATGAAAAGACGCAATATTGTACACAACATCACACATGAGATCTTCTGTCAAAGTCTCCTGTCTTACAGTGTCATGTGCTACAATTTTTTTGTAAATATTTTGCCATTGCTATCATTTGAATCACTCACAATGTTTTTTACAACGCTTGAAGTGTTGTAATTAATTTGTGCTTCATGGACTCTACTACCATTTTCTAGAATAAAGTTTATAAATTTTTGCGCTACGATAGGCATATAATCTGATATTTCGCTGAATGTGTATAAATTGAAATGGACGCATGTACAATAAATTAATGTAAACGATTGAACGTTACTTTTTTCAACACTAGACTTCGACGATACTTTTTTGCAGCTCTCATCCTTACTTTGTCGTCTCATTTCTTTAATCTCTATGGCTTTTTCCTTATAACTCAATGTAAAATTCGAGGACCAGTTGAACTTTTAGTTCTTTATATCTTGCAAGTTACGTCATGAAGTATTTTTCAATGTCGGAGAAGGCTTATTTAAACTCGCTCTAACTATAAAATGTATAGGAATTCCTTTGAATTCTACGGCAAACAGACAAACGATAGATTTCCACTCATTGTCCAACAATTTTTGTATTCCAGCTCAACAATTACTTTTTTATCAAATGATTTACTCAATCCATAAAGCTTAAAAATACTCTGAGGGAGCGATGATTGTTAATGCTGCCTCGAAGCTGACAGATCCAAAGCTTCTCTCTCTAAGACTCTCTTTATCACAGGCTCCAGTGTCTCCTTGTTACAATGTATTAACTATCGGACGATTGACCAGAGACTGATAGCTGCTTTTTGTTGAAGCCAAAATGTATGCTATTCATTATTTGAAAGAGCAGGGAGTGTTAAAAATGCTTGGAGGTGGTAGATCACGATTAAGCTTGTCAAAACTCCACCACCAAGCATTTTGAATGGTACTACTTGAAAAACAAGTATGAACACCAAAGTAAAAAGATACTGACTGTACAATTAGAGATAGGCTTATAAAATGCTAACATTTTTATTTCTTAGAACTTATCACAGTCCGTAGCTACATTTTTTTGAATACGCAGACTACAGATAATAAGCACAAAATAAGAACGATATATAACAAAAGCTTAGAGTAAAATTTTATATCAATGACATTTTAACTACTTTGCAAGTATTTTACTGGACATCTACCGTTACCTGATACACAGTGTGTATTTCTTTTGTAATATCTTAATGAAACAAGACGTCTCGCGATTTCATCATTTTTTTTAAATCATCGCAAAAATTGTCAAGAAATTTTCTGAAACCCAATCCATGACTCACGTAAAACAAAAACATTTTAAAAAATTGACCGCATTCATTTAAGGATGCTGTAGCTGTATAACATTAAAACGCAGTTTTTTTACAATTTTTCTAAGTAATTAATATGTTTAGGTATATATGGTTGTATGAATCGAAATTAAAGCCATTACTTTATTTATCTGCCCGTGCAGACTGCCCATGAATAATTTCTGTTGTTTTTCATGATTTTTTGTCAAAATTGTGTTTACAGAGCCAATACTTTGATTTGTAAACATGATTCAAAGTACATCAAAATTTTCGATAATCTGGTTTGAATGCGTGGTGTATGCCATACTCCTCTGTCGATAAGGCTTCTGAAGGTGTACAGTCGATTTTTCATTCTAAATTTAAAACTCCACAATTCATAATTTTGTGCAAATCGTACGTCTTTTTAAAACCTCTAAACTTAATTTTGCGTGTGTTTCTTCCAATACTATTTGAAATTTTGAAAATTGCTTTTAAAGGTACCTTACCCTTAAAGAAATCAAGTCCATGATGACGACTATACAACCAAACATTTTCTCGTTATGGCTTCTTACTCAATTTTTTCAAGTGACAAGGAGGTGTCTCTATCTTGTGGGCAAAAAACTCATTGTTCCAAAAAACAGTAGTAATTTCTTTTAGTACTGTTACGTCTTTTTTCACCGTGAAATACAAAATGTCTATTACAAGGTCCATTGCATTTTATGGCTGGTTAAACGTACCAACAGAAACTGAATCAAGTGATGACTGATAATTCCAAGCAGTAAGTAGTTATTCAAGTTTCCAGATACGCTGTGTAAGCGTACACATTGTCACAAGGTAATACAGGTTTCTGATTGAAAAACACAATAACTTGGTCAAACAACTATTATACGAGATTATTTTTTGACCCTGCCCTCGACATTTTAGATGCTATGTCAGCATTAAATTTTTTATTTTCATTGACGGCTAATTCGGCACGAGGACTCAGTATTGTGTGTGCAGGACCAACGTATTTGTCACCATCATCTGTTACGACGAATTTGATCGGTGAATCATCCGTGAGCGATGCTATCGGCTTGTATTAAATCAAGTGCGATCCCTCGATAGTTGTTTGAGTCGGTGAAGTATCAAACAAAAGAAACTTAGACTTTAAACACTCGCACGAGTGACTGTGTAAGAAAGCTTTTTTTTAAAATCATTTTATAAAAACATCTCTTGCAGTTCTTTATTCCTTCTTATTTTCTCTTTTAATTGTTCTCTTCTTCTATTTATATTGTTTGCACGTTTCCTTATTATTTTCTTTTTACTTTTACAATGGTTACGACGCCGACGCCTTGGCTGCACAGTTGTACGAAGCAATTACAACTGAAATGGCACGTCGAGTCAGCCAACTTTATGTCCCGAAGCATCCATAGGATTGTCTAATTTTTCTTCGGCTTTTTCTTTAGTGTATTATTAGATTCCATCATGCGCGTGCGAAATGTATCTTTAAAAAATTTATTTTTAGTGGTAACATCAGACATAATATTCACACCTGCACGAACAGCTTCTTTTCTAACAGCTTTGGCACCTTGTTACATAAGTGGTAAAACTCGACGAAATACTCTGACAAGAAACGAGTCGACACCTCCGTGTTCTCGTTTATACGGTGACCCTACGTAAATGCGTCCAACACCTCCTCTAGCAATTTTGTGAGTTGCGGTCAGACTTTCACCACCACTATTTTGTGCGATAAAGTAGTCCTCGTAGGGATTCATAATTTTTAATGGACTCATTTAAAGTGAAGCATTACCATAAGCGTCCCTAAGTCAAATGGCACGGGTCTACCAATAAGGTCTCTTGTATTGATTTCAATGTTGTGAAATGAGAAAAATAAAAATGGTATATTTTAAAATTTTATTTTTAACACTATCGTACACGTAACCTTGAAGGTCCAACGGCACGGCCCCTCAACAATCGTGATTGAACGTCTCCTACGACGTATGGTTCACAGATAAAACTGTAAATCATTAGCATTGACGGTAAAGCGTTGGCAAGATTGGCTAAATAAGTAGATCGAATTCCGTTATTTTCCAAGTAAAGACGTGTTGCACTTTTAAGAACCAAGATCTTCCGTAACTTTTAGGATATAGTACGCGATACGTGTATTCACTGCACGCTGTTTCAGAACAAACTAAGTAAGCTACTACATTACTACCCCTTTCCAAACTGAAAATCACGTGATCTCGGGTGGTATCTATATCTGTAGAACTAATAATTTTTTGAATTATTTCTTTGATATTAGCGTATAGACCACGGTGTATGCAATAATCTACATGAATCACAGAGCGTTCTCTTTGTACATTATTGTGTAGCCATGGTATGTACTTTATGGTTATTTTCCTTTCGCTAACTTGTTTTGCACGTTAAAACGTCAGTGGTAGTTGAATCTCTGTTATACCAACATTACATCAAGTTTGTAAACTAATTTGGTAACGTAATCTTGTCACGTTATAACTAGTAGTATTATCAGAGTAATACTGCACGTTACTGTTGCTAGGTAACACAACTTACAATTCGTCCTTCAATTTATATTTCATAAATAATAACCCTTCACCTAGAAATGCAATTTTTTAGGATATCCCTTTCAGCTGACGAAATATTCTTTAGAACGTCCTTTACCTCGACTTTCCAATATCTCGTCAACCTCCAAGAAGCTCACAGTAAATTACTTTTGCCCTTTGCTGAACTTTTCCTCGTTAAAGAAACTGTCAGTGTCTTCGTCAGCCAAATCTCTGAGAAATTATATTCTAGCTTGTTGCATGCAAGAGATGCGTACAATTCTAAACAACTCTAAAGCCTAACCAGTTTCGTAACCTTTGGCAAAGATACTTCTCGCCTTAGCGATGCGAACTAAATCTCCAACGTTGTGCTTTGGATTTTCATGAATATGTCTGCCGTAACGTTGCTTTATATTTTTACGTACTTGCGCAACATTGTGCCAAGTAATGTGAGCTGGTAACATCTTTGTCAAGGAATGCTTTGAACAATTGTATGTCTCTATTATACTTGGGAGAACGTCTATGAAGTGACGACTGTTTGTGTGTGTAAAGTACAGCCATATTATTTATATAACAAATCTCATAAGACGTTGAGCTATTACGTCCTTCGTCAATGAGCTACGTGCAACTGTGTATTCGATCTCATTTTCTCGTAAAACGGATTGCAATTCATGGCCTACAAATTCTTTACCTTCATTTATTTGCAGACACATTGGTGTATGATCATCACTTCTTGATAAGAAATGTTGAAATGCTTTAGGAACGTTTTTTAATGTTTAATCCTTGATAGGTTTTGCCTAAGCGTATTGGCTGACGACATCAATGATAACGAGAACATAAGCGTAGCCATGATCGTAAGTTTTGAAAGCTCTCAAGTGAATTTACACACATCTTCAAAGTTACGTACGTTATAGCTTCTTCTGGGAAAACGATTTCTTGTGGGCTTATATAAATTATAAACACCTTGACTTTCTAGTCAACAAGTTGCGTTCGACCGCAAATATTTATTTTTCACAGCACTTGTGAGTTTGTTATCACCAGCGTAAGCAGTTGGTCGTGCTGCTTCGTAGTAAAGTTTTTGCAAAGCGTTATGCATTATTCGTTTTTTTCTTTTTTTTAGACTTAGATTAGATAGTTGTCTTGATGAGAGAAAAAAACTTTTTGAGTGTAATCTTGCTACACATGCAGCATGTTATCAATAAAGCGACTGTTCGTTCATCTGGTGATGTTTCTCTGGCAAGCATATGAGAAAAAGCAAATTGAGCCAAGACTTAATAAGCTTTTAGACGTTAATCTTTCTTCTTCGTAGTTGAGGCAAGATTGTGCTGACAACATGCTTTGGCTAAGGGGCTTATACGTACATTACCGTGCTAAATGCGCTTTGATAGCTTCGTTTCAGGATCACAAAATTTGTATCCAGGTACATGTATCTCAAACGGTAGCAAGTCGATGAAAGTGTCAAGAGCACTGTTTTTTCCTACTCCTTAGTTAGTGTTAAGGCCTTCATTTTATAGCTCCAGCTCACGTACAACGTATCATCGTTTACAGCCAAAATACCGTTAACATCTATTTCTGTACTGGTAAGTAATTCCATCAATTTTTTAGCGGTCGTTATGACTTCTGTTTTTTTTTTTTTTTTTTAGAACGAAGTTCTTTATGTCGCGTTACTCGGGGGGCTGGAATTTTAAAACCGACAGATTTTTTTTTTTTGAAACGAAAGTGGTTTCCTTTTCCTCTCAAGTTTCCCCCCCTTACCCCGTTCCCCTCACCGACTATTCTCTATACACTTCCCCTCTCCCCACTATATATGTATATCGGCCAACCGTGCCGTGTTACTCTTCTACACACCTTTGCCCACCATTCTCCCTCACACTCCCAATTTTATAATAATTTTTATTTCACTTTGAATTTTTTTCTTTTACAATTCTAAAAAAAAAAAAAAAAAAAAAAAAAAAAAACATTTTCCAGTAAAGAGTTTTGAACCCTCGACCTTCTCTGCATGTGAGTCCAGTACCTTACCCACTCTGCTACGAGCGCTGCCGTTTATAGAGACTTGATTTCTTGTACTTATGGTGTGGTTCGTAACTGAAATATTCCATTTTTACATGCATTCACTGATAATACATTCGATTTATGATAAATTGTTTTTGTATTTGTTTTCTAAATACTTGGAATAGAGTGAAAGAATGTATCAATGGTTTTTAGAGGCGCTTATTTCGAATTCGATAAACAAATTATGTTACATTATCACATAATTTTATAAATAAAGTAATTCAAAGTAAATCAATTATAAATGAATTATGTAAGATCATTATATAAATATAATTCGAGTTCTATATCATTTTAATGGTTTTTAAGGGTACTTATTTTAAATTTGATAAACAAATAATGGCACAATGTCATTGAGTAATTATATGAAAATAAAATAAAAATTGCATTAATAAGCTATAAAATAGCAAAATAATAAGTGGAAAAAAAAATTTAAAAAAAAATTAATGAAATGAAATATGAAAATAAAATGAAATAAAATTACAAAAGACATGAATAAATACAACGGAATAAAAAAAAATAAAATAAAAAAGGGAATGAAAAAAAAAGATTAAATATAAAAATAAAAAAAGGAATTAAATAAAGGAAATACAAAAAAATAAAAAAAATGTATTAAAATGAAATATCAAAAAAAAATAAAACAAGAAATAAAAAAAAAAATTAAAACAAGAAACAAAAAAAAAATAATACAAGAAATTAAAAACAAACCAGGGGGTATAAATGGGTCATGGGACCCACGGTAAGAACGAAGTTCTTTAAACATGACATGAGTATAAAAACACAATTTCTCAGGTAACAAGGGGGTCGCCAGACCCGTAGAAAGAACGAAGCTCTATAAACGTTAGTACTGCATTCATGTAGTTCACTAAACAAAAACTTAAAAAACAAATTAAAGAAAAAATTTAAAAAAATAGTTCAGTACTCACGATGGTTAAACTTCGTGAGTACTGTATTTATGCACGCCGTTCTCACGAAGTTCAACCATCGTGAGTACTGAACTATTTTTTTAAATTTTTTCTTTAATTTGTTTTTTAAGTTTTTGTTTAGTGAACTACATGAATGCAGTACTAACGTTTATAGAGCTTCGTTCTTTCTACGGGTCTGGCGACCCCCTTGTTACCTGAGAAATTGTGTTTTTATACTCATGTCATGTTTAAAGAACTTCGTTCTTACCGTGGGTCCCATGACCCATTTATACCCCCTGGTTTGTTTTTAATTTCTTGTATTTTAATTCTCGCGTTGGTCAAATTCACTCCACAAAGAACTCAGACACAATTTAGCAACAGATCTTAGTTAAGCATTAAAATTTAATTTATTTTTATCTAGGTCTAATCCTTCAGTCTCTTGTGTTATGCATTTTTACTGGTAACACAGAATAGTATAAATTGTGTAATGGTAGCACGTCACACATGATTTAACCGTTTACAAGGGATAAGTGATTGTAATCTCCAGTAATGCTTTGACACTCTATTTGTCCTATATATATCCATAGGTGACCAACGGGAAAGTTACCACGTTTGCATATTATATACAGGTACAACGATCTAACTTCAACGTACTTAATTTTTACTGTCTTTTGGCGTTCGTACTTTTTAACTGTATTTTCAGTACGTCCTACAAAAAAACGCATCACGTGGGTTGAGAGGCTTTTGTCTCCAATAACCTTTAATCTCTTAAACAAAATATCGAATGTTCTCGTTATCTCAAATTTCTTCCTTAAAAAGACATTCTCACTTTTCGATTAGCTGGTAATTGCACGGCACTTTTTTTTACTGATGGCTCAGGTTCTCTCGTATCTTTCGTCTATTGCATCGCCAGTTGTTAAAGAAAAATCTCTGTTTATTCTAAAATATCGTGGACAACCATGCCAGAAACAAACATAAAACTATAATACGATACCACGATAATTAATCACACCAATTTGTGGAGTGCAATAGCGATCAACAACTTACCTTTCAGTAATCGTTTCTTTTTGCATCGTTTAGCATGTTTAATGAGTCAACCAAGAACACACTTCTCTATGCAACATAGCCACTTCAGCGCTACTTCAGACTGGGTATTAATAATCTGTAACCTCTTGGTGGTATAATATCGATTTGGTTTTTCTTTAGAACATTTTTCTTGTAGAAACGCATACATGTCGAGGCTATTATTGTACATTTAATAAAAGGATCCACTTGGAATTTCCCGAAATTTTTTCTATAAGCCACGCAAGATAATTTGAAAATTTTTACATCTTGTTTACAGTATACGATTTCCCGTTAAAAATCAAGTATATAATCGTTGGCTACATGTTCGTTGAACCATTTCAAAAAATTTTCTCTTTCTTGTGCAGACATACTATCAAGTGAACATACATCCAATGGTGGTAGAAGACTGACGTATGATTGATTTTCGGGTGAGTTAAAAAAATGTGGGAAAACACGCTTACCAATACCAGTCAGATTATTCGCTTTGAGTAGACTACTCAAAGGCATATTAAAATAATTAAGGCTATCGATAAACTTTATCTTTATCAATTCCATCAAAATAATTTTAGACCCATTTATAATGACAAACGGTGTCACTTGCACGCTGTGTGTTTTAACGATATACTTAAAAATAAACTGTGCGTTGAATTCTTGAGCGTTGTGGAAAATACAGACAACTCGCTGAAAATGTTTTTAATGATCTACCGCTGGATCTATTAATCGTTTGATAGGATTGATTTGAAAAATATATTTGCGTATTTCACAGTGGTCGCATCTCGTTAAAACTGACCCTTGTTCCAAATCGATACAAAAATTACAAACTTGTTCCACGATGCATAAATTTATTACATAAATTTTTTTATCATCTTCACACAATACAAATACTGACTGTTGTGCCTCAAAGTCAAAATATAGTACTACAAACAGCGCTTCGTTATCAGACATCCTAATAGACTGTATATAACAGAAATCACTAATCGGTAAGAGTTTTTTACACGTATTTCAAAAAGAAATTCTACAAGCGTGTTTTTGTTTGTTCGCACTGTTTTACGACATATTCAAGAAACTTTTATTTTTTTGCAAACAGTGGATGACTTATTAAACAACCCTTTATCTAAGTATTTTTAAAACAGTTGTAGTTAATAAATGATCGATTGCATGAATCACATTATTTAAAGTTGGCAGTTATCTTACACTGTGGTAATTGAAAACAATTGTAACATTTATTAGAGCATCTATGATATTCTACGCACCAAAACACTTTTATTGCAAGGTATACAGTAACCCGTACTTCCACTTGCGCCTATGAAATTTAGAATTGGTTCAAAATGTTGTTGATTTTCCTACATTAATCATAGTATGTTACTTACGCTTCCGTATGTATCTATGACAATACGTGTACTGTCATACAAGGGGGAATGACCGTGACCAAAATGTTGTAAAGAATATACAACAAAGATTGTTTCACGAGTGGAAAAAAATAATTAAAAATCATAACGCCTCTCTTACTAAACCATTAGCTGCTTTTTTGTGCGTTGGTCCGTAATAGCGTCTAATAAGAATCTTATATAGATGGAACCTACCTGTACGTATTTGCGCCCTGACAACGTGAGCATAGGCTGTCACCAAGGCTCTCGGAAGGCAGAGGTTGTCATAGTTTCCAAAAGTTAATATGGATTGTTTCTTTACGGTATCTTCACTTAATCGTTTACGGCCCCGTCCTATAGTACCATTTACAACTGTACGTGTAATCGACAGTATATAATTAATTTCAAAGTCGTTTAAACTTTGCACAGCATCAGACAATACTTCCCACAAATCTTTGACACGAAAATCATGAACCAGTCTAAATGACAATCATAAAGATTTGTGATTTAATTTTTCTGAACTTATTGTAACACCAATGAAGTCATTGTTTTAACTTTTACCAATGAGCTGCTTAAGCAAATAATTCATACACTCTTCTAGCCAGGTATATACATTAACGTTTAGTGGTGGTCTTGAAAAATGTCCACGCACCTCTCGTCTTTTACATTTTAAGTTACAATACCGTTCAACAAACTCAGACTCGAGAATAAAGAGTGGACGCTTTCTTTCTCCTTACTATGAATGAAAATCTGTAATGACATTCACAAAAAAACAATACAAGTAATAATAATACTCAATTTTATGTAGCGTACCAGTAGGGCTGCTGCTAATGGTAACAGTGCTGCTGTTGCTACTAATACTACTACCACTACTGCTACTGATGGTACTAGTAGTATAATAATTACTATTTTCTTTATCTAAAAAAGTAAATACGTATAAAAAAAAAAAATTAAAAATATAACTAATTTTGTATTTTACCACCATCTCGGACGTCTTTGTGTACAGCTTTGGCGATTCTGCTCATTGACGGTTTTGTTCATCCTCTAAAACTAACTAGAGTTACGATTATTTATTGTTTAAATAAAATGTATCGTATACTCTATTCACCTTCTTCTTTCGTAGTTGCATTGACGAATTGCATTATTAACTCATCTCCGGATGTTTCATCATTCATACGTTAAAGTACTGTAATAAGTAGTTTTATTAAAAAGAAAGAAAGTAAAAAACAATTAATGCAGGTAAAAATAAAAAAATTTGCAGAATATCGTATTAAATATTTTTTCAGTGGGTCCTTTTTGTCGACTCTTTGATTGACTGCTTGCACAATTGTTTCGAGAATCACTATGTTGTGACGAAGTCAACATTTCAACGCATCACGTATCTTTCTTATCTGAGAATGGAGTGCAAGAAGAAACAACTTTTGAATTGATACATTCATTAATAACGATTCTAAATCGTGACTGCAGTCACTACCACACATTGAACGAATGTGCGGTTGATAAGCATTCGCAACACGTAACAAACACCTCATAACGCTAATTAAATGCGTTTTGATAATACCCTTCATAATAATTACTATTATAGGAGGAGAAAAAAATCACTGTGGACTAGTGGCTCAGAATATCATATTTATAGCACGTCTGTATTACGAACGACGTATCCATCGAGAATTGGTTTTTACATTTGATATACTCGATGAAAAAAAAAAATAATACAGATTTTGTATTCTACACGATACTTATTAAAAAGAAAACTATGACTTTTGCAAGTTTTTGTATTTTATTCGAACAATTGAATGTCTTACTCGATGGAATTGTTCATCTCTACGCAAAAAAGGTCTTCTATTACTTTTATTCCTGTATATACTTGCCATTTTACACTTATGTGCACGCGCGTGCGCTTGGAACCTTGGACGGACTGTCTCAATAAAAGATTATTGTACGAGATGAACAATGTTGACAGAAAAATATAATTCTTGCAATTTTTGGATTTTATACCTTATACTGTTCTGTGATGAGTTAGACAACAAAGAAAGTCGACAACGGTATCTATTTCTGTGTAAACTACTCAACAAGCAGATGACAGTTTTTTGGTTTTTATGATGTGATCGCCACTCTTTCCGTAGAGATTTCGTTCCGCATGTCTTACGGCATTTTTTCACAATGGCACTCTACGTATGTGTGGGTGTTTGTATGTAACTTCTTACACGTTACTTACCGTCGTTACGTCTACCGAAAAAAAAAACACATATAGTGACAAAAGTAAACAGTATATCACATTAAGTGGCAAATGTTCGTATGTGTCTCGCGAATAAATTGTAGTGACGATTCATAAAAGTTCAAGTTGCCACTTATTGGTACGATGTATACCACCAAGTAAGTTGAAAATATGCTTTCAGAGGATAAGGAACCTGGAAGCTGAAACAAACAGTAATGTTAAGAGTATGAGCCAACCACGCACTGATCCAATTTTTCTGGAAATTTTATGGGCACATCATGAACAAGCTTATCCATTTACTTATTTTCATAAAACTTATTATCATAATCTGTCTCTCAATACAGTAATTCAACATACTAAGTGTGTAATAGGACACCTATAATATAATACCACGTCATTCTCTCTCTCTCTCTCTCTCTCTCTATTACATCGAGATTCTGCACATCTTTTTCTTCCTTTGTACCACATTCTTTGTTCAAGATTCAGGTAAACATAAGCGGTGGAGGGTGAGGAGTAGTTCTTCCTATTTTCTTATCAGTGAGCTGCAGCACAGTGGCCCGATCGGAGACTCTCACCCGGTGGTGGGGTTTGTTTTGACGGGCTACTGTGTCGCAAAAAACGACGACTACGCTTCAGTCGCGATACTTGGCTCCAGCGGTGTCTCGAAGGACGAGACCCGCGTTTTAGATTATAGGTAGTGTCGTCGAGAGTGTCTGGGCAATACAGGCCCGGTCGAAGTGGAGAGATTCTGCCTGTCCGCATCGCGCGTGCACCCTATAACACCATATACTGAAGGCACATATTCTCGCAGATTTGAATATTTAAATTCCAAAGTCTTTCATCATTAAAAAATGGCATTATATTACGAATGTAATTTACTGTTTCAGGTATTTGTAGCTTTTTTTAATTATCGAATTTCTTTAAAACCAAGTGATTTATGAAATGTATGAAACGAAATTCTTTTTAATCCAAGTAATGAGAATATTGATTTGGTGATAATGGAATAAATACCAATAAATGTTATTGTCTTAAGTTAATGAAAAATGTAAAGAATTGAATGAATATGATTGAACGCAAAATGTAAGAATGATCTTGAAGATTTAACTTGATATTGTTAACGTCGTTCACATGTGTTGAGGTGGATATGGATGTATAAACGGAAATGAAAAAAAGAAACCTTATTTTGTAAATTAAAACACATGCTTTCTCATCAACAGTATAAAGTTAACAGAAGTAAAGGTAGAGAGACTAGAGAGTGAGCAAAATATTTGATAAACGTGAGATCTGGCGGTAATAAAAATAAATGACTTAAATTAAAGGATAATTGAGATTAAGTAAAAAATCAGTAAGCTCAACAAAATGTGGATACGTTAGTATAAAAAAATTGAAGTGTATATACAATTATATAACATTTAGAAATTAGGTTAAATTCAACTGTATGCTCGAAAAAAATGTTTTTAATAAAATTTTTAACTGTCAGAATCTTTGTGTTTGTTTATTTCTTTAATTTTTTTTTTTAATTCCTTTATTTCCTTTTAATAAGAAAGCCAAAACCCCAAGAAAGCTAAAATTATATATGTAAACATTATTTTACTAGTTCCTTTTTTTTATTTATTAAATAACAAATGGAATAAACAATGTAGATTAATCAATATTGATGAGCTAATGATACTTCCTCGCAGTCATCATCAAATCATTGATGAAAAATTGAGTTGGTCAACACGTGATGTCGTCATTATTGTTTAGTTGTACATTTTTATCAAATATTACTGAAAAAGCTATGAGTGATCAGTCAAAAAAATCATTTTGAAAGATTATAAATGAAAGACAAGTCATAAACTTCGATGAACTTATTGTTTGTAATAAAGCTAATGAAAAAAAAAGGTTATAAGAATCAGAATTTCATTAGTAACACAACAGTCGATTTGAACCATGAAAAATTTATTTTGATCCATAAGCCAAAATCTTACTTAAATAATATACATCTTAAGAATACCGAATAGAATGTAACTTATGTTTCTCGTGCTATAGCATTAAATACACTAATGAAATAAAATATCTAGGATATTGATAGCAAACTTTTTATAAAAAACAGTACTTTATTTAGTATTAATAGTTAAACTAATAAACTTAGACTTGACTGTAATATATTACAAGTAGAACGCTGTTTTAAAGAAATCTAAAGAAATTCTTAAATTGTATGTTGTTATTCGAGATAAGAATTCTAAAGGATTAAAACGTATTAGTTTGAAAGATCCTAAGGTAGAACCATTTATAAATCCACTAATCCGTGTGGTACTCTGAGTTGGAGTCAAGATATGAAAAAAACTGCAAGTCGTAGATTAAGTCGACTTAATTGTATGTCATATCAATTAGCAATTTCTGAAGATGTAGTTAATCAAGTTTTTATAGGACAATGTCTATTTTAACAATTTATAGATGCTAGTTACATTAAAATTAAAAGAAACAGTATACACTAGTGTAATTTGCATCAGACAAAATTAAAAGTGTAATTTAATCAAGAACAAGTCCATCTACTTTTATCGGTTTACCTAAAAATATGTTCCGAAAGGATTAAAATGCTATGGCAATTACTAGAGTACGCGGGAAACGAAATTTATTCATCAGAATGACACGTTATTCAACACGGAAAAAAATGCAAGAAAATGTTATGGCAAGTCAACGTGCAAGCGATGGGCCAAATTTACTTGCTCAGGTTTTTAATTAGAAAAAAATGCTCTCATGGTCTTACTCAATAAAAACAGTTATTAAGCCTAACTGCAACTTATGTATATTCCATTCCATTTATAAGCACGTAGCTTACCTCATTCACACAAAATTATAATATTGAATCAAAATAAAAAAAATCGATACTGTTAAGCAAATTAATAAATATATTTTCGCTGAAGTACCAGATCTGAATGTTAAACCTAGTTAACATAATTCATTAATAAAACATTTATTTTCATGGACCATGTGGTGATTGGTGTTTAAAAGATGTGAAATGTTCTACAGGTTTGTTACGATAACGTGGCGTATTATTTGAGTCTAAGCTTGCGCTTAAAAACCCGGGATATACACTAGGTGCGTAGGTAAGATGCGGAGCCTAGGAATAGTCATAGATAAGCGGCAAAATATCCAAACTAAATGTAGTAATTGTCTTCGGTAACCCAAGCGAAAAAAGGACACAAATGATTTCGCACGGGGGAGTCAAGTTTTGACTGCTTGGAGCGGCTACTGTGCTGAACTGCGATGTATTTGCTCGCAATGTGCTCAGAGGTTGTCACTACTACTTAGAGTGGTGCACAGAAGGTGTCTTGTTTTGCGATCTAGAATCGACCACTACCGTTACGAGTAGTGGTAGTTGCTCTAGAGTTTACGCAGAGTGCAAATTGTGGTTTTAGTTTGCGACCGTTATGTAAACTGCAGTACTGTCATGAGTAGAGGTAATTATCCTTGATTTTACATATAAAACAAACTTTTTATTTATTCCCGTGGTCTAGAGGCTACCAATACCGTAACGAGTAATGATGTAAGCCCTTGAAACTGTGAGGTTGCAGAGGCGGACTTTTACTACCTAGTCTAATATTCGAGGGGTGACTAGTAACTGTCTGATTTCAGGGCCTCCGGGCCCTATTATTAGGAATTGTAAGCCTCAGTTACGTACTGGCTCGAAAATGACACAGAAAAGATTGTCAGGGAAAATTCTTATAAAAATGATGATAGCTGAAAATCTAATTGGCTCGAACTGCTTTAGTTCAGTCACTCAGAAATTGGCACTTCCCATATCCAGCTTGCTCTCCTACATGCATCAAGAGAAGAAAAGATGATTCACTGATTCACTTACTTCTGCCATTCCTTTCTTTTTTATATCCAAATTTTACAAAACTTCATTGTAACTCAATATTAATATTAAAGTAGAATATTACCCATATTTAATAATGCTAAGCACTGTTTATTTATTCAATTAAACTTGTTGCAAAAAAGCGCTAAAAGTCGCTCAATATTTCGTTTAAATGTTTGGCTGAATACACGGTCAGTTCGTTACGGTATATCAATTAGCATTAATAACTAAACAGTAGCAACAACGGCCGTTGCTGTAATTATTATAGCTCTAATATTTATAATAGTAATAATAATAATAAAAATAGTAATAATGATAATTATTATAATAATAATGATAATAGTAATAACAATAATAATAATGACGATAATGATGATAATTATAATAGTTATGACAATAATGATGATAATGAAAATAATAGTACTGCGCCTATCGTGAGTTAACATATTAAGATTTACGGACAGTTTTGACTGATTATATAATGTTGCAGAAATAATTCAGATTTTTATATAAAACTTTAATCAACTTATTTTTCACTGCTAGTTGTTAAAGAGGAAGTCAGAAAAAGTAAAAAGGGCTATGAATTTCCTGTTTTCTTGTACATTAAAAAAAAGTAACAAAAATTATTCAGAGTACAAATTAGGCTATTGCAGATGGCTTATTAAATAGCTGGTGTAATAAAAAGGGGTGACTTGGTAAATCACGTATCTCCACAAATGAACGGTTCAAATTAGATGATTTCTTAAAAGTTAATAATGTCGCTCTGCTGGGTTTGCCGTAGTTAACATTTCTGTACGTTATGTACAGCTATTGCTTACGGCAGGTGTAGCATGTATATGTTTGTTCTTATATCTCAACTATATTTTTGTTTTATCTTAGTCCATACGTTTTAATTCTAAATTATTCTGGCGTTTAATCTTATTTCTTAGTAAAGCAGTTCCCAGCTTAGCTTCTGCATCGTAATGATATTTGCCCTGCTCGCCTATCCATTAGCAGTAGGGCATGACATTCACTTTATTACTATAAGGAAGCTGAAGGAATGAGGTGGATAATAGGCGCAGTAACACGCATGAATAAAAGAATGTTTTAGCATATGAATACCACTTATAATAGTACCTCAATAAAAGTAACAATTACATATGACTTTTACGTTGAGATATTATCCAATTCCACCTGAACATATTTGATTTCAGTCCTACGGGTGTTGATTTGGCAGTTGCTGCCTGACACAATGCTCAGGCATTAGAAACGGGATAAAAGGAAGCGGGCCTACCGTTTTACTGCAGAAGTATGTATTAAGCTGTCATACTTGAAGTGAGCACCGGGAAATCTGATGGGCGGTCGTCGGCACTTGGTCACAACAATCCTTCGCAGTACGTTAGTGTAAGTAGTTGCAGCAGCCAAGGAAGCCAATAGGTAGTCTTTTTCTGCACTTTCTGTGGTCACTCGGTGCTTTAAACGCTATGTACTTTTTAGGAAAGACACGTCACAACAGTAGGCAGTATTACCGTAACGTTGATTTATCATGTCACAGCATCTACTGGTTTTTATTTTCCTTATTTGTACATGAAATAAAATAAGTTGTTCATATCCGTTCAACATAAGCCAGCGTGCATGTACGTGAATAATAATTGGTAACTTTTCTGGAGCTACGAGCAAACTTGCAGGTGATTTACCTCATTTAAGATGGACGTTGCTCCTTGCTTAAAATGATTTCCGAATTCACATGAAAAATTCCGAAGAAATAAGCAAAAAAAGTTTTTAATAATAGCATTAACAACAGTTAACCGACATTACATGTTATCCCAAATCTTTTCGAGCAGAAACATGAATTGATAATATCAATTATCCAACATACGGTCGCAGAAACAGTGTAAGAACTTCTTAACACCTTGGTGGTTATACTATTGATAATCGTCATGTTGTGCCTAACAATTCAAAAGTATTGCTCACATTTGATTGCCACATTATTGTTAAATTAGTTGCAAAGTTATCAGCAGTGAAATATTCAATTAAATATATTATGAAAGGTCATGACGAAGCTGCACTATGTGCTACAGGAAGATTTGATGAGCCCACACAAACAATTATGGATAATAATTTGATAACTACTGATCATGATGAGATACAAATTCATATTGAATCTAATTATGTAAGTCCTCTTGCAGCAGCATGGCACATTTTCAATTTTCCTCTTTGTAGAAAAAGTCACATAGTTATTAGGTTACACCTTCCAAATCAACAAACAATTATAATACAAAATGATCCAGAAGATGCTATTACTAAGTCAAATACTATACTGTTAGATTATTTTGCTTTAAATACATGATATGAAACAGCAAAATAATATAAATACGTTAAAATTCCAAAATATCACACTTTTGAGGTTACTAAAATCAATGGTAAAACAATTCGTCTATTAGAAAAAAAGCAGTTTTTAATTGTGTTGGACGCATATGTTCTGTAAGCCCAAACTCAGTAGCACCTTTCCATTTATAGTATTTATTAATTTATGTTAAGGGTGCCACAAGTTTTGATAATTCAAAAACCATGAATAACATTTGTTTTGAAACATTTGTGGAAATTTGTAAAGTCAAACACCTCATAAAAAATAGTGAAGAATGGACTGATGCTATGTTAGAAGCTCTATTTTAAATGATGTCAAATTAACTTGTCATGGGATCAATTTGAATCTCACATGTCTCAAGATTTAAAACACAATCATGTTGCGCATTTAGCGGAAATAAAAACTATCAGTTCGTGAGAAAGTAATCAAAAAGAATGTAATGTTTCGGACTTTCCAACAATTTAAAACATAACAATAAATAAATAGTTATCAGACTACCGATGATAACATTTTGTAGTCATGGTTAAATGAGAGATCAATTTATATAAAAAACTTAATGGTACGAAAACAGTCTAGTTGAAAAAATGATTGTTTTTGCTGTATACGACAAAACTGATATTGTGTCATATGATAATTGTTACTTTATTAATGGACCTAACGGTACTGGTGAAAAGTTTATTAAAAACACAATTTCACTAATATATAAGCCAAAATTTTAAAAACGGTTGTAATTGTTAACCACGAAAACTACTCAATCAAGTCATTTTGCATAGTGACTTTTGATACTTCCTAGACGGTTGTTACATAGATTTTATCTTTATTAATTTAATAACAATAGTTATAAATTAGCTCAAAATTTTTCTCAAAAAACTCTAACTTTTAACTTTAGCACCATAACCAAGTGCCACCGAAAAACAGGTGTTCTGAACGCCAACGTCTCTGGTGTTAAACTAGGAAGCGTCCAGCCAATGTCCGTTCTTCCAATTAACCAAGTGTTTTCAAAATACGTTTTGCTATAACAGCAAGTGAGGGAAAATAACCCTGAGAAGTTCAGGCAGCCACATCCACTGAAAATTTTATCAGCCTCCTATTCTATTTTTGAATTCTCCTCAGTGGTTAGTCTCAACAGAGTATTCACGAGAAAGTTATTCTCTAGGCCCACTTTATAACCAATGGTGAGTAGATGGTTATCCAGGGAACGATCTGAAGACGAGATCTTCTTTAGCTAGTGGCTTACCTCTCTCCAGTGCAATTACCGTGTGCAGCGACTCCAAGGGTAAGACTCAAGCTACCCGCAGCTGGCTCTCTATTATTAAAAATAATAATAAGGAATGTCTGAAAAATTTCCCACTAGCCTTTTTCAGGGCTATTATAAGTATCAACATTGCCTAATTAACCATCAACCTCATCTGTTCATTTTAGAGCCATCTAACGTAAAACTACTTTGCCAACAAACACATTTTTACAACGATTTTTGGCAATGATTTGTCAACTAAAAAAGTATATAAAGCCGGCCACTATCAAATCAAGTCAATCACTAATTGGTAGACATCATGAGTGGAATCTTTCGCCACGAGACTGGATACCCTAACTACCGACAACCTGCATTACCTTTTTGATCCTAAGCATTCAACCAGGAATCATCGATCCTCTCCAAGGTTTACACTGGTCAAACATAACAGTGAAGCTATAATAAAGTTAAGATATGCTTTAGCAGTATTTTATTTTTTGAAACTTTTTTACAGCTTATCATTTAACAAAAACTGCATGGATTCTAAACAAAATTTTTTTTTAATAAAATTACGCGTTAACATACTGCGGCGCTTTACTTAGTGAATCTCAAGTGAAGTTAAGATGGGGGGCTGCTAGTTTTTAATATTTTAACATGTGAGACATTGATAGTTTGTGCTTTGGCCTTTACAGGAATCAAAGCCACATTAATTTGGTTTAAAAAACTGAATATAAAACATTTTGTTTGTTGAGCTTGTACTCTGATTTAACTAGCAACATTAAGTTGCAAAGTAGAGAGGCTAAATATTTTAAAATGTTGATCTATTAACACAGCTGGGATGAAGCATCTTATCTCCTTGATTTGCAATAGAAATTGCTATAAAACGTTAAGAAACATTATGCAAAACGATATGTTATTTGGTGGAAAATCGTTATTCTAGGTGTTGATTTTCGACAACTTTTACTGGTGTAAAGACAGGCAACAAAAATAGAAAGCATTAATTTATTGATAAAAAAAAATTTTTTGCAATTTTTCATTGTATATGATTTTAAACAAAATATGTAAATATTAACTACTAAAATTGAATTCAATAAATTTTTTTAAAATTTTGGTGGTGGACGGTTAAACAATAAAAATTAATGAAATTAAAATTGCTAACCTTTCCGAATGCATGTGTTATATTACCTTATACTAACATTGTTGAAGATACTTTTGATAAATTACTATGGCGTTGGAAATATCGAGATTATTATACATTTTGTCATTTTTTATGGAAGAAATGGTGATGTTAATTCAGTTGATTAAAAAGTGATTATTTTACTTAATTTTACTATAGAAATTGTTTTTACAAGTATAGATAGCAGTGGTAATGGTGATAATAGAGCTCTTTGTGAATCTTTGTTACTTGAGTTTTTAAACATATTATTACCTCTTTCTGTTTCACCCTATAAATTGCGTTTAAGACAGTATTCAATTAAAATATTTATAAGAAAGTCAAGTATAGATGAAGGTGCATGCAATAGTACAGGATTATTAATTTTGGAAATAAGTGACAATCCCTTGTACTGTAAAATTTTAACTTAAGTAATCAAGCTTGAGAGATAGTATTTCTTAGTAGAAAAACGTTATATTTTGAAAATAATTATTTTTTCGTTTTCAAACTTAGACCATTTCTGATGAAACTAGCTTTTTCCATGACTATTAAAAAATCTTAAGGTCAAACTTTTACTTAAATTTTTATAGATTTACGTAAATATGTTTTTGGTAATGGTCAATTTTATGCTACAATTAGCACCTCCTCCATCTTGGCTTCACCCGAGAATCACTAAATGAAACATCATCGTATGTTGTCACCTAATGTGAAACGTTTTTGGTTTAAAATTTTACATCTATTTTTGACACTTTTCAGAACAAAATACGTCTTATTGAAAATATTTTTGTTTGGAATCCATGAAGTTGATTTGCCATTACCATTTCCAATTACCAGAGCAACAAAGTCCTGGAGCTTAATGTCTCCATTTTTTATCACCACAATGTATACGAATACATTTTATTCTACCTATCTAAAAAAATTGAGGAATTTAAGTGAATACTGGCATTAGAATTATCATGAAAAGTTGATTACGTAATAAATTCGTCTTTATTTGTCAATTTTGCCGACGCTGTTTAAATCTCAAAAAATATTCTGCGTCAGTTTTCTGTCACCTAAGGATGTGAACATTTGAAACATTTAAAATTTTCCTTTCAATTCACTCTCTTGAGACTATAGGTATGGTTAAAACTTTTGTGAGCCTTATGGGCTGTTTTTTGTCAACTTTGTTAAGTTGTAATACATTTGTTGGCAGAGTAGTTCAACGTTCAGGGCCCCCCGCCTCTTGCGCGGTAGCTCTTTCATCTTCTTTCTTACGCCGAAAGACAGTCCCAACGAAGACGTCCACTGCCCTCCATCTCTCTACGGTGCGTAGCATCTCAGAGATGATGGTTTCGGGGGTGGGTGCCACGCCAAGCTTGTCTATCAGCTACTGCCGCTCACGGTACCATCTCTCACACACGAAAAACGTATGTTTGACGGTATCATCCAACGCAGGGGAGTAAGTGCATCTAGGTGATGCTATTACCACCATGCGATGGAGATAGGCATTAAACTGGCCACGACCAGAGAGGAACTGAGTGAGATAGTTATTAACCTTTTCGTGTCCTCTCTCCACCCATAGTTATGAATGCGGTATCAACCGATGCGTTCATCTGTTTACACCAGACTGACTTTACTCTGGTTACCACGTTGTCAACGTTTTCTCCTGCCTGTCGCTATCACTTTCATTGCCGGAGCCAAGGAACTTCCTTCGTGCTACTACCACAGCGGAAGTGGAGGATATTGTCCGATAGGCGCACACGATCCTCAGCGATCCGATGCGCTGCACCGAAGTAGGGCGCTCCTGGATATATCTTTTCGTTATCGCGTCTGCTCACACCTCCACGACGTACAGCAGGATCAAGTTGAAGACCGACGTAAGAAGCCGTCTTTTGGCTTCCCGCGGAGCCTCAACGTTCGGCATTAACCGTTAAAGCACCTCAGAAATCCTAGCGGTTTCGTCAGCTGCTCTCCTAATGTGCTTCCATAAGATGAACCGTGAATTGATCCACACTCCTAGGTAGCGCACTACCAGACTTGGACAGATTACCTCACCCGAAACGGTCAGGTGGAGGACCTCCCGAACCATCTCTGCCTGGTGAGAACGACCATTTCCGTCTTTTCAATCGCCAGCTCAAAACCGTGATCCCAAAGCCGCTCTAACACTATCGTGACCGCCCAGCGTATTTTGCGCTCGGCCTTCTCTCGGGATCTCGCTTTGACGTTAAGTGCTATGTCATCAGCAAAGCCCATCAGCTTGACCCCCGAAGATGTTTCAAGGCGCAGAAGTTCGTCATAGACTAGGTTCCAGAGGTCAGGTCCAAGAGCACATCCCTGCGTGACCCCTGATGTCAGACGCCTCTCTCTTGGTCCGTTTTTTGTATCATACCGGAGTACTCGGTCCTGGAGATAACTGTCCAGGATCTTACTCAGGTAGACCAGTACATTCTGGCGCCTTAATGCCCTTATTATGTTGGACCATTTCGCCGAGTTAAACGCATTCTTGACATCGAGCGTCGCCAAAACACAGACGCTTCTCGTCTTATGAGAGGGTTTTTCATGCCTTCTTAACTGACTCAAGAACCTCAGCCACAGCCATAACCGTCGAACGACCCTTTCAGCACCCATACTGATTTTCCGAGAGGCTGACTTCTCCTGTTAAGTGAGTTCTTATCAGCCTCTCAAGCATTTTTCCACAATTGTCCAACATACTTAAGGGTCAGAATAACGACGAAACCAGGGGGAAAGGTTTGCCCTTGTCCAAAAAAACAAGCTTTTGGATCTTCCAACGGTCGCTGAACAGTCCAGCGCCCAGGCACGCATTAAACATGTCCAGAAAAACGTTCGGTTTCTCCACAGCTACGACGTTGAGGACTTCAGACGGCACCCTGTCCAGGCCAGAGGCCTTTTGGCCTGGCGTCTTCGATGCCACTGACCTCAATTCATCCAGGGTAAAGAGAGACACTTGGCCTGTTTTCATGTCCTTCCACCTCTTATCAGGATGCTCTGAAAAAAGGCAGGAGATCACCGTCTCCAAGAAAGAAGGTTCCATTGGCAGCGTCGGATCAGAGCCACGCAGTCTTTTTAAGGCGATCTAGTGGACCAGGCCTCAGGTATCGTTGCTCACCTCAGCAATGAGTTTGTGCCAGCGTCGGTTCTTGCTTACCTTGATCGCCCTCACCAAGGCCTTTTTCGCGTTCCTGTATGTGGCAACAGCTACCTCGACATCTTCGTAAGTTCTGTGTGGCTGTGAAAGACGTCGTAGATGCTGCGCCTCCCCGTGCAAGTTAGCGATTTCTTTGGTCAACCAGTAGCACGAACGTCGACCCTTTCTGGCAAACCTTTTAGGCATACACGCGTTGCACCATTCCTTGACCCGTCTCATAGTGCCACTCATGAGTGCCTCGACCTCTGCCGTATTTAAGATCTTGCTCAAATCAATAGGAGGGGGTGCACTTACCATGGCTTTCTGCAGCAAATCTCGATTAAGTTTCACTACATTCCATCCGGTAACGCGCCTTTGGATTACTTCTCACGAGCTTTCTCCACAGTTCTTGTTTAACTCAAAGCTGAGATACTGGTGATTACTTGCCGTGTAGTTCTTTAGGACTTGCCAGTCAGACACCCACACCACCATTTGTGATGATATTAGCGTAAGATCGATGATCGTGCCCCAGTCACTTGGCTGCCTGAACGTTGCTGAACTACCAGAATTCATGACGATGAGATCTAGCCTTGCGGCAAACTCTAGCACCACCTGCCCCCTGGAGTCGGTTCTTGGCTCCCTCCAAGCGATGGCCTTGAAGTTGTAGTCGCTGACCAGGACCACGTTACCATTTTCCCTACACACGCGAACAGCATCCTCGAATTCGGCAAGCCGCCCTTTAAAAACGCTAATCAAAATGTTAGTGGCAGTATAGCAATTTACATAGTACATACTTCCACATCTGATCCACATGATACCGTCTCTGCCTCCGGTATCGGATACAGAGAGCCTATCGCTGTGGATCAGAATGGCCGCGCATTTCGTCCTGTCGCAGTACCAGCCCTGGCCCAGTGACGTGTGGGACCGCTTATTGACAAAGAGCAAGTCCACACCCCGGACACGTGCAAGCTGGTCCAGCAGGTTAATGCGCAAGTATGGTCCTATCAAGGTTTACCTGCAGGATCACCACCATTTTCACTGAGTTTATCTTGCAAACGCCAGCAGCGCTTGATACCTGGCAGTCCCAGCGGCGCATTCGGTATCCGGTTTAGGGATGACGCATTCACAAGGTAACAGCTCACTTCTTTTTTGGAGTAGTTACGTACTACGTGGCCCCTTTCATCGTACCTCCAGCACGCTCAGGTCCTGTCAGGCCCGCCACACTGCCTGACAATGTGGCCAAAGCCCAGGCACTTGAAGTAGTACTCAGCTGTAGACTTGAGCCGTATCCTGCAGTTCACCCAGCCCAGCCTCATGTGATCCATCTTATTCAGGATCGTAGTTGCCGTCGCAGGTGCCTCAACGTAGGTAACCCGATTTCCTCTGACAGTGCCAGACAACAGCCGCACCGCCATGACAGAAGCCTTCTCTTCCTCAAAACAGCGCCTAAGTGCAGCCTGCACGTCCTGCTCTGTCACGGTAGGGTCAACGTCTCTAATCTCGTATGTCGAACGCGGGAAAAAGGTCCTCACGCCACCAGCGCCTGCCACAGCGTTTTTTAGCGCATCGGTGAATGCATCGCGGCAGTTAGTTGTGGTGTCTCGACAAATACACTACCTGATCTCGTCTCCCTGTTTGACCCCACGCCTGCCCCGAGCTTAAACACATTGACCCTCTTCATCAGGGCCAGGACCTCAGCATACATTTTGATTTCTGCTGGCTTTACAATTATCGCCTCGGGCCTGGCCCTTTGACGTCTTGCCTCAGCAAACTTTGAAGACTTGGCTTTTGTCCATGGTAGTTTATTCTCCACAACCTTTTCCTTCACTGGTTCTTTTTCTTCTTACTTTTCTGGCCCTCCATCTAATTTTCCCCTCTACCCTTGCAGCCAGCCACGTCTTCCTCTGGTTGCGGCTGAAAGCCAGTCTCTCTTGGCTTTTCTGGGGCCTTTTCTGGCGTCAATTTTGGGCTTGGGGTTTCCTCCCTCACCTTCGCTCCCTTTTTTTTTAGTTCTTAGCCGATCTCTGGCTCCTCCACTTTTCCAAGCCAATCCTGGTGGCGTTTAAGGGCACCTACAGCCATCGTGGCTAGTCCTACAAGATCTTTTATGGTCCTCGCCATGTTAGGATGCTTAGCCATAAGCGCAATAAGTTCATTCATCGCCCTCGCAAGTACCTCAAACGGGATGTCTGCGCTTCTTTGAAACTCAACCTCCAGGTCAAGCTTGGATCCTCTACTGAGATCATAATCAGGTGACTCTGCAGCAAAGTCAGCCCTTTTTCATTCCAGTTCTGCCATAATTCTCCTAACTATAAGAGTAACGTCTTTGTGACCATCCCCCCTGAATCCATGGGGCCCGCGGCAGTCACCTGGGCTTGCATTAGATAGAAACAGCTCGAGCATTCTCTCAAAGAGGTTACTACCTGGGGTACTAGTTTCACATTCACGTTTTTCATTATTAGTTCTTCTTAAAATCATGTTGACTGGTAAAAGCCAACACTTCCCTTTATTCCAAAAATAAGTATCAGGAAAGGGTAAAAACCATCGCAGCAGCCCACTTCATTGCCGAAGATAGGCGCTACTTGCTCGGGCCTGTCAGGAGCCACCACTCTCCCTTAGTCCCACCAGCCGAGACTGCCTTGGCATTGTGTAGAGGAAGTGTGGAAGTGGTGTATGTGTGAAGTATATGCATATGTTGGTACACTACAGTCAACCCAGCGAGACATGCGCCAGGTATACAATCCCACGATCAGTGCAGACAACCCATCTAAACAAACTGCCGTATAAAGGCTGTGATACGGTAGCCGGGGATTACGACTAGCGTGTCTGTGTGTGGTTTTTACCTTAATCTTTTTAATTAGTTATAGCAACACTCAGTACAATATTATATTTAGATTCTACTAGGAAAAGGGACCGGGATTCAGCTGGCAGTGTACAGTGCTGACTGCAGCAGCATGTAGTGCAATATAGCAAGTATTGTGGACTAGCTTTTTATGACCAATGTAACGGCACTAGTCTGCTGCCACTACAATCAGCGCGGCGCACCTCCAATTAGAAATAACTCTTTGCGTCTGGTTGCGAACTGAGCGTTAATTAAAATCCACCTAGTTACTAAAATATAAGATTCGATTGGCACACCACGAGGACGCTCCCTCTGATGTGGCTTACTAGTCTATGTGATGATATACGTTACTAACTTCCGTAGGGGTGCTTCGGGTTGACTCTATTTAAACGTTTAGGGATGGGTAGTTATGGGAGAACCACTTTCACTCACTGTATGCACAACGCTAAGATAACCTGGCGTCACCTACCAGTTTAATATTTCGGCCGGACTAATCGTCTTGTTCCCGGCGATGCTGCGTGCGTCACGGGCAGCGGAGAGCTTGGGCGACCTGGTTAACGTCGTCGAGGTTGTGTGTTGGCACTAGCTTGCAGTGTTGCGACTACTTAGTGGCTCGGCAGGCGAGAGTCTAACGATGCCACGTCGTGCAGCACCAGTACCAGCCTCGCAGCGAGCCCAAGTGTCTATCCTTGTCTCGCCGCGCAGGCGCAACGTACTTTCTACGGTCTGCCACACACACCACCCAACACGGCCTCACCGGTCGACCACCGCTACCAAGCTATCTCCCAATACACTGACAGCTATCGCTCACGGACATACAGCCTACTTTTATGATATTTCTCATGTACACATTACTAAGGTGCCTTTGTAGGACCACGGGAGGGAGAGTCAAGCCGAGCTCTTAGATTGTTTGTATTATTACGGCCTCCAGGCCTTGTATCGAAATTCCGCGTGTTATACTTAGTAAGCCACGTACACGAGGGAAAGAGAGAGCTATCTTTGAGACTCTCGCCGTTTATTCGCGATGATAAGGGCTCTGTGACGTGCTTGTACACACCTTCGCTTCGCTACGTCACAAATCCCCCCTCACAAACCCTACTTCAACCTTGCGCAGTTCAAGTTAATCTGCAGGTGTAGGTCCTATCATAGAAACTATCAAAAACTTGACGAAAGTGTGCATTGATGTGAGTGTGTAAAGCGTAGTTGTTCGTGTAGTGTCATGTACAGTCTTCTTCTTCCAGATCTTTTCAGGATATACTGGTCGGCATTATGTTGCCTTGTTCTATGTATTTGTAGTTATGTCGCGCTGTTGTTATGTCATTTACTCAGTGTATTATTATTGCTATTGTCCCTACTAGTTTGTGGTGTGCCAATACATTTACAAAAAAATCATTACAAAAAATAATTTAAAAAAATCGTTAAAAAAGAAACAAAGACAATGTACATTATTCGTTGCTGAGAAATGTACAGGCGTTTACAGAATGATTTTTACTGAATGGTTAGAACTATAAAGTATATATTAATAATAATAGAAGTTAAATAAAAATAATTATATTAGTGAGGTGAAAGCAGAGGGTTACGTTATTCGTTTACTATTGAAAATTTATTTGAAATGAAAAAATTTATTCCATAAATCTTGTGACCTCTTTGCTTTCTTCCTCAGGTACTAGTGCCATAGTGTATAACATGTGTATTGCTTGCCTGATTGCCCAGCCTCCCCGTGCCCAAATTTCGCCAATACCTTGGCGTGTAATTGTACATGAATTTCGTCGTATTTTGTACGACCAGGTTACCAGCGCTATACATGTTGGCCACTGTAGTATAGTTTATTGTTATGTATGTGGTTTTGATAGTTGTTAAATAAGTTATTCCAATTAAATAAAAAAAATACTGATTTATTTTCTCTATAATCACTGAGTCCCTTCAGGGGAATTTACAAAAGTTAAAAAAAACGAAAACTTACTAACAAAAAAAATAAAGTTATTTAAGCAATTTATTTTAAATTGGGCAAAGAAAAGAAAGAGAAATGTAAAGGAAAGAGAATAAAAAAAATAAAAAAGTGTGAAAAAAAACAACAAAAAATATATTAGGGGGCGGTAGGGGGTCGGTAGGGGTGGCCATTTGCCAGCTCAGCCAAGTATTGTCGCCTTTCTTCCAGCCAGCCCTCGCGGCAATACGGACAATGTGCTACTGTTACGTTCCGGAGTCCACACCGGTAACAAAATTTCCACGTTCGGGTGTAGCGACATCGTACGAACCGGTGCCCAGCTTGTCCGCAACCCCAGCAAACAGTTTCCGGAGCTGGTTCCGGAGGTAATACCCCCTCTTCTGGGAGTGAGGGTGGGTTCTGTGTGCTGCCCGGGATTGGATGCGCGGTGTCGCTCGGCCTTGTTACTTTTAAGGCCATTAGTGCCGGGATCGGGGCTGGATGGATAGGCTCTTCGGCCAGTCTGCCCACCACGTCTTTAGTGTCCATTAACTCCGGGGCTGCCTCCTCCACTCCTCCCACTTGTATCTGTTCGGGCTCTGCCTGCTCCTCGACGGTGTTGCGGGGAGTACAGGGCGCTTGATAAGGCTGGGTTGGATTCACGGCCCATTCTCCGGGATCGTAATCGTCGATGCCAATCGGCTGGGTTAGCGATATTGGGTTGGATATTGCTTGGCGTCGCCGCTTCTCCCACCTCAGTCGCTGCCTGTCTCGGACTTCATCCAGGTCGGGGAGCGGTGTTGTCTCATAGGGCTCTGGAATCCAGCCTCTGCTGGGTGCAAAGGGATGAGGCTCGGCCTCCTCGTCGTCTCCTGGCTCTTCGTATAGAGTTTGGACCCTGGGATCCCGGCGCTGGTGGATCAGCCACGACCATTCTGACCTTGTGTTCCTTGGATGCATTCTCTGTAGGGGTTAAGGTAGTCGTTAGGGGTGGGGTATACTTTTTTAGATCTGACACGTGTGCTTTGACTGTTTTCCCGGTGTTTATGCCTCTAACCTCCATAACCACTTCTGACAATGCCTTAACGATCGCGCATGGACCTATAAATTTGGGGGCTAATGTCACTGAAAATTTTTGGCCTGCCGCAGACAGAACATGATTTCTTCGTAACACCAATTCTCCTATCTGGTATTATGCGGGCCTCCGGTGTTTATTGTAATATTTCTCTTGGCGAGCCCTAGCCTCGTCGACATGCTTCTTAGTTAAATCTCTTATAAGAGTCAACCTCTGCATTCGATCTTCCCAGTTTTTCGTGTCCCTCATGTCTAATTTATCTGCGTTCCCTGGCTTGTTGGAATTTTTTATTGGCAATGGATTTCTACCAAAATTCAAAAAGGCTGGAGTCATTTTTGTGGACGCGTTTTTCATGGTATTCATAGCAAAAGCAAAATCTTGTAGGTGAACGTCCCACAGCTGGTGGTCTTCTTCTAAAAATGAACTGATCATTGTGTTTAACGTTCGCATCACTCTCTCGGCAGGATTAGCTTGCGCGTGATATGGTGGAATTGTTGTATGTTCGATATTTGCGTCAGTGCACATTTCCTTCATATCTTTGTTAATAAATTCCGTCCCGTTGTCTGTAAGTATGTATTTGGGAGTTCCCCACCGATTCAAGATCAGTTCCTTAAACGCTTTCCTTACATTCTTTCCGTCTGCTTTGCGAAGAGGTCACAATTCCACGTATTTTATGAAGAGGTCCTGGAACACTATGACGTATCGGTTCCCAATCTTCGATGGTGGTTTTGGCCCTTATATATCCGCGGCCACCACCATCCACGGATGTTCGATATTCCGTTCCCCCATCAGTCCTGCCGGGGCTTGCTGCAAGACCTTATTTTTCTGACATTCCTGACACGCCCTAACATATTCCGCGACATCATGGTAGCATTCTGGCCAGTAATGGTACATGATCAACCGTGCGTAGGTATTATTAACCCCCAAATGTGCCGCTTGAGGCTCTGCATGGACTTCCTGTAGGACTTTACGTCTTACTTCTTTCGGAAGAACTATCTTCCATGCATTGAGGTCGGGCATTATCGGGTCTATAAGAGCATTCGGTTTATGGTACCATAGTTTACCCTCGGAGATCTTTCAATTGGAGAATTTATGGGAAGTTCGCTTTACAGATTTTATCCGCCTTTTATGCCAGTCATCGTCTGTAGGGGTAGCTGAGGTTATCTCCTCTATTGCAGCTACCTGGCCTTCATATGCTCGCGACAACGCGTCTGGAACATGATGTAACTTCCCTTTCCTGTGCATGAATTTCACATCATATGCCTGCAGTGCAGTATTCCATCGAGCTAACCTACCCACTGGATCCTTGAGCTTGTTTAACCATAATAGGCTACTGTGGTCCGTGATTACCGTAAAACTTTCTCCTTGCAGATACCCTCTAAGACGATCTACCGACCAAAGTACTGCTAGACATTCTTTCTCCGTCACCGTATAATTCCGCTCGGCTTTACTCAAAGTCCTGCTTACATAGCAAATAGGGTGCTCCTCTCCATCGACTTCCTGAGTCAATACACCAGCAATGGCGTAGTCGCTGGCGTCTGTTTGTAACACAAACGGCTTAGAGAAGTCTGGTCTAGCCAATACTGGCGCTTCGGTTAGTGCTTTTATTAGGTTTTCGAATGCCTTCTCTTGTTCGCTGGACCATTCCCATTTAATATCCTTAGCTATTAGCTTCGTTAGGGGTGTTTTAAGATCAGCAAGTCCTTTAATAAAACGCGAGTACCAACCAACCATACCAATAAATCGCTTCAGTTGTTTTAAGTTTACTGGCGCTGGGTAATTAACAATTGGTTTGAGTTTGTCTGGGTCTACCCTCAGTCCACATTTATCCACTTTGTATCCCAAGTATTTAACTTCGGCACAGCCAAATTCTGATTTTTCACGATTCATTACTAAGTTGGCATCTTTTAAAGCGTTCAAGACAATTTTTAGCCATTTTTTATGATCCTGGAAGTTTTCTGTCACGACTATGATATCGTCCATGTATGTATAAACGTAGGGCTCCCATTCTGGCTTGATGATTTTGTCCATGATCGCTTGAAAAGTGGCAGGTGCATTCGTGAGGCCATAAGGCATCCGTACGTACTGGTAGAGACCTCGACCCGGGACTGCAAAGGCTGTTAGCTCTTTGCTGCCCTCTTCCAATAATATTTAATGGTACGCTTCGCTAAGGTCTATTTTTGAGATAAATCTTGCTTTGCGGAGCTTATCTAGAATGTCGTCTATCAAACGCATCGGGTATGCATTCTTTTTTGTGACCTCATTTAGTTTTCTGTAGTCGATGCAAAATCGGAATTTCCCGTTAGCTTTGGGGGCCAATAGTGGACAGCTGCACCAAGCACTTTCAGACTCCTCTATTATGTTCTCTTGTTTGAGTCTTTCGATCTCGTCATATGCTATTTGCAATACTTTAGGTGCATATCTCCGCCGTCGTTGTTAAATTGGTGCTTGTCCTTGTACATCTATCCGATGTTTCGCAACAGTCGTAACGCATAGTTTTTTGGGACGTCGTGGTATCACTTCATCCAAAATTTGGGTCAACTCATCTTATTCTGTAGGGGACAGGGAATGTTATCCTTCAACCGTTGCTGTGGCTGAACAACAAGCAGAATCCTCTGCTATTGGATAGAACTTTTCCCATGTCAATTTATCCTGACTCCATGAGTCAGTATTGTAATCTATCAGAAATTCAATTTGGCGTAGGAAGTCAATACCGAGAATTGCTTCGTACTTCAGTCCATCTGCCAGTCCAAACTCGATTGATTCCTTTATACGACCTATTTCAAGGTCTACCTTAATCGTACCTTGTAACAAGATGGGCATATCATTTGCTACTGTTATTGTGGACTGACATAGATTAAATTTCTCCAAATTTTTTGAAAAATTGCTACCCAAGTAACAATGGGCCGCCCCACTATCAATTAACGCGGATACCCGTGTCCCGTTAATATATACAGTGAGAAAATGCCTTGGTTCGCTGTTTAATGACAATACTTCTAATATCCCATTAGCACCTGTAAGTGTCCACGGACTTATTTTGTTACCGTTTAACCTACCCGTATCCTTTGGCGTTGTGCCGCTATTTCCTAATAGCTGCCGCCCCAAACGCCTGCTTCGCAATATGGGGAATATTCCGCCACCACATATTCCTAAGCCTGTCGAATGCATTCTTTTTATCTGTGTGCTAATACTTTTACCTAAATTAACAAGACTCGCGCAGGTTTTGTCAATTTCCATTATTCGTTTGGGGACGACACTACATGCTCTCCCTACGAATCCTTTTATCGTTATGTTGCCTAACGTATACCCCCAGAGGATTTGTATGATGAGCCACCATAACTTTCCAATTATGGGTGTATATCTAGCGCATACTAACGAAAACTTATTAACTAAACTATTTACATGATACTTAACATCGATTGGTAACTTAGCCTTATATAGTATTTGAGCCTTTTGTCGGTTCGGAGAGGTAGCACCGACTCCTAACGCATCCCCTCCTACAGGTTTTCCGGCCTAGGAGCATCAAAATTCCTACATTTGACTCTCTTGCTGCCAATCTTACCACACTTCCAGCAGTAGATGGCTTCCGGGCAATCCCTGCGCCAGTGTCCACCTTGCTTGCAAATAAAGCATGCGCTTGACTTCGTGCTCCTTTGCCGATCGCTGCTGGAGGTGTTTCCGTTAAGATCCTGCTCTGCCGTAGGGTTTGATCGTGTGCATGCCTGATTTAATTGATCGTTAGTGCTAATTTTGGTCATTGATTCTACGTTTTTGATAGCACTTAGTGCATTATTATTATTTATTATGGAATCTACCGCTGCGACTTTCCTGGTTGTTACTTGTCGGCGGGGCTGGTATGCAGTAAAGGGAAAGAGAGATTCTTCAGGTCCGGGAGGGGGTCTATAGTCTTTATCTTGGCCTTTGATCAACTCTACTTCTTTACCTAAAATTAAGAAATCTGTGAAATTTCTAATATGGGCCCTGTTGATTCTGCCTCGATAGCTAGGATGTAGATTCCGATACGCTCTGTTTACTTGTTGCTCTAGGGTAAGGGGGGGGGGTTGACTTGATCCAAGAGAGTTAGAATTTTTGACAGGTAGGCTGCTACTTCTTTGTTTGGCCCTTGTGTGCGCTTATCGATCTCTCTCAATAATCTCTCCTGTAGCTCCCCAACCCCGAACGTAATCGAAAGGCATCCGCTAGTTCCCAAATCGACCGCCACAAAAATTTCTCTCTACGAAACCAGTGGTTTGCCTCAGCATCCAATACTGCAGGTAAAGCACGAACCACGTCCTCTAATGTTAGCCTATAGGTTAGCGTACATTCGCATAATTTTGCTATAAACCCCTCTGGATCGTCCCTACTAATATTACGGAATTCTATTCCCTATTTATGAAATATATCCACTGTTTGTAATTCACGTCTGAAATCTGCACTGCACCGTTGCCTGCTTGTTTTACTATGCAAGTTATCTACTTGGTACAGACTTGGCTGTCTGTACATTTGCTGATTTTGTCCGTGATCTGTTGTGTAATTCCTGGACGTTTCTAACTCATGCGCGGGAGGACGTTGTCGTATTCTATCTGAAGTGTAGTCTATATTCACGTACTGCCTAGATTCATCGGTATTCTCGAGGTTTATTGACGGTAATAACAGACTTGGATTTCGTCCGTACGCTCTTCTAGAAGCCTCGTGTAACTCTTGGTGTGTATCTGGGCGAAGCGACTGTTGTTGTGTCCTTCTTAGTTAATGTATCGTCGATTGGGCTTGTGGGCCCAACTCGCTTCTCAATCGATTCCCTCTTTCTATTTCTTCCGTATACACATCCTCTCTACGTCCTTCCAAGTCGTCATTTCCCTCCATACCTGCATCCCCTATGATGGCAGTTTGCCTTCTTCTCCTCTCTTCCAACAACTGACTTAATTCTACCTGACCACGTCGTTCCACGTGTGCCCTTCTAGTCTGGATGTCATCGGTAAGCAAATCCTGTTGGTTTCTGTTGTACGAACTATTAGAGTTATTCATTCCATTTGACAATACTTGCTCATCTTGTGGGTTCTCAGACAATCTTATTAGTGACATCCGGTTCTGTAAATTTCTTTCAACTTGTTGTCTGACTACATCTTTAAAAGTATTCCTGTCCCTATTTAAAGTGTTTATCTTTTCACGTTCATTATTCGTATTTAATTGGACAATCGCTCTTCTTCTATTACTGTCAGTTATTTGCGGTAGGGGTGGGCGAGGTAATTCGAGCCTACCTGTAGGGTACAGTTGATCCTCTAAGTGAGACCATCTAGTCATCGGACTGTTGTAATAACGTTTCTCGAAATATCTTACAAGTCTATCCCTGACATCTAAGGACGGTCCTAGATACACTAGGTTAAGATTTTTTAGATACTCTCTAACGTTTTCTTCCGATAATGCATTTACTGTTCGTTTAACTACTTGCCCCCCTGTTGTTGGGTCTAGTGACGCTAATTCGTCTCCTAATTCAAAACTATTATTAAAACTAAAATCCAAATCGCTGTTGTTGAATTCCATCGTTCTGTGCTTGTAGGGTATTTTATTCTGTAAGGTATAGCAAAAAAAAAAAAAGAATAACGAGATAGAGTAGAAGAGAGAAAAGAGAAAGAGAAGAGAGAGTGGGCTATTACTATTTAACGGAAATATCACCCGTTGTAGCAAAGAGAACGAGAGAAGGAGACAACACAAAAAAAAATTTTTTTTTTTTTTTTTTTTTTTTTATTATTATTATTTAATTACGGGTGACGGTAAGGGTTTGCCGATAGTGGTGATAGATAACGATTATGTATATTTATATATATATCTGTACTCAAAATATATTTATGGTACAATTAATCTGTTTTCAAATGAATATTTGAATTATCCACAAAAAAAAATTGTTATTGTTACGTGAAATTGAATGTGTATATTTATAAATTATATATTTATTGTATCCTGTGTGTATGTAAAAATGTGTGAATAAAAACACACGTGCTACAGTAGCAGCGTTTTGTACCAACAATGACCGTCTACGTGCAGTGAAAGTAGTCTTCCCGCTTCTCTCTGCTAAAACCCTTTACGCGGAGAGAACGGTGTCGAGCGCCATTTTGTGATACGGTAGCCGGGGATTACGACTAGTGTATCTGTGTGTGGTTTTTACCTTAATCTTTCTAATTAGTTATAGCAACACTCAGTACAATATTATATTTAGATTCTACTAGGGAAAGGGACCGGGATTCAGCTGGCAGTGTACAGTGCTGACTGCAGCAGCATGTAGTGCAATATAGCAAGTATTGTGGACTAGCTTTTTATGACCAATGTAACGGCACTAGTCTGCTGCCACTACAATCAGCGCGGCGCACCTCCAATTAGAAATAACTCTTTGCGTCTGGTTGCGAACTGAGCGTTAATTAAAATCCACCTAGTTACTAAAATATAAGATTCGATTGGCACACCACGAGGACGCTCCCTCTGATGTGGCTTACTAGTCTATGTGATGATATACGTTACTAACTTCCGTAGGGGTGCTTCGGGTTGACTCTATTTAAACGTTTAGGGATGGGTAGTTATGGGAGAACCACTTTCACTCACTGTATGCACAACGCTAAGATAACCTGGCGTCACCTACCAGTTTAATATTTCGGCCGGACTAATCGTCTTGTTCCCGGCGATGCTGCGTGCGTCACGGGCAGCGGAGAGCTTGGGCGACCTGGTTAACGTCGTCGAGGTTGTGTGTTGGCACTAGCTTGCAGTGTTGCGACTACTTAGTGGCTCGGCAGGCGAGAGTCTAACGATGCCACGTCGTGCAGCACCAGTACCAGCCTCGCAGCGAGCCCAAGTGTCTATCCTTGTCTCGCCGCGCAGGCGCAACGTACTTTCTACGGTCTGCCACACACACCACCCAACACGGCCTCACCGGTCGACCACCGCTACCAAGCTATCTCCCAATACACTGACAGCTATCGCTCACGGACATACAGCCTACTTTTATGATATTTCTCATGTACACATTACTAAGGTGCCTTTGTAGGACCACGGGAGGGAGAGTCAAGCCGAGCTCTTAGATTGTTTGTATTATTACGGCCTCCAGGCCTTGTATCGAAATTCCGCGTGTTATACTTAGTAAGCCACGTACACGAGGGAAAGAGAGAGCTATCTTTGAGACTCTCGCCGTTTATTCGCGATGATAAGGGCTCTGTGACGTGCTTGTACACACTTACGCTTCGCCACGTCACAAGGCACTGTAAGTGCCGCCATGTAGCCTCCTCAGTGGTAGTAAGCCTAGATTAGTCAAACCACCACGTCTCTTTTGTTTATGAGGCCTGCAGCCTTATCAGTTGCGGTTACCCAGACTGACCTGAGCCCCATTATCTGGAATTACCCGCTGCCAGGCCCCCTACGCCAAGAGAGAGACCCCGCCGCACGCAAACCGAAACAACTAGTAAGTATACCTGTGTTTTTAGAACGAAGTTCTTTATGTCGTGTACTCGGTGGGCTGGAATTTTAAAAACGACAGATTTTATGAAATGGAAGTGGTTTACTGGAAGTCTCTTCCTCCTAATTCATTGTATTTTCTCCCTTACCCCGTCGCCCTCACCATCAGTCCCCTACACACTTCCCCTCACCCTACCCAATATCTTCCAACCATCCTGCACTAATCTCCCCCACACCTTCGCCCACCATTTCCCCTCTACACACTCCCAAACAATTTATTTTTAAACGAATTTTTATTTTGTTTTTCCACAATAATTTTTATTTGACTTTAAATATTTTTCTTTTACAAATAAAAAAAAAAAAGGACTGTTTAGTAAAGAGATTTGAACCCCCGATCTCCTGTATGTGAGTCGAGTACCTTACCCACTCTGCTACGAGTGCTGCCGACTTGAGAAATTCGGTTTCTTGTACTTATCGTGTGGTTCGTAACTATAATATTACATTTTCATACGCATTCTCTGATAATACATTCAATTAATAATAAATTATTCATTTAATTGTTTATTAATAACGAGGTTCTTTATGTCACACGCTTGGGAGGCTGGAATTTTTAAAACGACAGATTTACATACAACGAAAGTCGCTTCGTAGAAGTATCTTCCTTCTAAAAAAAAATTTTATTCTTAATAATAAATTTAATAAATAAAAAGCTTAAGTAGCATAAATAGAGTTTCATAGATTAAATCGAATAAGGCGCGTCATTATGCATTAAATAATAATATTTTATGCATTTAATACCTTAAACCTTTTTTGAAACCTGATATTTTTTGGCATTAAAATAATGCTAATAATTGCTGTTATGAATAAATTATTTAATGAATTAATAAACTAATAAAGTAAACGTATACAATAGAGTTGCAGAACGTATCAATGGTTCTAAAGGGTGCTTATTTCCAATTTCACAAACGAATTATATTTCCAATGTCACATAATTATATAAATATAGTAATCTACTAAATTGATAATAAATAAACTATGTAAAATGATTATATATGTATATTTCGAGTGACATATTATTTTAATGGTTTTTACGGGCACTTATTTTAAATTTGATAAACAAATAATGACAAAATGTCATTAAATAATTATATAAACGCAAAACAAAAATTGTATTGATAGGCTATACGATTGCAAAAAAATAAGTAAGAAAAAAAATTAAAGAAAAAAAAGTAAAGAAATGAAATCAAAAGAAGACATAAAGAAATGCAATGTAACGAAAAATAAAAAATAAAAATAAAACAAAAAAGGAAAAGTAAGAAAGAAAATTAAGTAGAAAAATAAAATAAAATGAAATAAAGGAAATACAATGGAATGAAAAAAAAGTAATAAAATGAAATATAAAATAATAATTAAATAAAATATGAAAAAAAAATAAAACAAGAAATGAAAAAAAAAAAAAAAATCAAAAGAAACAAACCAGGGGGTATAAAAGGGTCATAGGATCAACGGTAAGAATGAAGTTCTAAATTTTTTTATTTTTGTTTTATTCGTTTTTTAAGTTCTTGTTTTAGTGAACTACATGGATGCAGTACTGATTTTTATGGAACTTCGTTCTTGTTATGGATCTGGCGACCTCCTTGTTACCTGAAAAATTGTGTATTTTTATACTCATCTCATGTTAAAAGAACTTCGTTCTTACCGTGGGTCTCATGACCTATTTATACCCCTGGTTGGGTCTTTTAACTTGTTTCTTTTTTTTTCATTGCTTGTTTAATTTTTCTTTTTATTTCTTGTTTTTTAATAAGAGTGTTAAGCATGTATCTTAGAAAAATGTTATGACTGCCGCTAACCTGTATACAGAACGGGCAGTGTTCAGGGTCTTTTTCTGTACGTGCCGTCGAAAATTATCTCGCCTTTGTTCAATCCTTTTCAGAGATTCAAATGCCGCCTTTCATGAGTTTGCAAACACTTTGTCTTCAGAAATAAAGCTTATTTTTATCTTCTCTGCTACTTCAAGGTGTTCAAGCACAGCTTTCAGCCCATTCTAAATAGCGTTTGCTGTGTTACTATACTTATCATTAACTGCTTTTAGCATCTCTGTAATGTCTTTCGTTGCTGATAAGAATTTATCAGCCACTTGTTATCGCTTTACTCTGAGCTTAGCACAATTTTCTTCTAAAAAAGCAAGCTCATCCCGGGTCTGATGGCTAAATACTGACACGTTGCTGTCCTCAAAGCCGATGGTGTCTATGCTCGACAGGCTTCCTCTTCTTTTTTTGACTGTAAAAAAGGGCCATAAAACATTGAGCAGTCCCTGTTGACCATGAGACGCGTCTTTGTGCCTCCCCCTCCTAAATCCGTGGCGCCTGCAACAGTCACCCGGGCTCTCACTGGATTGGAACTGCTGGCGGATTCTCTCAACGAGGTTACCACCTAGGGTACAAGTTTTGCATCGATGTTTTTCATATTGACATCTTTTTTAATGTCATACTGACCCACGAAGGCCAGCACCACCCTCTTTTCTTAATATAAATATTTTAAAAGGGTTAAAACCAAGGCAGCAGCCCTCTCTGTTACCAGAAAGAACTGCTACTTTGTTCAGGCCGGCCGGGAGTCACCACTCTCCCTCTGTCCCTCCCATAGAGACTGCCCTGGCGTTGAGTAACAAGTCTAAGAATAGTGTTCGAGTGTAAAGTATGTATATGTTGGTACACTACAGTCATCCCAGCGAGACAAGTGGCAGGTGTACAGACCCACGACAGGCACAGACAATTTGACGAAACGAGCTGACGTAAGGCACAAAGAACCCGCCATATAGCCTTCTCAGCGGTAGTAAGGCTAAATTAGTCAGCCTATCACGTTTTTTTTGTTTATGAGGCATACAGCTATATCAGATATTGTTATCTAGACTAACCTGAGCCTCATCGTCCAGCTTCACCTGGCACCAGGTCTCCAACGCAAGCCTGGGACAGGCCCTGCCACCCACAGCCCGGGACAATCCGTAAGTAAACCTATGTTTGTATAGTGGAAGTGTTATGCATTTAAATAAGAAGCATGTTATAGCCACTGCTTACTTCTATACACGATGGGTGCTAGTTTTTGTTGGCCCACATCAAGCATTAAGGCACCTCCCACGGCAACAGTAGAAAGCGAAGAACAAGGAGCATAAGCAGGGCCGGCCTATGCATCCACATCGATGAAGACAGAGGGCACGAGTCTCCCGTTCACACTGCTACAGATACATCCGCCAAAACTACACACGCCTCCTGATCCACGCCCATAACCACCACCACAGAGAACCATCACAACTGCCCGTCGTCACCTCATTTCTTAAGAAGATGCCCCTATCCGCCATCAGAAAAGCGCCTGGTATAAAAAAACTAGCAAACCCCCACCCAGGAGTTTGAGTAGTAGTAGTTTTTTATTTTTTATTTATTTTGTTTTATTATTTTTTTTTTTTTCGTGGAGGGAGGGAAAATGCATTAAGGCACACCGCAGGGACAGCGGTGGTGTAGGACTTGGTGTATTATTTTTTAATAGACCACCCATACCCACTAAAACCCCCCCCCCATACCGCGTGGCTTTTGATTCACCCCGGAACCGCGTTAGCATTACTTCAGGGTTGAGCCACCAGGAAGACCATCGTGTCTCACAGCATTAACAAGCTAACTCAACACCATTTGCTAAAGGTGCTGATGCTCTCAAGTGCCTAAAAAGGACTTGGGGTCCCTAAGGACCAGCACCGTGTCTAGCGCTTCATAGTAGGCTGCCTACTTAGCCAGCACCACTATAAGCTTAATGCTTTCCCTTGCTGATAGGTAAAAAGTACCCAGCGCAGCGTGGGTCCACATAAGCCTAACTTTCAACTCAAGGCCTTTTTGCCTTATTCTAATCCTGCTTAGGCCTTATCCCTGGCCTCTTTTAGGACTGTTCTAAATAAAGGGCAGCTCCCACTACCTGCTTCGTGCTTGTTGTCCGTTGTTGGGCAAAGGAAGCAACGTGCTGGGACTGGACACTCTTTCTTCCGGTGGTTTGAGCTTCCACACCAGAAGCAAAGCTTGGATCTGTTTCCATTCTTACAGTTGCCTGAAACGTGTCCATATCCAAGGCATTTGTAACATCTTGTTACTTCAATTCTTTTTCGAATTTGGCAGCTTACAAAGCCAACTCGTAACCTGCCTTCCTTTTCTACTTGTTGGGCAGATGCTTTGTCCACTTTTATCAACGCCAGCCTCTGTCCCCTGGCATTTGGCTTTATGAGAGCTACTTCTGGCTTCTGGCTCTGATGTCCAAAAGTCCTAGCAAAAGCCTTTTTAACCTCATCTTTCTCCACAATGGCATCCAGGTCTCGGACCTCTAATGTCACTTTTCTGTTGCTAATTTTAACAGTACCCTGTCCAGCTACCGACTTTTCAATTTGCTGTGAGAATGCAGTAGCATTCTCCACACCTTTGGCCTGAATAAGTATGTCTTCCTTTTTTGTAGTGACAACACTTTGGACTGCCACGTTAGTCTTATCGGGGTCAAAGCTCGCCTTCATCGTCTTCAGCACCGTTGCAAAGGTCTGTCCTTCAGCCATCTTCACTACTACTATTGTTGTGGTGTCCACTTTTTTCTTCTGGTTTGTTTTCTTATTTAGGAAAATTTCTTTTTGTTTGCCACTACCTCTTTTTTTTCTACGAAGGCATAGTCTGCTGGCGTTTCTCAGGGCTGTCCGATGGGCTACTGCTTCTTTTACTTCGTTCTATTCCTTTAAGAGCAGTATTCAGGGTTTTTTTCTGAATATGCCGTCAAAAATGATCTTGCCTGTGTTCCCTCCACTGCAGGGATTTAAATGATGACTTCCAAACGTTAGTATACACATCTTCTTCAGTGAGACAGCCTATTCTTAACCCGTCTGCTTCTTAAAGATGCTCAAGCGCCGCTTTGAGCCCATTTTTAACAGGGTTAGCTGTGTTGCCGTTTTTTTCATTAATCATTTGTAGCGTATCTGTAATGTTCTTCCGTTGCTGATTGAACTTTATCAGCAACTTGCTGTTGCTTTACTCTGAGCATAGCGACACTTTCTTCTAAAGAGGCAAGCTCCTCACGGGTCTCATTGCTAAATACTGACACGTTGCTGTCCTCGGTGTCGTTAGTGCCTATACTCGTTAGGCTTTCTCTTCGTCTGTTGTCTGTAAGGAAAGGCCATGGAACATTTAGCAGTCCCTGTTGGCCGTGAGACACGTCTTTGTTGCCTCCTTCCCCCCAGAATTTGTGGGGCCTGCGACAGTCACCCGGGCTTTCACCGGATCGGAACTGCCGGTGTACTCCCTCAGAGAGGTTACCACCTGGGGTACTAGTTTAGTAGTAGTAGTAGTAGTAGTAGTAGTAGTAGTAGTAGTTTTTTTTTTTTTTTTTTTTTGTGGAGGGAGGGGAAATGCATTGAGGCACACCGCAGGGACAGCGGTAGTGTGGGACTCGGTGGATTTTTTTTATTAGACCACCCATACCCACTAAAACCCCCCCCATGCCGCGTGGCTTTTGATCCACCCCGGAACCGCGTTAGCATTACTTCGGGGTGGAGCCACCAGGGAGACCATCGCGTCTCACAGCATTAACGAGCTAACTCGCCACCATTTGCTAGAGGTGCTGATGCTCTGGAGTCCTGAAAAGGACTCGGGGTCCCTGAGGACCAGCACCTTGTCTAGCGCTTCATAGTAGGCCGCCTACTCAGCCAGCACCACTATTAGCTTAATGCTTTCCCTTGCTGATAGGTAAGAAGTACCCAGTGCAGCGTGGGTCCACATAAGCCTGTCTTTCAACTTAAGGCCTTTCTGCCTTATTTTGATCCTGCTTGGGCCTTATCCCTGGCCTCTTTCAGGGCTCTTCTGAATAAAGGGCAGCTTCCGCTGCCTGCTTCGTGCTTGTTGTCCGTTGTTGGGCAAAGGAAGCACCGTGCTGGGCCTGTACACTCTTTCTTCCGGTGGTTTGAGCTTCCACACCGAAAGCACAGCTTGGATCTGTTTTCGTTCTCACAGTTGCCCGAGACGTGTCCATATCCCAGGCATTTGTAACATCTTATTACTTCAATTCTTCTTCGTATTCGGCAGCTTACGAAGCCAACTCGTAACCTGCCTTCCTCTTCTACTTGTCTGGCAGTTGTTTCGTCCACCTTGATTAAAGCCAGCCTCTGTCCTCTGGCATTTGGCTTTAAGAGAGTAACTTCTGTCTCCTGGCTCTTAAGTCCAAAAGTCTTAGCGAAAGCCTTTTTGACCTCGTCTTCCTCAACAATGGCATCCATACTACTGTTGTTGTGGCGTCTACTCTTTTCTTCCATCTTGCCACCAGTTGCTAGAGGTTCCAATCCTCTCCAGTCCTGAAAAGGACTCGGGGTCCCTGAAGACCGGCACCCATATTCTAGCGCTCACTTAATGCTTTCCCTCGCTGATCAGTAAAAATACTAAGCTTGGGTCTACATTTACCTTCTCAGGGGCCCCCGTTACCTGCACGGCGGCCCTCTCCTCTTTTTTTTTTTGCCAGAGGACAGACTCAACGAAGCCATCCACCACCGACTACCCCTCTCCGCTGCTGAGCATCTTAGAGATGATGTTTTCGAGGGTGGGGGCCACGCTGACCCCGTTCGCCAGCTGCTGGCGCTTACGGTACGATTTCTCACGCACAAAAAAAGTATGTTCGACGGTATCATCCAACACAGGGCAGTAAGAACACCTAGGTGATGCCCTCACCACCATGTGATGGAGATAGGCATTAAACTGTCCATGCCCGGAGAGAAACTAGGTGAGGTGGTAGTTAACCTCTCCATGCCCTCTCTTCACCCATGGGCGTAGGTGCGGAATCAGGCGGTGTGTCCATCTACCCACTACAGCCCGACCCCACTCCTGTTGCCACGTCGTCAACTTTCCTCTCGTCTGTCGTTATCACTTTCGTCGCCAGAGCCCAGGAATTTTCTTTACCGCTCCTGCGCAAGCAACATGACGGGATTTGTTCGTGCTATCACCATAGCGTCAGCGGATAAGACCGTGAAGTAGGCACACGCAATTCATAGGGATCTGATGTGCTGCACCGAAGTTAAGCGCTCTCGGGTATCCTTCTTTGCGAGTGCGTCCGCCCATACCTCCGCGCCGTACAGCAGGATCGAGTTGGAGACCGACGCAAGGAGCCGTCTTTTGGCTTTCCGTGGGCCCCCAACATTTGGCATTAACCGTAAAAGCGCCCCAGCGGCTTTATCGGCTGCTCTTCTGATGTGCTCCCCAAAGGTGAATCGTGAATCGATCCAAACTCCGAGGTAGTGCACTACCGGACTCGCGCAGATTACCTCACCTGCAACGCTCAGGCAAAAGTCACCCCCGAACCACCTCTGCCTGGTGAGGACGACCATCTCCGTTTTCCCTACAGCTAGCTCAAAACCACGATCCCGAAGCCACTCCGGCACTATCGCGACCGCCCACCGTATTTTGCGCTCGGCCTCTTCTCGCGATCAAGCTGTGACGTGCAATGCTATGTCGTCAGCAAAGCCCGTCAGCTTGATCCCCGGAGGCATTTCAAGGCTCAAAAATTTGTTGTAGACCAGGTTCCAGAGATCGGGGCCAAGGGCAGATCCCTGAGCGACTCCCAACGTCAGACGCCTCTCTTTTTGTCCATCCTTCGTGTTGTACCGGAGTACTCGATCCTGGAGGTAACTGTCCAGGAACTGTCTCAGGTAGTCCGGTACATTTTGGCGCTTCAGGGCCCTCATTATGCCGGACCTGTTTTGCCGGAATAAAGGCATTCATTACGTCAAGAGTCGCCAGGACACAGACGCTCCTCGTCTTATGAGAGGGTTTCCATGCCTCCTTGACCAACTCGAGAACCCCAGCCACAGCCATAACCGTCGATCGCCCCTTTCGGAACCCGTACTGGTTTTCTGAGAGGCTGACTTTCCCTCTTAAGCGGGTTCTTATCAGCCTCTCTAGCATCTTTCCAGCATTTTTCAACAGACCTAAGGGTCGGAATGACGACGGGATCAGGGGGGATGGCTTGCCCTTGTCCAGAAGAACAAGCCTTTGGATCTTCCAACAACTGCTGAGCAGTCCAACGCACAGGCACACATTGAACATGTCCAACATAACGTGTGGCTTCTCCGCAGCTATGATCTTGAGGACTTCGGACGGCACCCCGTTCGGACCGGGGGCCTTATGCTCTGGCGTCTCCGATGCCACCGACCTCAATTCCTCGAGAGTAAAGAGAGGTACCTGTCCTACACTTATGTCCTCCCGCCTCCTGGCGGGATGCTCCGGAAAGAGGCAAAAGACCACTTTCTCCAATAAGGAAGGTTCCATCAGCGACGTTGGGTCCGAACCGCGAAGTCTTTTTAACGCGATCCGGTAGCCCAGGCCCCACGTGTCCTTATCCACCTCGGCGATGAGCTCGCGCCAGCATCGGTTCTTACTTACCTTGATCGCCCTCACCAGCACTTTTTTTGCTTCCTTGTACGCGGCAGCAGCTGCCCCGGCGCCTTCGCGAGTTCTATGTCGCTGTGCAAGACGCCGTAGATGCTGCGCCTCTCTGCTTAAGTTAGCAATGTCCTTAGTCCACCAGTAGCACGAACGTTGACTCCTCTCTGCAGACCTTTTGGGAATACACACGTCGCACAATTCCTTCACCCGTCTCGTCATGCCACTCACGAATGCTTCAGCCTCCGCTTGATTTTTGATCTTGTTTAAATCGGTTGGAGGTGGCGCACCAACCATGGCTTCCAGTAGCAGATCTCGGTTGAGTTCTGCAACGTTTCACCCGTTAACGCGCCTTCGGCTTGCATCTCGTGAAGTTGCAGCACGATCCTCGTGTATCACGAAGCTGACGTACTGGTGATAACTGGCCGTGTAGTCCTCCAGGACTTGCCAGTTGAAGACCCGTGCCGCCATTTCTGACGACACCAGCGTGAGATCCATGATCGTTCTTTGGTTACCAGGTCTCCTGAACGTTGCTGAACCACCAGAGTTCATGACGATGAGATCCAGCCTTGCAGCAAATCTCTAACACCGCCCGTCCTCTGGGGTCTGTTCTCGGCTTTCCCCAAGCAATGGCCTTGGAGTTAAAGTCGCCGGCCAGGACTACATCACCACTTTCCCTGCACACTAGGACGGTATACTCGAGTTCGGCAAGCCATTCTCTGAAGACACCAATCGAAATGTTAGGGGATATGTAGCAACTCACATCAAAAAACACTACCACACCTTATCCACACGAACCCGTCTCCACCTCCGTTATCGGATACGGAGAACTTATCGCTGCGAATCAGGATGGCTGCGCCTCTTGTCCTGTTGCAGAACCAGCCTCGGCCCGGTAACGTGTGGGATAACTCACTTATGAAGAGCACATCCACACCCTGGGCACGGGAAAACTGGTCCAGCAGATCGTGCGCGAGCACAGTCCTATCCAGATTTACCTGCAGAATCAGCGCCATTTCCGCCGAGTCGTCACTACAGGCGCCCGAGGCGCTCCACACCCGGCAGTCCCAGTGACATGTCTGGTGTCTGGTTTCGGGAGCACGTTTTCGCGCAGGAAACAGCTCACTTCTTTTTTGGAGCAGTTTTGTGCCACGTGACCCTTTTCACGGCACCTCCAGCACGCCCCGGTCCTGTCAGGTCCAACACACTGCCTAGCAATGTGCCCGAACCCCAGGCACCTGAAGCAACGCTCAACCGTGAACTTTTGGCGCATCCTGCAGTTAACCCAGCCCAGCCTAATGTGGACCCTCTTTTCAAGAATCGGGGCCGCCGTCGCAGGTACCTTGACGTAGGCTATGCGGTTTCCTCTTTTTGTTCCAGAAGATAACTGCACAGCCATACTGGGGGACGCCCCTTCGTCAAAGCAGCCTTTTACTGCTGCTTTGACGTCCCTCTTTGTCACCGTTAGGTCGACGTCCCTTATCTCCCAGGTCAAACGCTAGGCCAGTGTCCTCACACCACCTGCGTCCGTCACGGCACTTTTAATGGCCTCGGCGAACGCATCGCGGTGCTTGGACTCAGTATTTTTCAGTTCGACGAGGACACCTCCCGTCCTCGTCTCCCTGACAGATCTCACGATCGCTCCGAGCCTGGTAACGTCAACCTTCTTCACCAGGGCCAGGACCTTGGCATACTTTTTGCCTTGGGCTGGCACAACCAATATCGCCTCAGGCCTGACCCTGGAATGTCTCTCCTTCGCGACTTTAGGGGTTTTCTCCGTACCTTCTTGGGGCTTGTTCCTCTTAGCCTTTTTTTTTTCTTTTTCTTCTTTCTTTGGACCTTCGTCCATTCAGCTTTCTCGGCTGGAACTTCTGCTGGAACACTCTCTGGTTTTAGCTGAGATCCAGCCCCTTTTACCTTTTTCACGGCCTGACCTGGCGTAAGCTGAGGGCTTGGTGTCTCTCCTCCTCATCCTCGCTTCTTTTTTTCTGCTTTTTCAGCCTTTGCTTGGTTGTTAATAAAGGCAGCTCTTCTTTTTCTCTTACCCGTTTCTGAAGGCGCCTCAGGACACCCATGGCAGCCACTGCCGCAACAACGTTGGTCTTTATGGTGCCTGCCGTGTTGGGGTGCCTCACCATGAGCGCCCTAAGCTCGTTCAATGCCCTGGCTAGGTTGTCGAACGCCGCATCAGCAGCAACGTCCAACTCTACCCCCTAATCGGGCTTCTCCACGGTATCCTTGATGAAAGGGTGTACCCTCTCATCCGTTTCTCCTTCCCATCCTCCTTTGGTTGTTGAAATTAGCGCCATATCTAGAACACACAAAATTCATCCCAGGGTCCCCACCAACCCATCTGGATCCCTCACCGGTGGAGGCCGCCGACCCCCCCTTAAAACATGTCTGAAGGGCGGTTTCGGTCCAGGTGGGTAACCCCGAGATATAGCACGCCCTGCCACCCTAGCCCACCTCCACTCCCTCAAGCATAATGCCCCAACCAGAAGCGATCCACTCTCTGGAGAGTTTCCGGCAGACATCATGTGGCAGGACGCACTCACCACACTAAGGGAGCCGCGGAGAGGGGCAGACCAGCAACGCCAGCAGCAGCGCGACCAGCCCACCCCCATCCACATCCGCCCTAGTGTTAGCCGATTGACCGGACCTGGTTAAGAATCTAGCCTCCCGTCTTGCAGTCAGCAGGAACTCAAGACAGCTTGGGTCACTTCGGCACGCAGCCTAAGTATCGCCTTACTGCCCAGGATCTCCCTTTGGCCGCTCACAGGTCGCACCCCACGGCAAACACGGTGACCCTTCTGCCCTCGGCTAGGGACTACTTTTTAGGAGATCCCAGAAATAGTAAACTAGGTAAAGGGGTATTGTTAAAGTGTGGGCGTGTGGTTCTCCCGTTTCATGTCAGCCCCAGTCCACCAGCCAAGGTAAATACGACCAACAAATTATTAACACCGGTCGCGCAAGAGAGTACCGGCTAGTGTCCACTAAAGATGCCCTCCATATAGTTCTTCAATGGCCAGATTCCTTAGTTAAAAGGATCGCCACATCTTTTTTATTTGTGGACGTCCGACTTTATCAGCGGTAGAGATACCCGGGCCTCCCCAGTCACCGCATCAAGTCTCACCTCCCCCTCTCGCCCGACACAGTGCAACGGGGAGCTGCCACCCTCCCCAAAAAAATGCAGCATCCATGCTACAAGAGTATGTCAGAGTCGATGTATGTCAGTAATCATAGGATAATGTAAAAGGATAGAGGAGTAACGATAAGTGTAAGAAAGGAGGTATGCCGTCAATTCAAAGCCCCCTCACCCGACCAAGGCTGCAAGCAGTACGGTCTTCAAAAACGTTACACACACCAAGGTTGTGGAGGGGGGTAGTAGTAGTAGTAGTAGTAGTAGTAGTAGTAGTAGTAGTAGTAGTAGTAGTAGTAGTAGTAGTAGTAGTAGTAGTAGTAGTAGTAGTAGTAGAAGTAGTAGTAGTAGTAGTAGTAGTAGTAGTAGTAGTAGTAGTAGTAGTAGAGAAAACAAGTTGTGGCAAACAAAAAGAATTTCCCCTGAATGACAAAACAAGCCAGAAGAAAAAGTGGATGCCACAACAACAGCAGTAGTGAAGATGGCTGAAGGACAGACCTTTGCAACGGTGCTGAAGACGATGAAGGTGAACTTTGACCCCGATAAGACTAACGTGGCAGTCCAAAGTGTTGTCACTACAATAAAAGGAGACATACTTACTAAGGCCAAAGGTGTAGAGAATGCTACTGCATTCTCACAGCAAATTAAAAAGTTGGTAGCGGGACAGGGGACTGTCAAAATTAGCAACAGAAAAGTGACATTGGAGATCCGAGATCTGGTTGCCATTGTAGAGAAAGATGAGGTCAAAGAGGCTTTTACTAGGACCTTAGGACATCAGAGCCAGGAGCAAAAAGTTTCTCTCTTGAAGCCAAATGCCAGAGGACAGAGGCTGACTTTAATATAGGTGGACGAAGCATGCGCCAGACAAGAATAAAAGGAAGGCAGGTTACAAATTGGCTTTGTAAGCTGCCGAATTCGAAGAAGAATTGAAGTAACAAGATGTTACAAATGCCTGGGATATGAACACGTCTCAGGTGACTGTAAAAACGGAAACAGATCCAAGCTTTGCTTCCGGTGTGGAAGCTCAAACCACCGAAAGAAAGAGTGTCCAGGACCAGCACGGTGCTTCCTTTCCCAACAACGGACAACAAGCACAAAGCAGGCAGCGGGAGCTGCCCTTTATTAAGAAGAGCACTAGAAGAGGCTAGGGATAAAGCCCAAGCACGATTAAAATGAGGCAAAATGGCCTTGAGTTGAAAGACAAGTTTTTTTTTCTTCGGAAGAATTTCTTCTTGTTTGCAACTGCCTGTTTCTTTTTTTTTTTGGAGGCATGGTTTGCTGGCGTTTTTCAGGGCTGTCCGATGGGCTCCTGTGTCTTTTACTTCTTTCTATTTTTTTTAGGGCAGTATTCAGGGTTTTTTTCTGTGTATGTCGTCAAAAATTATCTCACCTTTGTTCCCTCCACTGCAGGGATTTAGATGACGGCTTCCAGGCGTTGGTATACAAATCTTCTTCAGTAAGACAGCCTTTTCTCAGCATCTCTGCCTCCTGAAGATGCTTAAGCGCGGCTTTAAGCCTATTTTTAACAGCGCTCGCTGTGTTGCCGTACTTATCGTTAATCATTCGTAGCGTCTCTGTTATATCTTTCGATGCTGATTTGACTTTATCAGCAACCTGCTGCTGCTTTACTCTGAGCATAGCGATACTTTCTTCTAAAGAGGCAAGCTCCTGCCTTGTCTGGTTGCTTAATACCGACACGTTGCTAACCTCGGTGTCGTTAGTGCCTATACTCGACAGGCTTCCTCTTTGTCCTTTGTCTGTGAGGAAAGGCCATGGAACATTTAGCAGTCCCTGTTGGCCATGAGACACGTCTTTGTGCCCCCCCCCCCAGAATCCGTGGGGCCTGCGTCAGTCACCCGGGCTTTCAGCGGTTTGGAACTGCCGGCGGATTCCCTCAGAGAGGTTACCGCCTGGGGTACTTGTTTTGCATTGACGTTTTTTATTGTGGCATCTTTTTAGTGTCGTGCTGACCCGCGAAGGCCAGCACTACCCTTTTTTCTAGAAATAAGTATTTGGAAAAGGTTTAAACCAGGGCAGCAGTCCCCTCTGTCACCAGAGAAGACTGCTACTTGCTTGGGCTGGCCGGGAGTCGCCACTCTCCCTCAGTTCTACCCACGGAGACTGCCCTGGCGTTGAGTAACAAGTGTAAGAATGGTGTTAGTGTATAATGCATGTATTTGTTGGTACACAACGGTCATCCCAGCGAGACGAGCGGCAAGTGTACAGTCCCACGACCGCGCAGACAACCCAACAAAACGGGCTGGCGTAAGGCACTAAGGTGCCGCCATATAGCCTTCTCAGTGGTGGTAAGCCTAGATTAGTCGGCCCACCACGTCTCTTTTGTTCATGAGGCGTACAGCCATATCAGATGTGGTTACCCAGACTTACCCGGGCCTCATCATCCGGCTTCACCCGTCGCCGGGCCCCCAACGTAAGCCGGGAAAAGGACCTGGCACACGCAACCCAGAACAATCCAGAAGTGTCCCTGTGTTTGTTTAGTAAGAGAGTGTGATGCATGTATCTGAGGAGAATGTTTTCACTGCCGCTTACTTCTATACACAACGGGTGCTAGTTCATGTTGGCCCGCATTAATCAATGGAGTGCCACCCACGGAAGCAGCAAAAAGCGAAGAACAAGGAGCACAAGCAGAGCCGGCCCATGCAGTCACACCGATGGAGGCATGGGGCACTAGCCCTCCGTCCACATTGCCGCAGATACACACGCCAACGCCACACACGCCCCTCGATCCACGCCCCCTACCACTACCACAGAGAGCCACCCCAGCTGCCCATCGTCACCTCTTATTTTAAGAGGATGCTCCTATCCGCCACCCGGGTAAGCGCCCGGTATGGAGAAACTAGCGCAAACTCCACCCGGGAGTAGTAGTAGTAGTAGTAGTAGTAGTAGTAGTAGTAGTAGTAGTAGTAGTAGTAGTAGTAGTAGTAGTCGTAGTAGTAGTAGTAGTAGTAGTAGTAGTAGTAGTAGTATTTAGAGGTACCAGAATGCCAGAATATTATGGTAATAATAATAGTTAGACTATTAAGGTAGTGACTGTTTATTTAGCTTCGTAGTTGATTAAGAAATGTTGTCATATTTTTATTATGCATTTATACAGCTTCCAAAAAGATGATTAAAAAAACTTTTAATTATTTGCATAGCACTTCTATGATATTTGTTTGGACCCTTGCATGGGAAAAAGTGTCTCCACGAGTATAATTCTAGTAATAATTCATAAAAATAAAGTTTTGTACGAAAATAGTATGAAAGGTGAGAGGAGCTTAGAAATATTAATAAAAGAATAAGTAAAAAATGATGAAAAGGTTGCAGACTTACACGTTCTTCCTATACTTATGATGTAAATATAAATTTTGTAGTGCTTTGCGAATCTTCGCTGTCCTTGATCTTGACATCTTTGATGACTACTTTTTTTAACGTTTTCTAAGGATTTCAAACCATTAAATGGTTCTCACGAACATATTTTCGAACATGTTGACTGGTCAATAATGTTGAGACCATCTGTTTTTACTTCTACTTTACTGACGAAGGGTCTCTGCAACTCTCTAGCTAAGGATACTATTGGTAGTGACCATAATTTTTGTGTTGTTGACCGTCATTTTATAGTGGAAATTCTCTTCATCCAATTGAGCGAATTTACAATTTTATCCACTGGGAAAAAGTCAGAAGTGACGCTTACCCAAAATCCCTCTCGGCACACCCAAATATTGGTTCAACTGTTCTCCCACTTTTTGTAAGAAGTTCACCCAAGACGGAAACAGCAGCACCAAGACCTTGGGTGAGCAGATGCTGCAATTTTTATTTGAACAGATTTACCAAAATAGTATTTTTAACAGTACACGTCAATTATTTCCAATTCATTATTATTAATTATGTATACTTAGTTTGTTTTTATCTACATAGGAGATATGTAAGAAATATAAATCATACACTTTGTACACATATATCATATAAAGTTTCTTTTAAGAAGCTAAAAGATGTAAAATCGATTGAATACAATTCAATGCTTATGCAAAATACTAGTTATTGAGCATGAGTAGTGCATAGTTATACAAATAATAAGTAGTATTGTGGTGAAGGTGTTCAATTAAAAACTGATTCATCTTTTTACCCAAAGTCAGGCCAAAGATGCCACTAGTAAAAAAAATCGTAACAACACATAGGTTTAACACATGGGTGAGTATTAATCTACTTATATTTACTAAAAAGATTGTTTGAAAAAAATTAGTTGGTTAGAATCGGTGGAAAGTGGTTTTAAAATCCGTAAAATTTCTAACCTCAATTTTTCGTTAGTTGACAACGCTTGACATTAAGATTGACACATTTTATTTAAACGCAAATATGTTTAAGAAAACGTTGTAAAAAAAATTCTGATTGCTGATTTACGCCCAATTCCGCCTGCTCTGAAAACAAGAATATTGCAAGAGCTGTAATAGAAGAACACTTTGAATAAAAAGTTAAAACTTTTTTTAACTGTCGTGATTCTAAATTGATAATCTAATGCTTCAAAAAGATACATAAGATTCTTCAGCACTATGGGCTACGTAGCATAATCCTATCCACAAGTCTATGTATATGTTTCTTTCTTTCATCTTAAATACGTATAGGTATAGAAAAACTTTTTGTATTATACACACACACGCACGCACACACACACACATATACACACACTAGTGGGGCTTTGCCACCCTGCGCGCTCCGCATGCTAACCCCTCTGATAACATCTTTGATAAACAAAAAACTTTTCAATGTAAATTTTGTGAAATTATTATATCAGATAAAATAAATTATTTGCGTCACAAAAAAAATGTTGTAACACAGAAATTCTTTTAAAAGAAATAATACTTTACAAAGCCATATAAAATGTCATGAAGAAATTTTTTTAAAAAAATTGCCAAAATTGTGTTCAAGGTTTTGTAAGAGTTAAACTTCTCAAAAGATACTTAAAATAGTGTAATAAAAATAAAAAACGTTGGTGCATTAAAATTTTTTTACTTTAGCATAACAACTACTTGTTTATTTTTTATTTCATTTTATTTATGTGATAATAAGATTATTAAAAATAAAAGGAATCGTTCACTGTAAAAAAAATGCAACTTCGCTTGTGTGTAACAGGGATAAACGTGGCTATCAAATAAAATACTCTCAATAATTACCTTGATAGTCTCTCTTGTCCTAAGTGGCATGAAGCGGGGGGTGCAAAAACCTATGGTATAGAAAGATTTAGAGAGTTGATAGGAATCTCAAAGGAGTTGGGAGGAAGGTAAGGGGTAAGTCTGATAAGGAGTTGGAAGGCAGCTGGTGAGGAACGAGGAGGAGCGAAGAGGAGCAGGGAGAATCAGGGAAGAGTGGGGGGGAGAGTTACACGAATTCTAATAGAGTCGAATTTCACAATAAAAATAAAAGAAAAACTACGTTATTTAAGGGGGATCTGAAGAGAAGCGGGTGAGGAGCGGAAAGGAGCCGAGTGGAGCAAGGAGGAGTGGAGAGGAGCTAGTTCTCGCTCGAAACCATACACCTCTTCAATATATATATATAAATATATATCTTACTCATATATAAAGCAAAGTCACTAAAACCGTTGTAATCGTTAACCACGAAAACTACTGAACCAATTTGGCTGAAATTTTGCATACTGATTCTTGACACTTCCTATATGGTTTTAGTATAGTTTTTATCTTAAAAAATCTCATAACAATAGCAATAAATGAGCTCAAAGTCTTGCAAAAATACATCTGCTTTTCAATTTAGTTCAGTAGGATCCGCTAGGTAGTGTCGACATAAAATTGAAGCTACCTGCAACAGAACTAAGTAAGTATGGTTATAATAGGCAAGAGCGTCTCGAAAGCTTCTGCAGTCGTCTACCAGCAGTTCATCAAGTTGCACCAATATTGTAGATGATAGTCATGTAGCTGGGTATCCCGGTTACCGACGACACTCTACTCCATTGGGCAAGTGACCTAGGTCTACTTTCACACTGAACCTCCAGGATCGACGATTGCCACCAATAAAAAATTATTCTTGAGAACCGCTCCAGCAGAATACCAGAAGACGTATCTAGTCAGAGCAAAACCTGCCCCAACACTTTAAAGTAATGACCGTTTCACCATCCTGTCTGGTGCCGTCAGAGAATTTTTAACTAAAAATGTAAGCCAGGGAAAACAGCCCTGAGGAGCACGGGCAGCCACAACGGCTTCTTTTTTAGTGGTCGTTCCCCACGGCATACCCACAGGGAAGGTATACTATAGTCTCTAGTCCTGTTTTCTCGACTAACGATGAGTGGTTGATTATCCGGGGAACGACCCGAAGACGAGATATTCCTTGGTCAGCAGCGTACCTCCCTCCGTCACGGTCTCCGTACACAGAGACTTTGAGGGTAAGAGGCAAGCTACCCATAGATAGCTCTTCATTACCCATAGATAGCTCTTCATCATCAGGCATAATAATAAGAAATTGATGGAAGTTTCATCACTGGCCCTTTTCAGGGCCATTAAAAGTGTTAACGTTTCCTAGTTAACCATCAATCTCATTGGTTCTTTTAAGGCCACCTAAGTTTAAGCTACTTTGGCAACAGGTATATTTTTACTACCATTTTCGGAAGTGATTTATCGACTAAAAGACTATGTTAACTAAAGACGACCACTATTAAATCAAGTCAATCATTCACTGGCAGTCATCTTGAGCGGAGTTGTTCGTCGTTAGGCTGTGAACCCCGGTGACCGACGACCCTATGTTATCCTCTCGACTCTAAGCATTCAACCAGGAATCACCGATCCTTTCCAAAGGCTGCACTGGGCGAGCCTCACAGCTATGAAGGGAAAAACACTTAAGCTAACGGGACAGTCTCCAACAGGCAAGAATCAGAAACCAATCGCTCCACCTTAGATTAACAAAACAACTGTGTCTGCAAAAAAAAATACTTTAGACACCAACGTTTTCGGTGTTATACCAGGAAACGTTGAAAAAGATCTCTACAGCTAGCTCCAAATCTTCGGACTTTGTAATTTTTCTCTGAATTAGTCTGAGGCTTCAATAGCAGGCCAGAGAAGATCACCCTAAGACATACAGGCAGTCACAATTGCTGTAAACTTCAGTTAAAAATGTGTTTACTTAAGAAGCTCACTGGTCTTTTTTCGAGGCCATCGGACGTCGAACTACCTTGCCAACAAATATATTAGAACTGAACAAAGTTGACAGAAAATAGCCCTTAGGGGTCACAAAAGTCTTAAGCCTACCAAAAGTCACTAAAGATTGAATTGGAAGGAAAACTTTGAATGAATCTAATAAATACAATTTCGAGCGTCTTGAAACTGACGCAAAAAATTAATCGAGATTGGAACAACAGCGTCAAAACCGAAAAATAAAAAATCTGTTATGTGAGAGATCATCTTTTTATTATAATCTTACAGTTATCTCTTAAATCTTTCAGATTTTTAAATAAGTAGAAAATGTATTTGTATTTTTGTGGCGATAGAAAATGTAGAGATTAAGCTCCAGGACTTTGTTGTTGTAGTAATAATATCGTGAGATAAGATAAAAAAAATTTTTTTCATACATATATATTTTTTGTGAGTTTTGAGTCTTAACAGCTTAAAAAAAAGCCTTTTTCGTAAATTATACGGAAAAAACTGTAAATTAACAGCCCCTTATGGCCAACGATTATTTTATGGCATAAGGAACGGACGGTATATTCAGACTTCAGTATAATTACATTTTTTTTTAATTCTTACAGATTATTATTTGACTAAATAAATTGTATGAATTCCGAAAAAATATATTTATTGAAGGTTTCTTTACTTAGAAGTGTCAGGAATAGATTTAAAATTTCCAACTGTAATGATTTACAGTACATGGCAACACACTACAGTGTTCTATTTAGTAAGTCTTGGGCAAAGACGGGGGGCCGCTACTGTATATATGTATATATTTTAAGGAAACATATTGAGGATCGATTGGTGTCTGATTATAATGGCATGATCGAAACATGTGTTAAAATTGACCTTGAACTGTGATAAAGCACGCGTAGTGCTTTGAAATGGCAAGGCTATCTGTATACTGAGAGCGATTTATATCGTTCTCTTTTATTAATAATTATGCCCACCCTTGTTTCAATTTCCTAGAAGATGAGAGGAAAAGAAAAGAAGATAGATTTGATCTGCTCTTAGTGCTCTTAGTACTTGCGGTGCTAGCGTCAATATGTGAGAAATATCGGGAAGGTGAAAGAGATATCTTCCCATTTGCATGACTTACTTTAGTTTTTGCCGTAAATTCAACCTGATTGTCCTTTACCAGCTTTGTTGGAAGATGACCTTTGTGACGGCAAAACTTGATGGTGATACTAGTTGACGATTTATTATCCTTAGCTTAGTATCGGTTGATTATTCGTATCGCTAACTAATAAGTAAGGAAAATGCTATAGGAAATAGTACGGCAGCTAGGGGGGTTTTCGTAGCCGATTGACTTCCACGAGAATGAGTCAGTATTTCCGACATTTTTTTGCCCGCAGAATCCGAATCCTCAACTCGTTTTTTTGTAAAATTGTTTAAAAAATTGTTATTAACAATTTAAATGTTGATAACGTGATCAAAAACAGTAGAGGGCGTTTTTAAATATGATAACTTAACAGTTTAATAACTAAACTCACCAAAAATGTGCTCGATCAAGAATTAAAAAAAACTGTTGATCAGAGCCAGAAATATTGCAAATTTAGTGAAAAAAATTTAAAGATTGGTGATTTTCAAAGCCTTTCCGCTTATAACTCGGCTTCTCTTTAATAGATGAAGCTTGAACACCTCTCATTATAAGGCTCAAAATCTAAGCTTTAATATGAATAATAGTAGTCTCCTGAAATGACGTTTAGAAAAATGTTAAATAACTTTAAAGTAATATTTTTTTATGAAAATGAGCTAAATATATTTGTTTATAAGCATTTTTACCATAGATACATGAAAAATACAACTGTAATTATTTCTTACAGTTATAGGACAAATAATAACGAACATTTTGCGAGTTGAAGGATGTATTTAAGCAAATTTTCCTCGAAGATGTAACAGTTTTAAGGCGTGCGTATGATGCGCATGCGGTAGCTGCTCTACGGGGTTACATATAAGGCTCGAGAGGGCGGCTAACTGAAAATGTCTCTGGCTATTTCTTAAAATTTAACATATATAGTTTCATGGCAAAATATTTAAGTATAAGTAATAAATACATACCGTGATAACTAAAAAACTACTTAATATGCCAAATTTTTTTTTTTTACAGTATATTCTTCTGTATACTTACTTGCTGTAATTAAATTGTATAACAAGTTTGATTATAATAATTATTTAACATAAATTAGCTTTTAAGGTACAAAATCAAATCTGAAAAGTTACTATTTTTTTTTTTTTTTAACATTAAATTATATATTTTAAGTCCTCAGAAGTTTGGGTGGATCAAAAACAAGAAAATCTAGTTTTGCCTAAAAAAAATTGTAATCTGCCACCACCAATAGCATAACTAGAACCAAATTACAATTGTAAAATATGCAAGACTTAATAGTGCAACTAATATATGCTAAAAAACTCAGAATGTAGAAAAAAGCGACTAAGAAATAAACAATTATTTCATGCATTAAGTTGTTATGTCTAATATTAACTTTTAACTTTTATTATCTTACATATTAACATACATTTATTATTTGTACTTATACATTTGCCCATAAAACTCAATGTATTCAATTTTAAAAAATAGCCAGAGACATTTTCAGTTAGCCACCCTCTCGAGCCTCATGTAACTGCGTGGAGCAATGGCTTCTTCAATGTTCGAGATTAAAGCCCGTCCTTATGACAATTGCATTTGTTAATACCTTAAGCCAGTAAAAAATAACGATGGATCGAAATTATTTTTACATCAATTTATTCACTTAATATAGTTTTATTACAATTGTATCATGCATCATATCAATCTCAATGAACGTAAAAATATTATAATGAATATCTGGCTTTCGACAGAGCCAAAGAGGACAAACTAAGAGAGTTAGGGTACTAGCCCAACTACTGCCGTGCTCTATGAACGTTCGTTCGCTTGGCATTCTTTCGCCGCTTATCCCGCTTTTTTCCTTTTTTAATGTAGTAAGAAAGATATACTACATATATGTGTGAGCGTGAAAGTTGTATATCTTGTTAATCATTTATTAGTAAGTGTCTTGCGATTAACAAAAAAATAACAAAAAAAAAAAAAAAAAAAAACAATTTTTTATTGTGAATGCTGTGTAAAAGCTAATAAAACCAAGTGGTGGAAACTAAATAATTAAAGTTGATTTTTTAATATGTTTTATAAAAATTTGTAACTCCTTAGCAGATTTAACGAAAAAACGATGATTAATTTAGTTGTTCGTTTTATGATTACATGTTTACGTGTTGTGATCAATATATTTCGTAAATTAAGCTAATTGTCATTCGTATTCTACAACATAAATAATAAATAGCTAACTACAATAAAAAAAGATCGTATGGTAAACATTTCTTAGCAACTCAGCCTACGATGTCTTTTCATAGGTTTCGATTTTAAAATAAGGTAAAGTTGGTTGTTCAATATAAGTTATCAAATTGAAGCTTTTACTAAACTGCATTCCCCCAATTACAGTAAAAAAATTATTTACTATTTCACACACTACGATAATCTTTATAGTTTTTACATTTAAATTGATTATTCCGCAGATATAGCGCTACCTCTATTGACTCAAACGATTATGTAAAATTAAGAAGTACACACTTTTCTTAGAAATACCGTAGGAAACAATTTAAAGATTTTTTCTTTTAAAAAAAAGCCAAATAATACAAAAAAATCCATGTAAAATTAAATTTTTAAATATTTTTTTTGTTGTTCCAATTTCTTATAACTTTTAAAACATTTGATATAAAAAATAAACATAAGTTCATTTGATTACTGACTTTATGATAAGACTTTACACCAAACTATCGGCATGTTAAGTCACTACTAGCGCTCCGTGGTGGCCATACTTGATACCCGAACCTCCTGCGCTACTGATGTTCAAATGCGTGCGCGCGAAGCTGTCAAGTTGTTGATTGTACGAGCAAATAAAAACAATAATTTTAAGTATGAGAAAAAAAACGAGTACTGTACTGTAGTGTTTCTGACTGCTGTAGTAGTACATTATGTGATGATGTTATTTTACACATGTTACCAAAAAATGCGAGTATTCGAAACGAATAGATTAGGAAATGTGCCTTAACCCCAAGTAAAAAACAGTTGCATGTCTGTAGCCTACATTTTTTAAGCAGTGATTATGTCATATGTAAGTGGTTTGTTGTTTTATCACTGAAACTGCCAGAAATAGTGACATGAACTAAAATTGTCATTCAATCGTTAATTTTTTTATATTTAATGGAATTTTGTAGCAGTTTCAGGAAAACGTCAAAGAGAAATGATCAAAAGAAATGCAATTCCTTCTCATTAACATCAGTGCATGTGGATACTTCTATCATTGATTTTGATATTCGACATAAAGGATTTTTTAAATTAAAATATTCTTAAACATACTTTACTTTCATAAATATCTAGTTAAATAAACAAAAGCAGCAACGGCATGCTTGCAGTGTCCACCTGAACATGCTTTGCAAGAACATTCACAGTCTATTTTCTTAGTATTATTATTAATACGTATTTTTACTTTTAACTCACGCAGAGGTCCATATAAATCACTGGATTTCAGGCATGGCAATATTAACTCATTTTTTTTACTAGTTTCTGAGGTTAGGTAACAGTAAATAAGATGCTGCACATTAGCTACATTTTCCCCCATATACTTTTGCGATCCTTCCCTTACGTAATCTATTCATTCTGTAATTGAAATAAAAAAATCAATCACATTGAAATGTACGAGGTTTGAAACTCTTAAATGCAATGGCCTAAGTACTTCGCGCGCACTCGTTTGAATACCAAAAGTGCAGGAGGTTCGGGTACCCAGAATGTCCCCCACGCAGCCCTAGTTGTGACTTAACATGCTGAAATTCTTGGAAAGATTGGATATTTTTTTCCTCAAATTTAAAAGTTTCTGAGATTTGCTCATACATAATGACTACCTTATTCGTTGGGCACATGGCATATGGTGCCTTTAGTACAGAAACGAAAAAGTAAAACTTTTCGATTAAAGATATAAGTAAGTGGGAGGTCAAGCCTTGACTTGGCTGCGCTGGAGCCAAGATTGTCCCAAGCTGAGCTATAAAACGGAGTGCTGGTCAAGGAGTGACTTGGCTCTGGCGTGGCCAGAGTTGGCTTGATCAGTGCCAAGCCACAGCCCTATTTCATCTACACTATACTCAGTCAATGGATCATATATGTTATCGTACAAGTAAGCAACTAGTAACACTTAGGATAGTTTTGTTAACTGTTGACTTACATTTTATTAATTCATAAAATTTTATTTAGTTAATTGTATAATTTAATATAATAAAATGCTTAAATTTGTGTAACTGCAGTTGAAAACTTTTTGTACTTTGCAGTGATTATTAGTAAAATTAGTGATTTGTTAGCATCAAGGATGGGAGCCACAGGGTTACGATCAAACACACCGCCAAATGAATATATAACCTTATATTTTAATAATCTTTGTCTAAGTACAATCTCGCGATGGCAACGCTCTCGCGTCCAGAACCTTTCTCCCTCACACACTCCGCCTCGCCTTGCCTTCCCCCTCCGATGTTCCCCCTTCCCCGCGCGCCCGTCGAGCTATACGCATTACGCTTACGCAATTCACACGAGTAAGTATACCCATACATACATATACACATTCTCACGTTGCCGTACATCAGTAAGTAAACGTTATATGGGGATATAGAATGTACTATAGGCTAGGGTTATAAGTTATAACATTCGGCCATCCTAAGTGGAGCTTGGTCTCCAAGCTCTCTTTACAAGTGATAGTCGCTAAGATAAGCGGGTGTTTGACGCTCCCGCTTCCCCAATTCGGGCGATCGGTCTACTTGTTTGTCAATAGAGTCTTTGAGTTTAACAGTCGTTTGCATTACAGGATTTTTTTCGCTTACATTTTCGTTTTCACTCGCGGAGTCAAGGTCAGACTCATTACTATCGCGCGAGTTAGTTTCGCTGTCGTCGTCGCTCGCATCATCGTGTTTACCGCGCCAAATTTTTAGCTGACTCACATGTGCTGTCGTATCACTTTTAGTCGCTCTCTTAGCAGTCAGATTTTGTATACGGTAAGTGTTAGAAGGCAATACGTCTGTAATAACATAAGGGCCTTTAAATTTTGATTGGAGTTTGGTCGATTCGCCAGTCGCTATAGGGTTGGATTTCATAAAAACGATATCGCCTTCGGAATAATTAACATGTTTTACTCTATGTCTATCGTAACGCTCTTTGGCCGATGTCTGCTCGATTTCGATCTTTTCAATTGCTTCGCGCCGTATATCTTCGGGTATGCGATAAGTCTCCGCATCGACTGTAAGTAGCCGGCTAAACCCTTCATTTTCCCGCGGTAAATATCCATACAACATTTCAAAAGGGGTTCGTCCAGTGGTTTTGTTAATTGAGCTGTTCAAGTCTCGCTCGAGCTTATCTACTAGTAGGTCCCACGCGGAAGGCTCTTCGCCAGCGATGTTCGCTTGCAAGGCTGGTACGATTGTCCTATTTAGTCGTTCTACCTGTCCATTCGCCTGTGCGTGGCGACTCGAATTTAGGGTGTGACGTATGCCATGTCTCTCGCAAAATTCCGTAAACGCGTTCGAGGTGAATGCGGTGCCTCGATCTGTAACGAAGCGGATAGGCGCACCGTAGCGATTTACGAATTTTTCCAGCCATCGTATGGTAGTGGCTGCTCTCACGTCTTTGACCGTATACAGTTGAGAAAATGTTGTAAGATTACAGATCGCGGCCAGGATGTGTTTATTTCCGCGCGGAGATGTTACGAATGGACCTAAATGGTCAAAGTGCACTATCGCGAACGGTCTCTCCCCCGGTGGTATCGGATGTAGTTCACCAGCGAGTTTTCCGGACATACCCTTTGCTAGTAAGCATTCTATGCACATCGCTATATGCCGTCGTGTATACGCTTTCATTCTTGGGAAGTAATAATATTTTTTTATTCTTGCCATGGTACGGTCGATCCCACCGTGACTGACCATATCATGGTTTTCAATAACAACCGCCTTTTGCATCGCACGGGGCACCACGTATAAGTTATTACCGCTCGCATTGGTTTTAAACAGCAATCCGTTTTGCAGTACATAATTGAGCACTTCTCCTTTCTCGCGTTGCGATCTTTCGCGCTCCGGTTTCTCCAATATTTCAACCTTCCGCGCTAGTAACTCGTCTACTCGTTGATGCATTAGTATGTCGTCCTCGTGAACGGTAATATTGCAAATAAAGGCACGTTTTATACCTTCGGCAGGCTCGGTCGGCGCGCGCGATATTGCGTCTACGTGTTTCATTTGCTCGCCTTTTCGATGACATATTTCGTAGTCGAACTCAGTGATCGCGGCCAGCCAGCGGACAATCTGAGGGTTTTTTGTCTTTAACGAGTTTACATAGACCAGTGCCTGACAGTCCGTAATGACAACAAAATGCAATCCGATTAACCATGGTCTCAACCGTTCCATGGCCCAAATTATGGCCAGCAGCTCCAAACGGCTTGAGTGGTATGCATGTTCGACCTCAGACGTACGGCGGCTGATCGCGTACACCGGGTGCATACAGTTATTATCATCCGCTTGCAACATAATCGCCCCTAGCCCATCGCTCGACGCATCAGTGTGTAGTTCGGTACGTTTTGATTTCGGGTTATAGTGCGCCAAAACCGGTCTGCTGCATAGCTTTTTCTTAATTGTGTCAAACGCGCTTCTTTGTTGCTCACCCCATTGGAAAGCTTGATCCTTGCCGAACAGTTTTACGATTGGTCCCGATATATACGCGAAATCTGGTACAAACCGTCTAAAAAAACTGGCCATGCCATGGAACCTACGGGCTTCGTGAACGTTCCGCGGCGTAGGAAATTCACTAATTGCCTTAACCTTTTGCTCGTTAGGGCTGATACCGTATCCGTTAACAGTAAAACCAAGGTACACGACCTCGCTTAGCCCGAATTTACATTTTTTTAGCTTCAAGGTGAGCTCGGCCTTTTTCAGTAATTGAAGCACGAGTTCCAGTTTGTGGAAAAATTCCTCCCATGTTTTCACGTAAATGAGGAAATCGTCAATAAAGTTTAAAGCCAGCTTATTGCCGTATGGCCCAAATATTTTTCTGATCAATTTTACAAAATAAAACGACGCGTTCATCAGTCCGAACATTGCCCTTTCAAATTCGCCGGTCTCATCAGGTGTGATGAAAGCCGTTTTTTCTTTGGCCCGTTCGGTTAAAGGCATTTGTAAGTAGCCATGGGCTAAGTCCAAAATAGCAAAAATAGTCGCTCCGTGTAACTCTTCGAGCCCATCATCAATGTTCGGCATTGGAAAATTCAAACGAACCGTTTGTTTATTTAATCTGCGGTAGTCAACAACGAGCCTGTGTGTCCCGTCCGGTTTTTTTACTAAAAGGCAAGGGCTTGCGTACGCCGAATTGGTCTCCCGCGCGATGCCAGTTCGTTTCCAATCCCCGACGATTTTTTTTATTATTTCACGTTGCTCAGAATTAGTTTTGTACGGCTTGGACTGCATCGGTCTGCTGCCCGGCTTCTCCTCTATATCCATAGCCAATTCCGTACAACACCCAATCTCGATTTCGTTCATCGCGGAACACTCGCGGTACTCATTCAGGAGATTTATTAACCTGTCTTTATGCTCCTTGTTCATTCCATCTGGCAAGTTGACGTCACACTCAGATATTGGTTCGCGTCAGGGAGGTATCTCTGGTGCGGGGCCCACTACTGTCAATACATGGTTACTCAACGCTGTACCTTTTGCGATATTAATGTCAGAATAAGACGTGCACTGAAAAGGCAGGTTTACCTCCTTATGGTCGATTTTAACCTTAATAAAATTAATGCTCGCGGGAGGAATCGTTATTTCCTCATTTGCTACCGCGTCATCTCTCGCCTCGAGATCTTTAAAAATTTCGTCTACAACGGATAATTCGACGCGATTTTTAAATATCAATTGATCCGCGACCTTGCAATATATCACGTGAGGTAACTCGGTGAAACTCTGCCCAATGATTACGTCATGTGGTTGCACGTCATCCGGCACGACGCGAATCCATATATCGGCCGCGATACATTCGTCAACACGCACACGCGCCCTCACTATACCGGGCGACATAACCTCGTTTCCCGCTTTACCGAAACCGACCAGCATGCTCGTAGCATGCACGAACTTCAGACCGTGCGCCAAAACCAGTGACGCTTTAATCGTGCAGTCGGAACTTCCGGGGTCGATTAAAGCTATAAACACCTGGTCGTTGATCTCAACAGATTTCTCGTATTTTTTTGCGCTATCAACACACGGTGAACTTATGAGTAACGCGGTCGCATTAGACATCTTTTTCGGTTTTTGACAGTCTTTTGCGATATGGCCATCTTCCTCGCAATTATAACATTTTATTTCGCGTTTTACTGGGCAATTTTTTGCAATATAATCGGGTAGCTTACAACGGAAACAACGCACGCTTGGTATTACATCACCTGATACATCGTCACGCCGCCCTATAATATTGGCGTCAGAACCTGTCATTCCGCCTGATGAACCCGCGTTGCTCGAGCGGCTGTTGGTAGTGCCGCCGGTTTCCAGCGCTCGCTGCCTGTCGGTGGTCGTGGTTTTTGAATTTATACGTTGCATCCTAACCGCATCTAGCCTCTCGAGCTCTTGAATATTCCGCAGCAGTTCGTCTGCATCGAAATAAATTCGACACATAATGGTGGTGGCCGTTGTTCTCGACCACAGCCCGACGGCGATTTGAGTCTTCGTTTCTTCAAAGGCCAACTTTAGAGCTTTACACAAGCGCACTTTGTCAAAAAAATATTCGGCCGTCTTTTCCTTTGCCCCTTGAGTGCGCTTTAGCATGTCTTGGTATCGTTCCGTCACGGATTTTTCGACCATAAAGGCGTTGGCAAATGCTTGTCTAAATTTTTGCCAGTCAGTTATGTCGTCGATATTAGCAAGATACCAGTTGCGCGCCACCCTCGTCAATCGGCTACGAGCCGTCTCGAACGCTACGGCCCCGGTCCATCTGTGCAAGTTGGCGGTCGACTCTAACTGTCTCAGCCACGCGTGTGCCCGTGTAGGCCCGGACAACCCGTCAAACTCTACGATGTTGTGCGACAGGTCAGGTAGAACGTTGTAGTGCTGCGTTTGATTTGCCTGACTCTGCTGCAAGATCTGTGGGTTCACACGCATCATTTCGGCCATAGCTTGGATCAGCATTAACATATCGTTGGGAGGTTGTCCGGCGCCCGCGCCGCCGCCATTATTTGCCCCATTCTCACCTAGTTCGTTTTGCTGGTGCTGGTGCTGGTGCTGGTGCTGGTGCTGGTTCTGCTGCTGCTGCTGTTGCTGGTGCTGGTTCTGCTGCTGCTGCTGCTGCTGCAGCAAAAGCAACGCGTCCACGGCTTCTTGGTTGTTCACCATCGTGCATTTTGATTTTCCTGCTTCGGAGGTTTTTTAAATGGCGTCGCGCACGAACTCGCCAGTCACTTCGGAGAACTCCCCCCAGACGTTGGTCCTTGCTCTTTTCCCCTTCCGCGGCCGTTGCCACTCAATCGATGCCCTGCGTTTCGACACTGTGCCCGCAGTATACCTTCCTAGTCCATACACGACTATCTGTTCCGCCCCGCACTCCCGTGCACGATCACTGATACCGACACTTCTGTCTCAGTCGTTTCCTTGCAACCTTTTCAACACCTGTGACCCACGTGCCAACTGTGGATGATTATCCCACTTCTGACTTGTTAGCATGAAGGATGGGAGCCACAGAGTTACAATCAAACACACCGCCGTATGAATATATAACCTTATATTTTATTAATCTTTGTCTAAGTACAATCTCGCGATGGCAACGCTCTCGAGTCCAGAACCTTTCTCCCTCACACACTCCGCCTCGCCTTGCCTTCCCCCTCCGATGTTCCCCCTTTCCCGCGCGCCCGTCGAGCTATACGCATTACGCTTACGCAATTCACACGAGTAAGTATACCCATACATACATATACACATTCTCACGTTGCCGTACATCAGTAAGTAAACGTTATACAGGGATATAGAATGTACTATAGGCTAGGGTTATAAGTTATAACAGATTGTTAGAAAAATTACTTTCATGAGCTTGTCAAGATGTATGAACCAACATTTAAGAATTCCACACAAATATACAGTGTTATACTGAGGTTGTAAAGCACTTTTTCTCACAACATATACATCTATGTGTATTGTATACAATATATTGTATATATACGTATGATGAGTAGACAAAATTCAGCCGTGGTTTGGCACTGGTTAAGCCAATTCTGGCCATGCCAGAGCCAAGTCGTACCTTGATCAGAGTGCCGTCTCAGGCTCACTCGCGGCCAATGTTAGTGGCTTGACTTGGCCCAAGCAATCTGGCATGGCCGCTTGATTTATTTTCCAATCGGGTTGGGTGACAAAATGAGCAGACAACAGATAATAGCTGAGAAAGAAACGTAAATAGAATTAAACTTAGCTTGATAAGACTGTTAGGCTTATCAACAACCTGTGTACTATTAAAAGTCTAAATAGTGGAGGTAATATTTGAGACTAGTCTTTCAAGCATTAGTCGTTCAATAGCCTTTTATTCAGAAACGTTGAAAAAAGGTAAACCTTTAGTCAAGAGTGATGGTTATTGCAAACCCATTAGTACGTTAAAAAATTTCAAAACAGCGGCATGCACAAGGCCATTTATAAGTATTTTAGTTATTAGACAAGCATCCGTGAAAAAAAGATTACAAGCAAGTTTAAGGTAAGCCAACTTCTTTGCAGTTTAGGCATTAAAAAATATTCAAAGGAAAATTTTTTTATAAAAAGTGGCCTCCACAGTCCCCACCAAATGTTGAAGTATACAAATTAAAACTAGAAGATTTTTAAAAACATTCTGCTCTAAGAGCTACCCTTGTAAAAAAACAAAAAGATAAAAATATTTTCTTTATTAAGTCTATTATTAAGTCAATTATAAAAAAAAAGTTTTAGTATTATTTACCAGATAATATCTGTTTTATAGATGGGTCATTTCACAAAAAATGTGATATTTCATGACGCTTATGCTTACAATCAATGGATCGAGTTATTTCGAGTTGGAAATAATATTTAAACAGTGTAAACCAATTTTCTCTCAATGTACTTTTAAGATCGAATCGAAAATTTTTTTTTTTGCGTGGTCGTAATGTTGAAAAAACAGGCCAAAATGTCATTACCATAACGCAAAACATTAAAAAATCTCATTTTTTACGGTTTTGGTGCCTAGACGTTGATTTTTTAATTTTTTTACGATGTACTATCTAAATGTTTTAGGTATTGAGCACATTATATCATAGTTTAGGATCGAAAAAAAAATTTGTTTTCAAGTTAAGGACGTTTCATTTGTGAAGCCTACTTTTGCCGCTTTTAAATTTGACCAAGTCGTTATTTTCAGACACTTGGAATTTAGGTGGTTCCTATGGCTTGAGAGAGAAAGAGGGATTCGTGCAAGTAAGACAGAGAACACGCAACAGAAACATGGCAACGTCGCACTTAGCCAGCAGAAGCAATTTCTAGGTTAACCTCCAACTAGGTCAGCTGATTGACACATGCTCGCTGCACTTGAGAGTTAAGACATTGCCACATTTACCGAATGTAAATGCAGAACATAACTGTGTGTTAATAAAAGTTGTTTTATATAACAACCATTTGGTGAATATTCAATTTTTTTTTTCGTCTGTATTCGTTATAACTTTCTCCACACACATGACAAGTCTCGTATGAATGGTAAATCACGTTTCAAAGTAATTTAGTGATAAAGATTAAATTTTACAATACTTACATAAGAGCCAATGTTATCATCTCTAACTTTTAACTATTATATTTACAAAACTGGACGATCAAAAAATTTAAAAAATTCAGTTTTATTCGGAGCATCATGAAGAATAAGTCATTTGATTTTCATAACAATCACGAATCACTTTCCTAACCATAGGAACCACCTCAATCCTTTAGTATTCCAGAGTGTACGAGGACACTGTCAATTTTTTTGCAGCTTCAAATATTAATGTAGCTATTTCTAGTGTCGTCGCAAATACAGAACGTTTTTTTCCGTTAAAATAAGCGGTTATTACCATAATGCCCTTTATCTCTGAGGCATTTGAAATCATCGATTAAATGACTATAGTGTACACAATAGAAGAGAGTGCAGATGTGACAAACGAAATTTAGGTGAAAAATTTCATCTTGGGGCTTCATTGTTGCAAAAAAAATACTGTTTCGGTAATGATAGAAAAACTTCTGAAAACACGCATAAAAATCTATTCATATCTGAAGGATGCAACTTATAGTGGCACTAATGTTACGAAAACGTTTAAACAAAGTGTGCTACACTACAAATCACCCAGAAAGTGTTTCGACGAAGCTTAGCTATAAAAAAAAAAAAAAAATAAGAAGCAAAGCATTTTAAAAGTTAAGAAAGAAAAGCCGCTCACTCACAAAATAATATAAAGATACAGAAAAAGATTAAAAGAAGATCCAGAAACGCATCATAAGTACCTCGAATCTGAGAAAAAAAGATATGAATAATGAAAAAAAGTTGGAAAATTAAAAAGTGTATGCCAGTTTTCAGAACGAGAGTATCGATTCCGACGAAAAAACGATAGAGAATCTCAATGAAAGTGCAAATTACACAAACCGTTTTTATTAACAAATAACTAGTGCCAAACTGAAAATAGTAACGAAGATAATGCTAATGTACTTCAAGTTAGAAAAAAAAGTAGAAGAATATCAAGGAGAAGGCTTTGTTATGCTAAAAATCTAGATTTACAGAACAAGTGTATAAAAAAAGACATGTACATAAATTAAATCAACGTCTTCGAAGATTAAAAGTTTTAAAAATGACTAAAAGCGAGCGATTATCAACAGAGAAAAATGCATTTTGAAACCAATAACCCAATATATGTTGCATGCAGATCCTCTCGAAAAGAAAAGTTTCAGAAAACGTAAAAAAATGCTTCATAAGTTTTATGCATGTATGTAATTATATACAATATATATATAAATATATATATATATATATATATATATATATATATATATATATATATATACACACACACAAATATCAGGTAAAAAAAAAAGATGCAATTCTAACAAACAGAGTGAAAAAAATATGACTGCTTTTTCCTTGTCTGCTGTCGTGCCACTTGTCACGCTGCTGCTGTGGCTACTTTCATGTTTTTATTTATAAAGGTATATTTAACAAAACAACTGAGTACAATATTTCTTTATACTTTGCTGTACAAATCTAAAAACTGTTTTTTTGCACTTCTTATCTTAATGTACAACAATTAAAAAAGTATTTTATCGTGTATCAATTGCTTATATTTTTACAAAGTTAATTTAATACTTACAAAAAGTGGTGAAACAGCAATTGTAAACAAGCTACAAAGAATCTACAAGTTACAAGTACAGCAGTATTTTAAAAGTTACTTTATACGGAAAATTTCTCCAAAAATACAAAATGCCTTATAATGCAAGAAAAACATACTTGCCACGAAATAATACACGTATCCAAAAAATTACAAATACCTTGTTACTTAAAGCTAGACAATACAACATTAAAAACAGTTAGATCAATCTAAGTAAAAAAGCAATACAATAATTCAGAAGTGAAAAATTTCAAATTCATTACTTGAATGCATCAATGAAAAATTTTCACTCTAAATTTCGTGATGAAGAATCAGTCAAAATATGTTATACTACTTCCACAAAATGTCGACCGCCTTTTTGTCAATTTTCTAATAAGACAGAGAGAAAGAGAGAGAGAGACAGAGAGAGACTTGTGCCTGTTACAAACACGAACATTTTTCTTTGTTAGCAAAAGCATTAGATAAATGTATAATAAATAATGAAAACTCCTCTGCTTACGTCATTGAAAGTACACTTAATTTACACTGCAACTAAAAAAGAATGCTAGTCTAGAACGTGTAAAATTACAAAGATAAGCAGACCACGTTATATTTGGAAAACAATAAACAAATACCGTATTATAAATGATGGATTGCGAGAAAAAAGATAGAATTAGTGAGAAATCAAAGAAATTATTACTATATTACTATATTTTAATAGCTATTACTGTTAGCATTACAAAAAAAACCGTTTGAACCAAAAATTATTCATGCAAATACTTCAATGAAATTCAGGCTGTTAATTTTGGTGGTACCCGTAAGCAGTTGATTCTACTCACTGGAATGTTTTACACATCAGGATTCTAACAAGGATTCGCAACTTTTTCAGAATCTTAACACGATACAGGTGTAGCCATAGCCCATTTACAAAAAGTTTTAGTCCACTTCTTCTTCCAATACCCAAATATCAGAGTCTTGCATACTATAAGTGATAGCCCATCGACTTAATATCGAAACTAGACAATGTTTTATTGAATGTCTTACTATTTTCCAAAGGTGTTTGATGAAATTAAAAAAAAAACACATAATTTTTCTGAAACTAGACATGGCCAAGGACCTGTAGATAGTATCGGGGCGGCTTTGAAGAGATCCTTAGATTATGCAGATAAATATGGATCGGATTTTTAAGAAGAATTATCTGTACTTAAAGAAAAAATGAAGTCCGTGTACATCAATTCTGTTTCTTCAGAAAAAATTGAATTAATATACAAAAATATACCATCTAATACAAAAAAATTTTGTCGGCACAATGCAAGTGCATGAATAAATATGGAATCAAGAGAATAACACACACATATGGTTCAATAACTTAAGTTGCTTTGAATGCTTACCAGGCAATTTTCGTAAGCATTATGGCTCAGGAAGCATAGATTATGGAAAAAAAAGAAGTTCTGTGAATTTGTAAGCATCATCAAAAAGTAAAAACTTTTAAGACCTACATAAACTATTTCTAAAGTATTCAATACAATAATCAAATTTTATTTTTTACTTCGGAAATTCGGTGCAATCAAAAAGTGACAAAATAAGTTTACAAAAAAGTGATGATAAAAAAGTAATGCAAACAAGTCAAATCACTGAAAAAAGGAGACTTCAAAGGTTGTTCAAAATAATGTACTTCACTTACAAACAAATATACAATAGCTAATAATTTATATTATTTTTCAGATCTTCTAAAATACCTGCCAAATACGATAATTTTTTTTATAAGTAATATACTTATTAATATTATTATGATTATTATTATTATTATTATCATCATTATTATGATTTTTTAATTACTCTCTTTCATAGTGTGATTAACGTGGTGAAACACGTGAATTGATGTAACACATGTACATAATGAAGTATATATATATATATATATATATATATATATATATATATATATATACTGGTTGTTACCCAGTCAACAGCAACAATCATTAATATTTTCCAGCGTTGTTGCATATATTTGCGCTCCTCTTACCTCTCTGAACTTTTCCCCCACAAACGTAATGAACGTTCTCAAGTCAAAAAATTAACTCTTTCACGAATGGAAAAATTGTGAAAGACAGAAATCCAGTAAAAATCAACTAGTGTAATAATAGAACACAAAAAAATTTGTTTTTTAATTTTGAAAAGTTTGCCAAAATATGAAAAAATTGTATTAACAATTACTTTTTAATTTTAAAACTAACATATTAGAGATAAATAAATTATTATTTATTGATACTGTGACGTTTTTTTCGCTAATTTGCAAAATTCGTCGAATCACAGATATATGTACAAAGATAGATCGCGTTAAAAAAGTACTGATTTGAATGTTAAGAACAAGAGAGTGAGGTCGCGAATTCTGTAAGACCATCTGCCACAATCTTCTACGGTTCTACTCCACTTACTCTGATGATAAAATTTTTCATGAAATCATGCTACAATACGTATGTGTAAGATGTTTAACCTTTTTAAAGAAACACCCCAGTTGTAAGCAGTAAGAGAAGAACAGGAAGTTGGATATAGGGGCTTGTCAATATCATAACAGAATAAAATATTAAGGAGGTTTGTGAAGAAAGTTAAAAATGGAGAAATGTGCCAAAAAATGTATGTTATATTTCAGCATATTAGGAGTGCCCATAAGTTTTTTCAGATTTTTTACCAGGGGAAATATTCAAGAAAAAAATTTTTGACATATTGACAGTATTACACGGTCTCTTATGAGACAGAAGGATTAGGTTTGCCTTTCGATTGAAATTAAGGTATATTCTAAATGCATAAGGATAAAAAAAACTTTTCCATAGATACCTTGGTATAAAAGAAAGATGCTCGACAAAAGGAATCAAGCCTTGCCAGGCATTTTTCAAAAAATATAATCAATTACAGTAGTACCGTTTCAAGTTTGTGGAGTGCAAGAGGAGGTGCGCAGTAAGGGGGGCTCAGATGCGCAGGCAGAGAGGATTCCCCGTTCCTCGCCTCTCTGAATGATACTCCCAAACCTCCTTAAACCGACCTGAAAAGGTTTTGGGAAAATTTAATACTTATAGTATGCTGCACAATACATAAGAGATGATGTCACACGTCCTTGATTGTCGTGGTTAGACATGTACATAGATAATTAGGTAGCGTAAAAGAACATGTTCGGCACATAAATGTAATGTTTAACCAAAAACAATTATATTTTTCTTATACTTAATGCCAACTAACTAATGAAGCAGTATGTAGATGCCAATAAAAAAAAAAAAAAAGATTACAATGTAATAAATCGTTCATTATTTCCTCGAATAAGAATTTTTTTAAAACGCATAATTTAAAAAAACAAAAAAGAGATTTTTCACTTATCTCGAGAATAATACCGAATTTCATTTGCATTGAATTTTATTAACAACAAAAGAAACAAGTGTCAACAAAGGGAAATAATGAAAATCTTTCACGGAACATGTATTCTTCGCGACGCTTATCATTTGGAAATTCATGAATGCAAATAAACGAAAAATATATAAATCTATGTAAGGATTAACGAAACAGACTAGTCCACCAGCATTCCAAGAGGCCAAGTCGTAGGGGTAAAGGTAGGTATTAGTGACACTTATTCGTTCAGGACATACGTAAAAGCTTGCAACATACGCATGTATTTACGTATAAACTTTATATTTTGTATAATTAAAAGCTTTTATACTTAGTTACCATATAATAATAATTGTAAAGTATTACGACTATAAATGTATTATATAAACTTTTATGCAATTAGCCAAATGCTAGTATTATTACTTCCATTACTTTAATTTAATTTTCGGTTTTTTAAAAGTGTGAAACGAGATGTTCATAAATTGAAGAGTGTAACGTAAGAAACAATCAATAACATTTCATTCATAAATTCTGAAACTCTAATTATTGTTTTTTAATGAGCTATTGACATTTGAGTCGTTAACACGTTATTCAGACTTGTATGCTATCATCTAAATGATTCTAAGATTAGAAAAAAACACTTAGTAGAATTAGTTTATTTATTAAAATAGTAAATAATTATAAAATAATGTTTTATAAGGACCTTAAACCCTTTATTGCTTATGACATGGCTTTCTGTTTAAAATATTTAACTTTTAGGTACAAAAATTAATAATTAGTAACAGAGTGTGATGGCTTCTGCAAATTACTGATTTATTTAATTAAATAATCTTTTTCTTTGGATTTTAATACATTAGTTTTTGTTATCTTGTGTTTTTCTTTGAATTGTACGACTAGTTATTGTTACTTCACTAATTTAATATTTTTTTTTTCAATTCTAATTTTCCTTTTTTCAATACTTTTCTTTCTCTCTTATTGCTCTTTTTTTTTGTTTTCCTAATTTTCAACTTTAATTTTATTATTTTTTTCTTAACAAAACAACCTCTTTCTTGATACTTTTCTGGGTCTGTTTTTTTTCAACCAATTGTTGCCACTAAGGACTAGATATAACAGAGAAAAGCTTTTTTATTGACTCTAGCTTCTCGAGTAAAGGATATTGTTACTATTCCATATTAATATCCAGAGGTTGAATCTGAAGATGGTCTTGAGTTTTTTGTTATATTTTACAAAGTTTTATGTAGAAAGTTGAATTGTGATTCAGTTGAACTCAAAATTGTAACTGTTTGCATGTCTGTATTTTCAGTAGGAGCATGAATTTTTTTATTTTATTTATTTTTGCATTTTGAATATAAAAGTGGGAATGATATTTTGGGATTATTTAAAAAAGGTTTTATTATAAGACAAGCACCAATAGCTTTTTTATGATAATACCATTTGAATAAGTTTTTTTTTTGTTTTTGGCAGTAATACGTACCTATGCAAAAAAAAAGTTTCAATTAGAAAAAATTAAGTAGGCAAGAACTTTTTTTTCTTCCATTTTCATACTCAATGCTTACACTATGCATACGTAGGAAAACATAACGCAACAAAAATAAATTTAACAACGATTATGTCACACTAACGTAATAAAATAGTAAGTTATGTTTCACGGTCAAGGCTAAAAAAAGGTATTGACAGTAATATAATCACAAGTGCTGAGACTGCATGTAAAACTGTTATTTAAATAAAACAAAATCCAAGTGATCAATAGATATTTTGTTGAATTACTATAAAACAACAACTATAACTTTATATGCCTACAAATTTTGAACGTGATATACCGTTGCTGTATTTATTAAAAGTTACTTGAAACCCATTGATTTTTTACGTTGACTACACTTTTTAAATGTCAACAAGCTTGCATACATTCATTAATTATTATAATCAACTAATAATGAAATTATTCATACGTAACTACGATTATTTCATCTGCTATACATGTAGTTCATTGTGATATTTTTTGATACAAAATAATTAATTATTAATAGTTACCATTCGTCATTTTACTTAAAGTGGCAGTAGTTACATCACTGTCAGTAATACCTATATTTACTCCCAGCACTTTGCTAGGCAGAAGGATCCGAGCAAAAAGCCACTGAGCTATGGTCATTGATCAGCATGAGGCCTCAGGAAAATTTGGTGGCTTGAGCGGCAGCGTTCCCACTCTTTGAATCCCAGAAGTTTTCACGTGCAGGTGACAAAGACAGCGACCGATAAGTTCCTCTAGACGTAAAATGGCATGATTTTCGATGTTATAGGCCTATCGGAACAATGAGGTGGACAGCTTACTTCTGTAGTGTATGGCTAAGAAGTGTCTTAATTTGAATGTAATATTGTAAAATCAGCTATCAAACATTTTGTATTCTTAAAAAATTTTTCCGTATAAGTGTCTTTTAAAATTCTGCTGTACTTGTTACTAGGTAGATTCCTTGTAGCTCGTTTTCAGTTGCTGTTTCATCAGTTCTTGTAAGTATTAAATTGACATTGTGAAAATATAAGCAATTGATAAGTGATAAAATACTTTTTTTAATTGTTGTACATTAAGAAATGAAGTGCAAAAAACAGTTTTTAGCTTTGTACAGCAAAGTATAAAAGAATATTGTACTCAGTTGTTTTGTCGAATATACCTTTATAAATAAAAGTCATTCCCGAGTGGTGACGTCGGTTGAATTCCAAATCACCGTCTCGCTGTCTCACGGTCGACGACCTTATATAGTGTGAAGCAGGTGTGCAGTGTCTGCTTCATATAGTAAGTTGCGCTCCTGCATGCATGCTGGTATATGGAAAAGACGAGTGAGCAATGTTGAATAAGTATGTGCTACTGTACATCGCAACACGCACTTTGTTCTTTACTTTTATTCAATGAATTTTAGTAAAATGTGATTTTACAAGACTTAAGTGGCTATTACGTCTTCGCCAATTCGGTATCTTGTTTGTAGAATAATGTAGGACTGTAGACAGTTCTCTTACAATTAGTAAAGTTAGTATTATTAGACTGTTACATATTTGATATATGTACACAGTTACACACGAATCCCTTTTTTAATCAAAATAGATTGAAAAGACACGAAAGAATGAAGAAGCCAGAATTTCACTAACATGCATCACATTTCATGTATTCCTGTAGGTAACAGGACTAACAGTCAAGACATATCGAAGAAAAGCAAATAGCAGCCATGTTTTTTTTCCTACCGTTTGTTAGAAATATATCTTGCTTTGTATATATCTTTTTTTTTGTTGCACCGGGTATATATACATATGGGTGATTTTGTCGTAAGTTGCTCAGATCGATTTAAAAAATTGTTCAAAAAAAATTTGGTTGAAAAAAATTTTTTTTATGGTATTTCTACTGTGCACAATACAAGTAACGAATGCCTAAAGGGATGAAATGACAAGATTAACTAGTCAAAAGTTATATGAAATTTTATAAAAGTCAGTTTTCATCGATTTGTTAGTAATTTTATCTCTTTCTAACACGTGGAGCTAAGCTCCTTCAACAGTTTAAGTGTTACTACTGGGATTAAATAAAAGCTTGGGTCAAGACCTATCAACTAAAAAATATTTTGTTCGACTTTATGCCTCCATTTAAAAGTTACAGCTGTTTCAATCAGAGCGTAAATATCGCTAATAATGTGATTTTGGCTGAAATTTAGTATTTTTTATCAAATCACTATAACTTTTCATTTGGGGCATAAAACTTTAAAATTTGTGTTTTCATTATTACAAATATGTTTTTGCCTTTATTTAAGCCCAGATAAAGCCACCTAATGGAATGCACCACTTGGCTACCAACGTTGGAAGTAGCACCACCGTTTTTGCATTTATGTAGCGAAAAGAGGCCAATTGAACGAAACCCCTAAACACGTGTCTCCTCTTTTAGCCCAACAGTGATGAAAAGAACGTTTGGCTGGGACTGATTGCTCTAAAACAAATAAAACGGCAATTTGAGGTGAGGTACGGTTGGAACGGGAAAGTTTGGAATGGAATTTTCAAAGTTTATAGTACTCGTATGACTCGTAGACGTATTACAATTACTTGTCCACCCATACTTAATTTACTAGCCTCAAATGCAATAAAAAAACCGTAGCTTGTGTACCTACACACGTACACGGAATGGGTGTTCCATGGGATGTTGGAATGGAATAAAATGTTTGTACGCACCAAATAAGCAAGTAGAAGAGCTTATTCGAGATGTATTAGCTATTCGAGACATTACAACTTCTGGTACTACTAGTACTATCATGAGACTTCGTTAATTTTAGTCCTATACTTTGAAAAGTGATCATTGGCAATCTATGCAGTGAAAACTCACTCGTCTTTGTCAATTTTTGGTGAGACTAAGGTACAACTCCTATCCCCAATAGTGAAAGTATATATTGCTTTTACACCCAAGTGGCAGGTAAGCTTTATTTTTTACGGGTAAAAGTTTTTATGAGTGAAATTGAGTTGTGGATATGGGTTGAAATGCAAAATTCGACTTTAAATGATCCATTATCTTAATAAAGAAATAATTACATCGGTATTAAACAATATATCAAGTGAAGTTGACAACATTTAATTTAGTTTAACGTTTTTAAAGTTTTGGATTACATTATGGCATGCAAGTGCGAGTACCAGATACAAACTGAGCAATTTACGGCAGAATCACCCATATATATGTATGTATGAACATCTGAACTGTGCTGGTCTTCGTCCGAGGCGTCGTTATGTACAATATATATATATCCTCGTATCTCGTACGAAGACCAGCACAGCTCAGATTTTCCCTTTTAAAATAACATTGAAAAGTCTGAACTATGCTGGTCTTCATGTGAGGCGTTGCACAGTAGGGGAAAACGCACTTTTTTCGTTCAAAAGTTTCTAGAGATCACAATTTTTTACCGATTTTACCAAATTTTTTTTTAATTTAAAGGTAAGATGATTTGTAAGATATTTGTGGTAGTCGAATTTCAATTTGGGATCCTAAATTTTTTCTACCTAACCTTAAAAGTCAAAAAATTGTAATACTTGCTTATTTAAACGTAAATATCATTTAAACGCAAATATCGAGCAATAAAATTGCGGAATATCATGGATATAGTATATATTTAATGTATAAATATTAACATATATATATATATATAAATTATTTATAAAAATATTTAACAAGAATGAGTCCAAGATGGCATATCCAATATGGCGGACTGAAATTCAAAAAGTTCTCTTGTCCTGGCAAAAATAGTAACTCGGGAATTTTTCGGCTTGCTTATTAATAATCTGCTATGAAAATCTGCAAATTTAAAATGGCCGTTTTAATATGGCGGATGAAAATTGAAAATTTTTTTAACCTTAGAAAAAATTTTTACCCGGGGTTTTTCGGGGTCGCTGATTTATAATCTGCTATTAAAATTTGCAAATTCAAGATAGCCGATCTAATATGGTGGACGGGAATTGTCTAATTTCTCTAATCCTGGCAAATATTTTTACTTGAATGTTTTTGGGTTGGCTGATTATTAATAGTTACTGTCTAAAATTAAGTTCACGACATTTTTTTCAAATATAATTTTATCACAAGCCTTTATAAAAAAGCACTTAAAATTCAAATGCACTGATGTCTTTATTTTTTATATAGTTTATTTTGAAAATTTCTTCAAGGTAATTTAATAAATACTTAAAATGTTACCAAACGAAATATGAAGATGTGCTCTTACAGTGAAAATGTAGAGACACATTTTTAACATTTAAACTCTTTGTGTCAAATGTCAGTAACTTCTACTATATATGAGAAAGATAAGCTCAGTACTAAATTTTTGTATATGGGACGAGGCATCTTCAAATTAGGTTAACATTTGCTTTCATTCACTCAGAACAGAGTTCGTGATGAAATTATTGTAATGTGAGGCTTTTGATATATACTTTCATAGTTTGCGTTATGCGTTTATCAAGTACTTTAACTTATTATTTCTTTAGACTTAACAGAAACAATTACGAAAGTATACAAAATTGATAATAATACAAGAAAAGAAAATCTTTCACGCATATATCAGTATAATTAAAATGTTAATCACCGCTAATTTTTTATTAGAGTACGTTTTCATTTGTGACAAGAGAGGTTATTTAGTGACAAAAAAGTTTATGTAAGCAATAAAAAAGACTAGTTGGTGTTATCAACACATATTATATTCGCATAAATTTTAATATACCAGTACTATAATCTTAATTACATTACAGATATTGATGTTATTAATCGATGGGTAAGTATTATGTCAAACTAGCGGCCCCCTGTCTCGGCTTCGCCCGAGACTTACTAAATAAAACACCGTAGTGTGTTGACATGTAACGTGAAACGTTTTCAGTTAGAAATTTTACATATATTCCTGACACTCTTCAGAACAAAAATCTTCTTATTAAAAACATATTTGTTCGGAATTCATACAGTTTATTCGGTCAAATAATAAGCTGTAAGAATTTTAAAAAATATAATTATTCTGAAGAGTACCCTGCGTTCCTTATGCCATGAAATAATTGTTGGGCATAAGGAGCCGTTGATTTGCAGTTTCTTCCGTATAATTTACGAAAAAGGCTATTTTTTGAAACTGTTAGGATTTATATTATAATAACTAAATAATATATACTAAAAAAATTTTTTTCTCTTATCTTACAACTTCATTACCAGAGCTGGATCTTAATCTCTACATTTTTTATCGCCACAAAAATACAAATACATTTTCTACTTATTTAAAAAACTAAAAGATTTAAGAGATTACTGTGAGAGTACGATTAAAAGCTGATCACTCACGTAACGGATTCTTTATTTATCGATTTTAAGTCTGCTGTTCCAATCTCGATAAATTTTCTGCATCAGTTTCTTGACGCCTGAAATCATATTTATTAGATACATTTGAAGTTTTTCTTCCAATTCTACCTCTTGCAACTTTTGTGACCCTTAAAGGCTGTATTCTGTCAACTTTGTTAAGTTCTAATATATTTGTTGGCAAGGTAGTTCGACGTCCGATAGCCCTAAAAAAGACCGGTGAGCTTCTTAAGTTAACTCTTTCTTGACTTCAGTTAACAGCAATTGTGACTGCCTGGATACCTCAGGGTGATCTTCTCTAGCTTGCTGTTGAAGATTCAGACTGATTAGGAGAAAAATTACAAAGTCCGAAGCTTTGGGGCTAGTTGTAGTGCTCTTTCCCAACGTCTTCCGGTATAACGTCGAAGACGTTGGTGTCTAAAGCACCTTTTTTATTTGCAGATTCAGTTGTTTTGGTGATCTTAGATGGGAAGATTGGTTAGTGATACTTGTCCAGTGGAGGCTGTTCCGTTGGCTCAATTTTTTTTTCCTTCATAGCTGTTATAGATTTTCCCAGCGCAGACCTTGAAGAGGATCAGTGATTCCTGGTTGAATGCTTAGAGTCGAGAGGGTAGTATAGGGTCGTCGGTCACCAGGTTTTCCAGCATTGCGAAGAACAACTTCGCAGGTGACTTCTGCTAGTGAATGGCTGATTTGGTTTAATAGTGCCCGTCTTTAGCTAATATAGTCTTTTAGTCGACGAATCGCTTCCGGAAATGGTAATAAAAATGTATTTTTTGGCAAGGTAGTTTACACTTAGGTGGATCCTAAAAAGAACCGATGAAATTGATGGTTAAGTAGGTAACGTAAATACTTATAATGGCCCTAAAAAGCGCCAGTGGTAAAACTTCCTGGCTATTCTTTATTATTATTCCTGATGATGAAGAGCTGGCTACGGGTTGCTTGATTCTTACCCTAGGAGTCTCTATGTACGGAGACTGTGATAGAGGGAAGTACGCCGCTGACCAAAGAATATCTCGTCTTGGGTCGTTCCCCGGATAACCAACCGCTCATCGTTAGACGGGATTATGTGGGTAAGCGCGTTGGGGACGCGACGACCAAGAAGGTAGCCGTTGTGGCTGCGCGTACCCCTCAGAGCTGTTTTCCCTTGCTTACATTTGTAGCCACAAATTTTTTAACTGCACCAGCCACCAGGTGGCATGGTGGGACTGCCACACAACTCTGAAGAGTTGGTGCAGATTGTGCTCTGGCTAGATATGTCTCCTGGTATTGTGGCAGAGACGGCATCGGTTGGAATTAATTTTTTTTTTTTTTTATAGCACTCGTCGAGATTCAGGGTGAATGGACACCTAGGTCCCTTCCCCCTTGGATAAAAGTGTCGTCCGTAACTGGGATATCCAGCTGCTAGACTGTCATCAGCATTTTCTATACAGCTCGTTGAACTGCCGAAGCTCGACTACATCACTATCGAGACGCTTCGGCGTATTATAACCACACTTATTTAATTCTTTTGCAGGTTGCCTCAATTTTATGTCGACGCCACCTAGCGGATTTTACTGAACTAAAGTGAAAAGGAAATCGCTGGAGTGCGAAAAACTTTATCAATTAAAAATTACAAAGCATTGAAAAAAGTTATCCGCTTTGGCCAGGAGTCGAACCTGGGCCTCCTTCTTGCCAGGAAGGTGCGTTAACCAACTTCACCACCGAAGCCTTGGTTGACACCCTTCTCCACTGCTCTGCTTAGGCGTGTCTTAGGTCAAACGCTGATATTATAGATATGGATGTTATTAATCGATGGGTAAGTATTATGTTAAATTATTATATATTGACCTCTTCCATCTAAATTGCGCTATGTACATTTTTTATAGAATCGTCGCACTTATTTTTATAGTGAAAATTGCTGGAGTGCGAAAAACTTTGTCAATTAAAAATTACTAAGCAGTGAAAAAAGTTATCCGCTTCGGCCAGGAGTCTAACCAGGGCCTTCTTTTTGACAGGAAGGTGCGTTAACTAACTTCACCCCCGAAGCCTCGGCGGACACCCTTTTTCACTGCTCTGCTTAGGCGTGTCTTTAGGACGAATGTATTTATAGAACTTTATATGATTTTATAGAAGCGCGACGTTTCTATAAAAAATGTACATAGCGCAATTTAGATGGAAAATGTTAATGTATAACAATTTGACATAATACTTACCCATCGATTAATAACATCAATATCTATAATATTGGCGTTCGACCTAAAGACACGCCTAAGCAGAGCAGTGGAGAAGGGTGTCTGCCAAGGCTTCGGTGGCAAAGTTGGTTGACGCAGCTTCCTGGCAAGAAGGAGGCCCAGGTTTGACTCCTGGCCAAAGCGAACAACTTTTTTCACTGCTTTGTAATTTTTAATTAACAAAGTTTTTCGCACTCCAGCGATTTTTACTCTAAAAATAAGCGTGACGTTTCTATAAAAAATATACATAGCGCAATTTAGATGGAAGAGGTCAATGTATAATAATTTGACTTAATTACATTACGATAAAATTTACAAGATTTATTTATTATATGCACACCCACAATATATTTAAACATCTCAGGGCTAAAAACAAATTACTTTTTCCTATATATAAACCAGAAAAAAGCAAATAATCATTTTATCTCGGGTACGTTATGATACTACATCTGTTGTTCACTAATAATAATTACCTAATGATAGTCATAGATCTTGGAAAAAAAGAAATATTTTCACAAATTTTCACACAATTTATCCAAGAATCAACTCAAAAATTTATTGTTTTTGGCAAAGTCAGTGTCACATTTTGAATTGTGAGCATGATAGAAGAATACCTGTAGTTAACCATCTCAAAAATTCCACGGTAAGAATATTAATCCAAGATTAGAAGAATTTGTCGATTTTTTCCGCCGTATTGGTTACATCATCTTGAATCAACAAACTTCAAAGATAGATCTTTAATCAGCGACCCCGAAGACCCCCGAGTAAAAAAGTTTTAGCTAGAATTAGAAAAATTTTTCAGTTTTCGTCCACCATATTGGATTGGCCATTTTAGATTTACAAATTTTAATAGCAGATTATAAGTCAGCGATCCCAAAAATCCCCGAATCAATATTTTAGCGTGGATTAGAGAAATTTGTCAATTCCCGTCCACCATATTGGATCGGTTATCTTGAATTTGCAAATTTGAATAGCAGATTATAAATCAGCGACCCCGAAAACCCCCGGGTAAGAATTTTTTCTAAGGTTACAAAAATTTTAAATTTTCGTCCGCCATATTGGATTGGCCATTTTGTATTTGCAGATTTTCATAGCAGATTATTAATAAGCGAACCTAAAAATTCCCGAGTTATTATTTTTGCCAGGATTAGAGAACTTTTTGAATTACAGTCCGCCATATTGGATATTCCATCTTGGATTCATTCTTTTTAAATATTTTCATAAATTATTTGTATTAAATATATACTATATCCGTCATATTCCGCAATTAATAAATTTGCGTTTAAATGATGTTTACGTTTAAATAAGCAAGTATTACGATTTCTTGACTTTTGAGGTTAGGTAGAAAAGATTTGGGATCGAAAATTGAAATTCGACTACCACAGATATCTTACAAATCATCTTACCTTTGAATTAAAAAAAAATTTAGTAAAATTGGTAAAAAATTGTGATCTCTAGAAACTTTTGAACGAAAAAGTGCGTTTTCCCCTACTGTGCGTTGGTAAGCACATACGTACATAAAACTTACCAAGAATTTTTTTACTTCTTTCGGAACTTTCCTACTTAAGAAGATCTGCATGCAGCCCATCCAGACCATATTAGGATGGTGAAAATAAAAGGATTGGCACGGTCATTTATTTACAATCCTGACATCCACGCTGACATTCGGGGCATCGCCAACGCCTGTACCATATGTGCCAAACATGCCCATGCCCTGTCGCAATTCCGAGAGTGCCCCTGAGAATATTTAAAAGGCCCGTGGGAACGTATAAACATTGATTATGCTGGACTTGTCGTTATCGGTAGCACTGGATTAACGGCTAGGCACACTTGGCTGAAGCCTATAGGCCCCTATCAAAGAAGGGCCCCCACCATTGACATAAAAAAAAAAATTAAGAATAAAATTTTTTTTTTCTGATTAAACAATTAGTACACGATGACTAATCAATCTTTTCAAAGGTTAATCTTAATTTTAAAACTACATATTGTAACAACTGTGAAAGAAATTCTTTCAAAGTGCTCAATATTATTATTTGAAAAAAAGTAATGTTTCCGCCTTTCCTGGGGATACGATAGGTAGCTTGGCTACCTTATCCACCCCAAATAATAGATCGATTTAGTTTTTTATCTATGAGAATAACACAGCATTTGCAGCTGGTTTCTGTAATAGTAGTAATATTTTTCTTTCGTATCTGATAGTAATATTTTCTAAAGGCAGAAAGGAAGACTTATTGTAACCTGGAAATGTTTGAAAGTTCTTTTTATTACAGTGTTTGTGAGTGTATTAAAATGAAAAATGATTGATATTTGGAAGAATTTTTAAAATTGTATTCTCAACAAAGTTAACCTGCAAAAACTATGTAAGAAATTTATATGCGTTAAAGTAGGTACAAAACTAAAGCAGCGTACAAATTAAATTCAAATTATTTAATTTTTCTTATTTTATCAGAAGATTTGTTATTTTTAGCATATGTATATAATAAAAGGGAATAATAGTACGACACTTTGTAAACATAAGCAAGAGTGACAGATCTATTGATTGACATAAGACCCTATGCATACACAAATCTGGGTCAGACAAGCTTCAAGTAAAAAATGAAAAGCAGAAGAATATTGAAAAAATCATATCTCAAACACGCACAATAAGAGATTTCTTATGCACCAAGGTTTATAATAAGACATCATCGGAATCGTCTCATAATCCAGTCTAGAAACAGTTAAAAGTAGAACTTCCAAGACAGACGTACGTAATTAGCTGTAATTAACAACAATTTTTTTTATCTTCATATTCTATGACTAATCAAAGGAAATAATTAAAAAAAAGTTCGTTCAAGATACGTTTATTGTTCTTATTTTAATTTAGACGAAATTATATGAACATCAGGAATAATTCTTCCTTCTTTTAGTGCTAATGTTTTTGTATAATATTTTCTGTTTAATTATTTAAAGGTCAATTCACTCAAAAACATGACTAAAGACGGAAAAACTCTGTTGCTATTGATAATGCTGTGGATACCGAAAATCAAAATTTTGATGCACTTAAAGTAAAGACAATTATTGACAGAACAGATTACAGTTATGAAAGGAAATCAAATTCACTTCATCTGTTGGAAACACTTACAATAATGCAAAATGACACAAGTATAGATACAGTAAACGTTGATTGTGACATTTCTCAATGGCCTCAAAACATTCAGAAAAACGCTCACACTCACTTGAGTGAACATGAAAAATTGCCAGCTCATTTAAAAGCCGTTTATAGTTTTATTATGCAAGCTTCCATGACTGGATTAGTAGACATAAGTTCAAACAATAAACTAGAAGAAGAAAAAAATTACTGGAAAAATGTCTTGAAACGAGTCAGTAGCATTATAATATTTTTGGCTGAGAGAAATTTGCCTTTTAGAGAAAATAATGAAGTTTTGGGTTTACCAAATAATGGTAACTTTCTCGGATGCACTGAGTTACTAGCACAATATGATGATTTTCTAAAAGCACACTTAGTCAAATATGGTCAGTGTGGAACAGAAAAAGTCAACTATTTCATTAAATTTGATTGGCACAGCTGCAATAGACAGTTGTTCGGGAGCCAAAAATTTTTTTACTTTTTGTGAAAAAATTTACGTTTTTTTCACTGACTCGACGGATCGCTATGAGTTACTTTCTGAACGATTCAGGTAAAATGCCCAATACTTAGACAAAACTTAAATTAAGACTAATACTTGGACAGTAAAAAATGTAGCAAATAAAAAAAGAGATATTTTTAAAAACGTAATAGATTAGTGGTGCTATGATTATTATTGATGAGTACTTGAATTTTTTAATAAATTTTAGCAAAATTTAATACAAGCAAATGATTCTAAATTTCACCTTAGGTGCCATAAGAGTGCAATGACTTTACTCCGTATTCTAAGATTTTGATAATAGGTAATGCTCGTTAAAATTAATCCAATGTATTTGTATGCATGTTGTATGGTATTATTTTACAATTTTTACATTAATTAACAATATTTCTAATGTAATCGTGGACAAAAAAAATTTTTATAATTTAAAATTAGCTGTCCAAGTACACCTCACGATTTCGTAGTAGTTGGACAAACGTGGAGCTCTTGTCCAACTTCAGGTTATAGGCACAAAAACGTCGTAGCCAGTACATGGACACACAATCAAAGTTGTTTACCTTTAAACGTAGTTAATCTTTTATGCGAATTTTTTAAACAAAAGTGTATAAAAAGTGCAGTACTTTGTAGAAAAAAACACTGTACTAATCAGTTTTGTTGTTAAATAGAGCACCGCTTTAAGGAAATTGTTTTTTGAACCTTTCGAAAAGTTAACCTCCAATTCACTGTAAATAAGATGAAGTATGGGTTCTAGAATGAGGAAAAATGTTTAAAAAAAGAGTAAAAGAATGAAAAAAAATGAAAGTGGAGGTCATACAACAAAAACAAAAAAAAAAGAGGTTAGAAAATTTATGATCTCATTAAAAATAAATAACTAACCTAAAAAAAATTAGTAAAATTAGTTTTACAATATCTCACTGATGGGACCATTGAAAAAACTGAGTGAGAACCCAGGTGAGAACTTAATTGAGTTGGATAGTTCATTTGCAATTGAAGAGATGCATGTCCTGCAAAAGAAAATTCAAATAAGGAAGGAGAAGTGTGATTCCTTACAATTAAAAATTCTGAAAATCAAAAGGCACCCTGAATGATTTGTTTTGTATTTAATAAATTATTTTTGGAAAAAAGATTAAAAATTTTATTTACCAATCTCAAGTAATAAATTTGTTATTATTCATCAACTTTGTTAACCTCTTTTTCGTTGCGAGGTATTTATCTAAATGTATACTTTAGTTTCAATAAGTACTTGCGCCTTATCATGATTTATACAACTGTAAAATCGTTTAAGTTAGTATTGTCTAAGTACTGCTTTCCAACTTGTCCAAGTATTGCAGCATTGTCCAACTTTTGGTTTTCAAGGTTGTCTCACTACTACTACTACGACAGTCGAGAATAATTGTCCAACTGCACCAATAAGTTGACAGATTTTAAAATGTACGATAACTATTATTTAAGAGCTGTTTTAAAACATTGTATGCGTGTTATGTAACCTTAAGGCATCCTAATTACAAGTTGATATTTAAAAATATGAAAGTATTGCACATCAACTTCGAAATATGAGCGTTAAAATTAGTTTCGAAAAATCTGCCCAAGTATTGGGCATTTTACCTTAGAAATAAGTGTTTCGGGTCATGATCGTGGACTTATTCCAGAGTCAGTACTACTAGATGGAAATCACGAGCAAAGGTGGTTTGATCGCTTTATAAAGGGTACAAAGATTATAAAAGTGTTCTAGAGAAACTGTCAACCGACAATTCTGAAGCAAAAAGACTGTATGAAACATTGGCCAAATTAGTAACTGGAATCGACATTATATTCTGGAATGAAGTATTGGAAAGGGTAAATAAAACAAGCTAGAAACTGCAGAGCTATAAATCTATTAAATATGTTTTTATTCTAGTTACCCTAACCACATGGTTAGTAAGTGTAAATTCAGTAAGAGTATACGTTACGTATACAATGAAAAAGGATATGTAAGGAAAAAGAAACGCTTTTATTTTTCATAATAGTAGTTATGGTTGTATGCTACATTCAAGGAAGTTAACCCTAAGGTTGAGGCAGATCATCAGTTTTTAGAAAGTGACTTAGGTGATGATGAGATAGTGACGTTGATTATGTTTTTAATTTTTAGAACAGCGTCAAAAAATTAACCGTCAAGTTTAATTTTATAATAAGAAATAAGTGTACTTATTAGTGGGGGGCTCAACAATATCGGCTATTTTGGAATCAACGCATAGTCATTTTTTTTAAGAATTTAAAAACTACTTCTACCTCACGGCGTTTCACTGCTATACTAAATAAGGTAAACCAAAAATCCGATAGGAAATTGTTCCAGCAATATAGAAACATAAAAACTAACACTTAAGTTATTTGTAATGGTATGGAAAAGCGCTCTTATTATAGAATCAGATTTGATAGAATAGGATAGAATTAGATGTGCTCGAGATGTTGAATGTAAATAAAATGACACGTGGTACAATAATTTCACAGTAACTGATAAGTAGTTAAAACTGCTGATCTCTCGGATTTTACATTAAGTACAAGTTGCTGCTAAAATATTGTATAATATTTCTTGTGTACATTCGTAGTAAAGAATGTTGAAATTGTTGATTAATCATATTATTTGGTATACTTCTGTGAATTAAATTTTGTAAAATGAGCATTTTATAGGATTGTTTGAGGTCGCACGCGTGATTCGAGTTTTGCGACGGTAGCTTGTTTCAAAAGAAGTAAGTTATATGTTACGCGATTGCAGAAGCAGGTATGCCGTTTGATATTCGAGATCCCTGAGCTTTTGCTTTTTGTAATTTAAAAACGAAACACTGTGCTTTAAAGTAATAACTATTATGTATATGTTATGGGATGTCACACACTTTACCTTAGCTGACTGCTACCCTCGGAAATTATAAGAGCGAAAACAGTTGAACCCATGCCAATTACTTAAAATACAACATATATATTCATTACAAATACATATTCCCAGTAATAATTAAGAGAATAAGACAAAAAAATTATGTTTTACATATGAATCATCACAATTTATATTATGAATTATTATTTCTCGAGGTGTTGCTGTTGCAAGTCTTCCATCTTGAATTTATAATAGGTTATGATATGCTACAGTCATGATTGTAGAATGGTTTGTAACTTAAAAATGGCAGCTTTTTTCTGGGTTCGGTAGGAGTGATGTCCACACTTTACTGTATCATGATTTATGAGCAAGGTGATCTGAAGTTGTAGGTCAGCTCTTTTTTTTTCTTTTCTTTGCTTAAGGCATTACACAGTAAAGTGGTGTACCTATACTGTAACTTGAGTATATGGGAAGGTTGACGTACATTTGTTATCTAGAGTGAATTACGATGAATTGATCGCTGGGCATGTTGACTGGAGTCATTATAGAGTTGACGGTTACTTTACTTCTTAATTGTAGTTTAAATTGGTACTGTTATGCAGTAGACGTGACTGCTTTGCATTTTGTAAAGTATCCGAATAGCGTTGATGTCTTATGCAACGTTTCTGCTGGATTTTAAAAACGTTTCTTAATTTGATCGTACGTTATGCATTTGGTTGGAGATGAGAACAGAAATATTTTTCGTTTTTAAATGGATATTGTTTAATTCAGAAGCAATTTTTTCTATATCGTTTGCGTCCATTCTTCCAAAAATTTTCTTAGACATCCATCCCACGAGTTCAAGAGGGGTGCCCCTTTTCTTTATACTATAAGATTCGGGAATTGATGAGTCAAAAACTTCAATGGTTGGTAAGAGAAATTGTTGTATCTCGAATTCTCATAAGTTGATGTCTTTACGTAATTGTTTTAAGTGTGATAGAGGTATTAATTTTTCGCATTCGTTCGTATTTAGCTGTTCACAGAAGTAATTGGACAAATCGTATATTTGAAAACCTAGTTCTTCGTTACAGTTTGTGAAGTTTTAACAGTCCAAAAGTACAGTTATTGTCCATTGTGTGCGGATAAGACGTACTTCATTCGAGTACTTATAATAAATTCCTGGATTGTTAGTTATTTCTTGATTTTTATAAAAGTTTTTCGGAGGAGAGTGGTCCAGTGAATACGCAAAAAGTTTCTTTACTATAATAAATCTCTTATGAGTAGTCTAAGGATCATCTTGTTACGTTGTTAAGATTCCTGAAACATGAGAGAAATCTCATTCGTAGCAGCGTTTTACTGTATCTAAACGTTTGATAATTATTTTACCATTTCCTGATCTAAGTAATATGTAATTATTATTTTTATTTACATGAATAATTTTGAATTATCATTGTAGTATTTATATAGTTTTCCCTTTAGAGGTAATTTTATTGCTTAAACTTTCATACCAACTTCTAAATTCTGAGGTCTAGCATGTTTATCATAACTTCGTTTACTATTATAATTACATTTGATGAGCTCATCATGAGCTTTTTTATGCATGTCTCTTAAACAACAGATCAAATCAATAAAATAATGATTGTAAGACTGTATTTAATTTTTAGTTGGATATGGATTTGGTGGATGTGCTTTTCTGGCACATACTAATTTACATGGTGTTAATCTGGTAGCTGTATGCATTGATGTTTTCTATTCATGTGTAGCAAAAGGTAATATTTTGTCCCATTCTTGCTTAGTTGTAGCTTTTGTTTTTGAGAAGCTTTCAATCATGGTGTGGCTACGTTCTAGTGAACCGTTAAATTGGGGATGGTAAGGTGTAGTGGTCTTAAGGTTAAAACCAAGAATTTGGGCCTGATTTGTAAGTATATTACTTCGAAAACTCTTCCCATTATCTCTGAGTACTATCTTAGGCACTCCATTCAACATTATAAAGTACCTTGCTAGAGCGTCTGCGACTGTGATAGCTCAAATGTCAAGAATAGCTACTGCTGCTACACAGTATTTAAAAAATAATGATCTTATAAGTAATGTATGTTTACTTCCAAATGTTTTTGTTGCTAATGATTTTACAGTATCAATGGCTATTTTTGAGATAACTTCAGCTGAAGTATCAGTTATTATCATGGATTCTTTGGTTTTTATCCGTCTTAGTTTTTGTTCTTGGCAAGTTTTGCATTTTTGTACTAAATTTTTAACATCTATTCTCATACAATTCTAGTTATAGTTTTATAGTTTTCGTATTCTTCTATAGGATTTATTTATGCCTCTATGCTCACCAAAAAGACTGTTGTGAAATTCTATTAATTTTTGTTTTCTTATACCATTTGATAGATAAATAATTAAATTTGCCAAAAAATACAGTTATTTCAATTCTTACACCACTAAGTTCTGCGCCAATTGGTTTGTAGTAGAATTAAGCGTCAAGTCAGCCAAAATAAACGTTGCATTGTTGTCTTTTAAATATGTTAAGCATTCTCATGTGCTTAATATTTCAAAATGATCTATTTCTGTTCTTATCGAAGGTCTAATTATAGTGTTCTCTTCATGAGTGACATGGGTATCACGTTCGGTATTCTATTGCTGCTCTAACATTTTAAATGCGGCTGTAGGATGAGCAAACAGTGTCAAGTTATTCTGCTTCAGAGCATAATGCTGTTTTATGAATGTGTCTAGCTGTTTAGTACTTGAATGAGAGGGTGTATTGAATTTACTACCATGTGTTTTTCCTTTCTTTCCAGCTTTTTTCTATCTTCGTGTTTAATGGTAGAAACATTAGGCTTTTTCCGTTCAGTATCGACATTGTCTCTTATTACCGTAGATGCAGCCTTGGAGTGTCTCATAGGTGATTTTGATCTTATTGGAAAGCTTTTTTTTTCTATAAAATGGAAGGAGGGAAAGGAGATTTCACTGAACTATCAATAGCTCAAAGGTTACTTAAATACCGAGCTCAAGAAAAATGAAGTTTACCTCCTCCTGAAAGACCCACGAACACTTCAGACTCTGACGACACAGAGATTCTAGATGAATCGGAAGATATAGAAAACCAGTGAGCACCAATACTTAAAAGAGATAAATCTCTCCTTCCTAGCCTCTTCAACACTAAACCAGTTTTATCATCAATTTCAACTACAACCAATAAGAAGCTATTACTGGAGCCCGTGACTTGAAAGAAGTATTTAACCCATCAGCACAACCATCAACTGCCGGGACTTTTACAAATAAAAAATCCGAAACCGCACTTTGAAAATGAGTAGGATTTAAGTTTTATATCGACTCATCAAGTACATCAGAAGATGAAATGGTTGCTAAAATAAAACAAAATCTGAAGCTGCAATCCACTGCTCGCAGATCAACGCATGAAAATGCTTTGGAAAGCAGTTTTGATAAAGATAATGATAAACGAGATCCTTCAACTAGCAGTTTGCAAAATACAAACTTTGCTGACCCATTTTCGTATTGGGATAATAACATACCGCCAGAACTGATAAACACAATAAGAACAACAGAAAATAGCGAACCAGAGTCAACCGAAGAAAATTCTCAAAATTTAAAAACTTTATCTAATAATGCACTAGACTATTTCAATGACTCGAAAAATTCCTGGCGATAAAATGAGAGGTGAAATTTTAGAGCATTTTTTTCCCTTTTGTTACCTGCCTTGCTGTAGTAGTAGATTCAAGCTCATTTAAGCTTTTATTATGTATATCACTGGCTTTATTAACACATGTAACAGATGTTTTTGTTTGTCTGAGAATTTTTAAAATAAGTTTCAAAAGTAGCATACGAAACTGTGATGTCTTATGATCATTAAATTCGCCGTCAGAGCTCAAGCTGTTAGAGTGACTAATGCTTTTGTTACTGCTGTATGTTAAAATTTTCCTAACTTTTTTACGCCCCGCCCCCTTAATATCCATGTTATCTTTTACGGCATTTTTTTTATGAGAATTAGTGGGGTTACGCGACAAAGCGTCAGCATTTTAATTTAAACGTCCAGATTTGTACTTTAAAGTGTAGTTGGACCTCCGGAGTTTTGCTCTCCATCGATTTAGGAAACTCATCGGGTCTTTTATCGATTCTGAAAACAGCACTCAGAACTAAGTTGGATGCGTCAGTAGTTGGAACATATTTTTGGTTGAGATCAATACATGCAAGTACCACGGCCATATTCAGGGCTTATTTTAATTTTTCAAAGCTCTCTATCTAAGTCTTAGTCCAATTGAATGTTTGACTTTTCCGTAACAATAATTTTTAACTGCTTCAAGTTTTTTGGAATCAAGGTTTACTCCATAACCACCTATTTTATGACCTGAATATGTTACCTCAGGAGGTAAAAATTCGCATTCATTCAGCTGTTATTTGAAACCAGGATTTAATAGTCTATTAAATAATTTCCTTACTCTTATTTAATGTTCTTCTAAAGTTTTGGCACATATTATAATATCATCGAAAAATATAAATTTTTTTTTTTTTTTATATTATAGATATTATAGTGCTCTACGTCTGGCTCCTTTTAATAAGGGCACTACTATGGGCACCTAGCACTTGGAAAAGGGACAAGGAAAGGGATGGGAGACCTCCCATTACTGGGAGGGGGATAGGGAGAAATTAGGCAATTTTTGCTGCGAGAAGGTCGCCTAAAACCCTCCTCGAGGAGCATTGCGTGGTGAAAAAGCACATGTGGGAATCACATAGGTACTTGCCCGAAAGTCGCACTGGCCAGGAATCGAACCACGGTCTCCCGCGTGCCAATCCACGACCTAGCCAACCAAGCCACCGCGCGCTCTTAAAAATATAAATAGTTCTGTGCCTTGTTACCCCAATAATACAGAATGCATGAGTCTTCAAAGTATTACTTGTGCATTGTATGATTCAAATGGCATACCTATATACTCGTAATATTCGTACGAAGTGCTGAAAGCTGTTGTATGGCAATCTTATGGAAATACTTTAATTTGATGGATCCCGTTAGCTAGATGGAATACTGAAAAAAATTTTGACACACCAATTTGCTTCAATATCTCCGTAATATTAGAAAACGGGTAAGCATCAGGGCTAGTTTTAGCGTTTAACTTGCTATAATCTATTACGAAACATTTTCTCTTTTCTCTGTTGGGTCTTGGTTTTTAGGGAACAATTTATTCATTTATTTATTCATCATATAACGTGATAATAGTATAATATGTTCAAAATTTTACAATTTTGCATTAATTTCGCTATTAAATTAGAAGTACTAAATTCTCTTCTAGGGAGAATCAATACTACAACTATAGGTCTAATGCATTCCAGCAAGGAGGCACTGAATGTACCTATACACTAAAGTGGCGCACTTTAAGCTAGAAATCTTGGAACTAAAAATAAAAAAAATAAAAAAAAACAGAAAAGAGTAACTTGGATAAGGAAACTTAACTAGTTTGCGATGTTGTAACATTATTTCAAGAGAAAAATTGAATGACATGTGAGGTAGTAGTTTAAGTCTAACTAAATTTATTTTATAAATCTTTTACATCCATTTTTCAAAATTTCTTCTTTTTTTTTTTTCTGTTTTATATTTCTTAAAATTTTCAGTTTATGCGGTAGTTTAATAGATATCATAATACACCTATAACTAAAACGACATTTTCCACTATTAAAACTACTGTTTAAAATCAGTATACTTTTGTGTCCAGTTTTGCTTGTACCAGTCAAATACTTCCTGCAGTACTCTGCAAGGGGGCACTTCTACTATCTAGAATTTATAATACACGCTTTACATTTATACTTATATTCTTTTATTTATTATATTTTCTTATAATAAAAAATCCGTCTAATAGACAATTCATGTTTTTTTTTGTACATACATATATTTCATTTTATAAAAAATTCCTATTTTAAAATTCAAATTTGAACACCGCGCGCGGGGAATGTGCGTCTAGTACGTTAAGAAAACGCTAGAGCGCGGGAAAACCTGCTACTCAAAAGGAAATAACGTTAGCATAAAAGGCACCATTGCGCAATGCAAAGGCAGTTCATCTTCCAGCGAGCCTGGGACGCGGTATATCCGTTGCTCACCCAGACCTGGAACTTTCCCGTGCACCGGTACAACACCGCGACGAGCACGAAGGGAGAGAAAGAGACGAAGAGAGAAAGAGACGAAGTACGAAGGCCGATTGCTGAAAAGTAAGTGTGTACACCACCAACGAGGTAACACTTCCACTAACCGGTACCTACTTGGACTTTCGGTGCTTGACCGCTTTAAGTGTGGAGACGACGCATCCCCAAGTAGTCGAGGCACTAGGGTTAGCGACCACGTTCTTAGGCGAAGTTCCTGGGTTGATGACTTGAGCAGTGCTCAAGACACCCAAGGGCCCTGAGAACGACCTAACCTTACGTGCCTTGGTCGGATAGGTAGTTACCTAACACTAACTTTCCGCGGTTGTAATAAAAATTTCGCATTAGTCTAACCTAACGTGTTCAAGTAGAGATACTAAGGAGGGAAAATTCAAATTGTCATTTTTGTAAAATTTTCTATTAAAAAGGCGGATAAATTTTAAGTGAATTGTCGAGTATATTATATATTGTTTTTTTTTATAATTAACGTAAAAAATTGCGATCACTCAAATAAAATTAATATATGTAAAAATTTAAGATATAATTTCCTTAGAATCATATGATTGAATAAATATAAGATAATTAAAAATAAATTGATTGTACTTATTTAAGCAAACCTTCCCCTCCACATAAGATTGCGAGTTCCTTTTTATAGTTTTAGATAAAAACTAGAAAAATAGCTGTTAAGATTTGAAATCGTTTAATAAACTAAGAATATTATCTGGACCCCAAAAAGGGACAGGAATAAAATAAAAAAGATATTAGATTAGAAAAATATTGAATAAGTTGAAAAAGATATTAAATTATTAAATTAATTAAATTAAGGAAATATTCAGGAGAATTCAATAAAGTAATAATCAATAAACAATTGTTGTATATGGTGCAGGAATTAATTGATTATTCAACAGATAAATTTTGAAACTTGATAATAAATATTTTTAAGTATTGTATATAATCGGTAATTTGAGCAATTTCGCTCTTTTACACAGGGCCACGAACCCGCCCTCCGACATATAAACACAATCATTATTTGTATGTTGGTTCCTAATCTCAGAGTTTTCTTGGTACAGATAATATTCTTAGCCGATTGTTACCACCACAAATTAACCGGGGTTATACTCGAAGAAAGGGAAGTCGTAAATGGTACCCCTGGTGGGACTCGCAATTGTAAGAGGGAGTGTTTAAATAGGTGCAAAAAAAGTTTATAGTAGTTTCCTCGCAATATGTTGTAGATGCCAAAATCCAAGGCGAATAATAAGCCAACTGCGTACTCTGGGCTCCATTATCAGGCAATAGTGCGACGAATTGAGGAGCTCGAGAGAGAAAACGCTACACAAAAACAACAACTACTAGAAGTCGAAGCACAAATCACACACATATATTCCCTAGAGCCAGCCATAGATACTATTAACAGAAAAATAAATAAATTAAAATAAGTCCGACAAAAAGACCTTACCCAAATAATCAACGAACTCAACAAATTTTATTTAACTGATTGTAATTTTAACAGATACTTTACCTACCTTGATTCGGAAATTACACATATTTATAAAAAACTCCCGAATTATCGAGCACTACGGGATTTTCCAAACGAGTTTGAATCGGTAGAGAATTTGAAAAGTGATCATAAAGTCACAGAAACGTTTAGTACCACTTTGGCATGTATTATATTATAAATAAACACATTATTAAATTTTATTAAAAGTTTTGTATTATTTGTAACCCTTAAAAATGGTTAAAACACGACGAGGGGGCAATAATGAAGAAACACAACAAGTAACGGCTCAGATCCACGGGGAAAGCGAAGATAACTTAAGTGGAATTTTTCCATTAGAGGAGTCACCTCAGCCAAATACAGTGGGTGGAAATGATAGAAATATTTTCGAGGTCATACGGGTCCAAAAGCAGCTAATGGCTGAAATCCTACCTCTCAACCCCGAGAATAATTCGGAACAAATTATTGACAAAGTAAATAAAGTCATCACACAAACGAACACACTGAAAGAACAATCGATGCGACTTACACATACGTACGATGCACTGGAGACCCATATAGAACGACTCACACAAACACAAAATCAAATACGTACTAAAAACGCACAACGTCAGGCAGAACTTATTAGACAATCAGAAATACTCGATAACTTAAACAAACAATTCGATCAACTCGCACTAAACATAGGGAAAACAACACAAACATTCCAAAAACTCAATCAAACAGTCACGGCACAAACACAAGCCATAGTCAATTTAGAACAGGAAGATGATCGCATATACGAGGCTATCGCCCAACACAAAAAAGACGTGGAATCGATCATCACCCGAAAATTAAATAACGTACAAGGCAGAGGAGTTTCTCAATTGAAAGTAGATTTACCCACTTTTAGCGCAGCTGCAAGTGATCGACCAATCAAATTCCTTAAAGCCTTAAAAACTTACATTGAAATAACTTCCATAGAAACTGACACGATTAAATTAGTATTATCTCAAGCATTAAAAGGCCCGGCACTTGATTGGTTTGAGCAAACCGAAAAAAGAATAAATTCCATGAAAGATTTTGAAACTTTATTTTTAAAAAAATATTGGAACGCGACGGTACAAGCTAAAGTTCGTCGAGCGCTCGAATGGAATGCATACGAAGCCACTAATTATATGAGCCGTAGTGAATACGTGTTAAATTTGTATAGTTACGTGAAAATGTTATCAGCACCACCCACTGAAGCGGAGGCCGTTGAGAAATTCGCAAATCATTTTGACGAAGTCATACAGCAGTCTATAATTCTTCGGGGAATTAACAAAATTGACGATCTCATAAAACTCTTAGATTCTATGGATGCAGTAGGCGCGTTAAATAGCTCAATTTCGATTCGAGAAAATTCATACATAGATTCCGGGAGACAAATAAACTCAAGCCCTACGCGGAATCATAGCAACTTTCGAGCCTCAACACCAAACCCTCCCAATAGCAATTGGCGTGACCGCAGTAACAATACAAGTAACACCACCATAAACCGAAATACGAACTCAGGCCAACAAACCAACAACAACAATAATAGTTCCAATCGACCATACGTAGAAAGACCACAAAGTAGCTCATACAATCGAGGGACCCAGGGAACTCAAATAAATTTAATTGAAGAGATCCCAAATCAGGAAAACGAATAGACGTTGTATCCCAAACCCCTAAAGATTATCAAACCTATACTTCATGGGATACAACGATCAGAGGGGGCATTACAAAGACGAGTATATTAAAAAATTATGAATCCAAGTCCGAACAAAAAAATAACATAAACACCTTACACACTACCACGCTACCACATGGAAATAAAAATTTAAAAATAATGTCAAAAATTAACATTAATCAAGGGAATCTACTTATCAAGGCCCAAGAATGTTTGATACCCCGTACATATACAGTTTTGGTTCCATTTGATAACCAGCTTGAAAAAAAAGTAACTAATGAGAATAAGTCTAACATTGTTAAAAATGCATGCCATTCCTACTCAATTTTCCATAAAAATCAAATAAAAAGTTATTCAGTAGTCAAACCAGAAATACATACAGTATTTGAAGATTTAAGACAGACACTGCTAGAAGAACCACACAGCGAAAATCAGTTAACCAATAAAGCTTTTTTATGCCCAGAAATCAATATTGAGATAAAAGGCGTTGAACTAGAGGCCTTAATAGATACGGGGAGTAAACTCACATGTATATCCGAAGACACTTATGAAAAATATAACGATGCATGGAAAATTTTCCCTACCCTTCCGGTAATTGGATTCCAAGCATGCGGTTTTATCGGTGAAAAATCACTTAAAGTTAAAAAACAGTTCAGAGCAGAAGTAAAAATAAAAAATATTCATTTAGAAATTGACTTTCTTATAATACCAAAACTGATTCGGGGTTGCATACTAGGAATTGATTTTTTAAAGAAAAATAAAGTAGAAATCCACTTAGACAAAGACGAAATTATTTTCCCTTACGAACATAAACATAAGGTAATACAATTTAATACATATGTAAAAGAATTAGACACAACAGAATTTATCCAAAACGAATCAGAGCTCAGTAATTCCAATGATGAGGTTCTGGTTACAGATTTACAAATATCTGACAACGAGATATCTGAGAAATTACAAAAGCTAAAAAACATTAATAATACATATAAGAACCAACTTGAATGCTTAATAAAACATTATAGACATATTTTTCGTAAAGAACTGGGACAATTTAAGTCATACACATACAAATTAAAAGTCACTAATGATGAACCTTACTTTTTATACGCTTACCCTGTATCCACCAAGCTAAAAGAAAAGGTCGATAACGAGATTAAAAGAATGCTTAAACTTAATATAATAGAACACTCGGATAGCGTATACGTAAACCCGCTTACTATAGTTTCAAAATCTGACGGTTTGGTACGAATATGCCTTGATGCACGAAAGTTGAATGAACGACTAGTAAGTGATCACGATGGAGCCGAGGAAATGGACGAAGTGTTAAGGAAATGTAGTAACATTGGGGTAATGACAAGCGTTGATCTAACAACAAGCTTTTGGCAGATCCCGTTGCACAAAGAATCACGGAAATACACGGCATTTTCGCATTAAAAAAGAACGTACCATTTCAAGGTTGTGCCTTTTGGTTTGAAGATAAGTAGCGCTGCTTTAACCAGAGCATCTGATTTTTTACTCAATGGTATCCGAGATTTTATAATCGATTTTGTAGATGATTATTTATGTGTGTCTAAAACATTTCCTGAACACTTGAACCACCTCAGGATCCTTTTTGAAAGAATTTCAAACGAAAATATAACTATAAATTTTAAAAAAGTCGAATTTTGTCGGGAAGAAATTAAATTTGTAGGACATATGCTATCTCTACATGGTATTAAACCCGACCCGGAAAAAATAGAAAAAATTAAAAACTTTCCGATACCCAGAAACGCCAAAGAAATCAAAGGATTTCAAGGGTTAGTAACCTTTTGTGCCAAATTCTCACATAGTGTTTGGGGACAAATGGAACCATTACTGGAATTGATCCGCAAGGAAAAAACTTGGAACTGGGGAGACAAACATTTACAAGCCTTTAATTGAGTAAAGGAACTGTTCCACGACGATTTATTCTTAAATCACCCCGATTTAAACAAACCCTTTGTATTGTACACCGATGCAAGTAATATCGCACTTGGAGCTATCCTATGCCAAAAAGATCAAGATGAAAACGAAAGGGTAGTATACATGGCCAGTCGTACGATAAAAGGGGCGGAGAAAAATTACTTTACTACAGAACTTGAATTATTAGCTATCGTTTGGGCATTACACAAATTCCGTTCTTTCATTTTGGGTACCAAGGTTTATATTAAATGTGACCATCGTGCGTTATCATATTTAATGTCATGCAAATTTTTAAGTGCCCGATTAACGCGATGGATGCTTTCAATTCAGGATTATAATTTTGAAATAACATATATCAAGGGAAGCGAAAACGTTGCGGCCGATTCATTAAGTCGATACGCATATGAACAGGACCAAAACAGGGTTGAGGAATTTAATATATTTACAATATTAACTAGAAAACCGGATAACAATATATTAAAACAACTTAAAGACATATCAAACTTACAATCAACGGATAAAAGAATACGCGCCATTAAAGAAAAAATAAAGAATGGACATAAATATACCCGGTATAAACTGGAAGGAGAAATCTTCTATCAATTATGTAATCATAGAAAGAAAATTCTCCTACCGACATGCCTCGCCAAAGAAATTATTATAGAAGTGCATGAGTTATATGCACATTGGGGCCAATAAATGTGTAGCAATGCTCAAAGACGATTTTGCATATCCAAAATTTAAAAAATTTGCAGCAAGAACACTTCGTACTTGCGATACGTGTCAAAGAACAAAAATATATACTACGGGATCACATTTTTAAACACGACCAATCCTACCCGACGGACCCAAAGATTTAATTTCGATTGATTTCTATGGACCATTGCCCATTTCACGGGGAGGGGTGCGCCACATTTTGGCCGTAATCGATGTTTTTACGAATTTTGTGGTATTGTATCCAATTAGGCGAGCCGACACGACAACAACAATTAAAAAATTATTTAATCACTACTTCCCGACATATGGTAAACCTAATCGTATACAATCAGATCACGGAACTCAGTTCACCGCGAATAAGTGGCGGAAAACACTCGAAGAAGCCGGGATTAAAATTTGTTTTTCCTCTATACGACACCCACAAAGTAATACAATTGAACGGGTGAATCGGGAGCTAGGACGATTTTTTCGAGTATTAGTCAAAGACAAACACAAAAATTGGGGAAACTGGGTAGATTTTATCTAAAATTGTATAAATGAAAGCCACCATGACACAACAGAATACACCCCTACAGAATTACAACTAGATACCTTACCTATACGATTTTGGCATAAGCATATCGAGGCCCCTGATAAAACACCAATACCCTACATTGATAAAGTTAACTTAGCAGCTAATAGGATTGAAAGAAAAGGAAGAAAAAGGGCAGATAAACATAACACATTAAAGAAATACACAGATTATAAGTTGGGAAGTCTAGTCCTAATAAAAACAAACCCAGTATCGCTTTCGGAAAACGGGATTACTGCTAAATTTTCAGAACTATATGAAGGCCCTTACACCATCACAAAAATAATAAATCACTCCACCTTTATTTTAACTAACGACCAAAATAAAATCAGGGGAATGTTTCATGGTATTGAATTGCGTCCTTACCTTACACAGAATGAGGACAAAGAGACAACAACAACGGCTCAACCGCAAAATAAAGCGGACTAAACAACACCTAGAGACATTATTACGAGAATTAAACCAGTCACAAATGGACCCTGGTCCATCAGAAGGCCCACGTAACCCACCACAGTCGTCTACAAAAAATCCGCCGCGAGAAACGAATACGGAGACACACGATGATTATATCGATATCGAAAATGACATCGCGATTGAGGACCTCGAGCGCCTCACATTATAATAAAAACAGCATGAGGTGAGGGAAAATGTGTTGTCAGTGTCGTCCGTAGTTTGGGACAAATATCAACCGTATAAGTATAAATTCATAAATAACAAACCTTTAATAGATAGGGAAGAATGCCGAAAGGAGAATAAAGAAAAAAATAGAAAAACTAAAGGAAAGGGAGAAGCAACTCCAAACAATTTCCCATGGGCCACGTGACCAACGAGGACAAGTTGCCATGGCACGAATGGAAAGGGAAAAGGAGAAACATCTGGAAATGACGAAAATCCAGCAGATACGAGCGGAGCAATGGGTCATGGGGCTCCCGTACCCAACAAATACTCAGGCTCCAATCGTTGCACCTTCTAAATCTATCCTTCCTACGATTCCCCTTCCCCCACTCCTGACCCAAACCCCACCACCACTCACGACTCATCCTTTTCATGAAACCTCCACATCAACATCCATCGAAAAAAAATTACGAGACGCCCTCAACACACTTTTCGGTCCACCACCAACCAAAACAAAAATTACCTGCTCCCGACTTTTTGACTGCGCTCCCGTTCAAATCAACCAACCCATCATTCCACCCACACAACCAAAAATCAAATCAATCATAGTTATCCCACCTCATTCCAAATTCAGTCAACAAAACAAAAAAACAACACATGAAAACACAACAAACACGCCACCCAAACCCAAGTTGACACCTACAACCACACCCATCGCTACACCTACAAAAACCATCACACAACCCCATCCCTTAAACAAGCCTCGACCACATTGCCTCCGTAAAAAGTTCAAGCCAGTACAAAACATTCAGATATACTTAAAAACCGATGTCAATAACAATAAATAAAGCTCATTACTTCTAACCTAATTTGTTCATAGAAAAATATTTTTTTTATTTTCACAAATTAGAGGGGGCAGATGCAAGGGGGCACTTCTACTATCTAGAATTTATAATACACGCTTTAGATTTATACTTATATTCTTTTATTTATTATATTTTCTAATAATAAAAAATCCGTCTAATAGACAATTCAATTTTTTTTTGTACATACATATATTTCATTTTATGAAAAATTCCTATTTTTAAATTCAAATTTGAACGCCGCGCGCGGGGAATGTGCGTCTAGTACGTTAAGAAAACGCTAGAGCGCGGGAAAACCTGCTACTCAAAAGGAAATAACGTTAGCATAAAAGGCACCATTGCGCAATGCAAAGGCAGTTCATCTTCCAGCGAGCCTGGGACGCGGTATATTCGTTGCTCACCCAGACCTGGAACTTTCCCGTGCACTGGTACAACACCGCGACGAGCACGAAGGGAGAGAAAGAGACGAAGAGAGAAAGAGACGAAGTACGAAGGCCGATTGCTGAAAAGTAAGTGTGTACACCACCAACGAGGTAACACTTCCACTAACCGGTACCTACTTGGACTTTCGGTGCTTGACCGCTTTAAGCGTGGAGACGACGCATCCCCAAGTAGTCGAGGCACTAGGGTTAGCGACCACGTTCTTAGGCGAAGTTCCTGGGTTGATGACTTGAGCAGTGCTCAAGACACCCAAGGGCCCTGAGAACGACCTAACCTTACGTGACTTGGTCGGATAGGTAGTTACCTAACACTAACTTTCCGCGGTTGTAATAAAAATTTCGCATTAGTCTAACCTAACGTGTTCAAGTAGAGATACTAAGGAGGGAAAATTCAAATTGTCATTTTTGTAAAATTTTCTATTAAAAAGGCGGATAAATTTTAAGTGAATTGTCGAGTATATTATATATTGTTTTTTTTTATAATTAACGTAAAAAATTGCGATCACTCAAATAAAATTAATACATTTAAAAATTTAAGATATAATTTCCTTAGAATCATATGATTGAATAAATATAAGATAATTAAAAATAAATTGATTGTACTTATTTAAGCAAACCTTCCCCTCCACATAAGATTGCGAGTTCCTTTTTATAGTTTAAGATAAAAACTAGAAAAATAGCTGTTAAGATTTGAAATCGTTTAATAAACTAAGAATATTATCTGGACCCCAAAAAGGGACAGGAATAAAATAAAAAAGATATTAGATTAGAAAAATATTGAATAAGTTGAAAAAGATATTAAATTATTAAATTAATTAAATTAAGGAAATATTCAGGAGAATTCAATAAAGTAATAATCAATAAACAATTGTTGTATATGGTGCAGGAATTAATTGATTATTCAACAGATAAATTTTGAAACTTGATAATAAATATTTTTAAGTATTGTATATAATCGGCAATTTAAGCAATTTCGCTCTTTTACACAGGGCCACGAACCCGCCCTCCGACATATAAACACAATCATTGTTTGTATGTTGGTTCCTAATCTCAGAGTTTCCTCGGTACAGATAATATTCTTAGCCAATTGTTACCACCACAAATTAACCGGGGTTATACTCGAAGAAAGGGAAGTCGTAACTCTATATTGATACAGTAAACATTAATAATTATAAGTTTGTTCAATTTCCAGTTGTTTTTTTTTTTTTAAGTTTATATAACTGTTCTCACTATTAAAAATCAGCTTTACAACTATCTTTTGTAAAGATTTTAATTGGCCCAGCTTATTTTGATATGCGGATTCCCATGCTAGGATTCCATAAGTTGCGACACTGTGAAACAGAGCAAAGTATATAGTAAGTAATTGGCTGATTTTTTAAATAAATTTATTCCTGTAAAAGACAAACAGCGAGTTTTTTGTTTTCTTTTTAGCACTATTAATATAGCTTTGCCATCGAAACTTACTTGACAGAATTAGACCAAGATATTTGGTCTCAGTTCTTCTATTTGTTTCTCGACCATTTACTATGACAGTAAAATTATTAGGTACTGAGTTTGTGTATTTTCAAAATGTAATTATTGAAGTTTTGTCAATGTTAATGGCTAATTTATTTTCATAGAACCCATGAAATATTTTATTTAGTTTATATGTTGATAATTCTTTTAATTCATTCCAAGTGTTTGAGCTGAAAAATAGTACCGTATCAGTAGCAAAAGAAGTAATACCCTCAACCTGAAGAAGTTGTCAGTTTACATAGACAGGAAACGACACAGGATTGAGTATCGTACCTCGAGGAACTCTAATATTAAGTGTTTTATAGTTACTACTAATATTTACAACAGTGGTTCTGATAAGTCTATCTTCAAAATAGCTTTCAAAAAGTTTCAGTGTTATTCCTTTTATGCCTAAATTCTCAAGTTTGCTGAATAGTATTTTATAATAAACGCAATCAAAAGCTTTGCTTACATCTATGAATGCTATTGCAGTTGGATTTATTGAATTTAGTTCAGTATTTATAAAATCATTCAGTGCAGCAAGTGCATGGGTATACCCTTTATTTTTTTTAAATCCATGTTGTTTTTCTGATAAAAGCTTATGTAATGTTAAAAAATTATATAATCTAGAATATTGTAATTTTTTTTAATTTTTGCAAAGTTTATCATTAATGATATAGGTCTATGATTATTAAATTCATGCTTATGACCACTCTTAAATATAGGTATTATCAGATCTGCTGTTTTTAAACATATCGGGAAGTAACCCTGTTCTATACATTTGTTAAGTATGATACTGAGTGGTAAGGCTAAGTATCTGCCTTATGGTTTTATAACATTTGAGTGTAATTTATGTACGCTTCCTATTTTGTTCTTAAATGATGTTATTACCTCTAACACCTCACCTACAGAGCAAGGCTTCATAAATATTATTGATGTACAACAGGATTCCCGTTTGATGTTATATTTTAAGTTCGATTCTTTAATACTCATGGCCGTTTTATTTCCAATCTCTCTGAAGTTATTACTAAAATCTTCTGCTACTTAAATTTTATCAGTGATAAGATTTCCATTGTCATTTTTATGAAGTTCTATTTTATTTTTCTTATTGCTGATCTCATTCTTAATATAAGACCATAGTTTTTTATTATCACATTTAGCTAATATTGTACTTTCGTACATGTTTTTTACTTTTAGTAACAGTTTTTTCATAGTATCATTATATTTCTTATATTCTTTAAGTAATATTTGATAAGATATGTTTTTCCTCCAATTTTTGTACAGGTTTTCTTTAATTTTACATAATTTTTTTAAAGCCAGCGTTATTTAGGGTTTCCTGTTTTTATATTTTTTAGTTAAGATCCATAATTGTGTTATGCAGTTATCAATCTTTTCCAAGATAGAACCTAGGGTGATATCTATATCTTGATCATTATTCATATTATCAATAACATCCCACTCCACTCAACTTGTCGCTCCTAATAGTTTTTTATAATCAATTACTAGAGACGTGTTTTTTCTTTTGCATATAAAATCAAATGAATTAGAGGGTACTAATTATTTATTTTTTTAATAAGCTTATTTATCTTATAATTAAAGCTAGTTTTAATGAATGTATGGTCTATGTACGTTCCTTCGTGTTTGCTGTTGTTCCTCGGTCTTGTTACACTCTGTACTCCAGGTTTATAGCCTTTTTTTAAAAAGTTGAATTGATATTCTGTTAATATGTTCTTCTCTTCTAATATGTTTATATTCATATCACCTATGATAATGTTATGTTTATCGTTTTCTCTCGTATGTAGAAACGTATATAGGTCGTGAAGAAAATCCGTGTCATTGTAGTCAAAACATCTGTATACATCCGTTATCTTTATTATTTGTTCTTTATGCCAGACTAATTGGGGTGATGATTATAATGCTCACTAACTCAAAATGCTGGACAACTAGCCAGCCATACCTCTGTACATATCAAAATGTGTGGTTGCTGTTTGAATTTACTAATGTATTCTTCAAGGTTCAGTTTAGTTAGTAGAGTGTATACTTCTGACATTAATCAATGGCATTGGTGAATCAATATCAATTACCTCATGTAAGTATTCTCAGACATTGTCATAGATTATCTCTTTTCTAGTAATTTCTTGACAATCAACACTTTTCCTTTTCTTATTTTTGATAAGAACTTAGTATAAGGTTCAAATGGATGGTCAGTTTCTTTAATTACTCTATTGAGTAGTCTCTTGTAAGAAAAGCACTTTTTAATTTAACTTACTCCATGTTTAACATCTAGAGAACGATCATATTTTGTATTTGCTCCACTGCATAATACCATCGTGTAGACTTTTGCTCTCTGTCACTGAACTGATTAGTTTTATGGTCACTAGCACATACTGCACACTTTAGCGTATTGTTGCATTTATTCTTATAATGAAAGTATCTACAGCACTTTTTGCTACGTGATGAGTTATGCTCATTAAAAATTCTACATCTTTGGCATCCAATGTATACATATCCCTTACTCATCAATATGAAAAATATATTGCTGTTATACAGGGTATATACCAGGAGTAGTTTTTATAAAGCGCAGGTATGCTTGCCCATGGCTGTTGGTTTGCGCTACAAAAATTTTTATGGGAACTCTCGTTTTGGCTAGTATTTTGTGTACACGGTTTTGACCAAAGGTTACTCCTGTACGTTTAAAATGTTCAGAAGTTGGCAGAGATTCTGAGTTTTCTTCATTTATGCTAATATCATCCATAATTTCGTGAAAATTATTTTTATCACTTCTATATTCTGTCGTATCAAGTTATTTTAGTTCACGTTCTTCGTCGCCTATTGTAACAATTCTTCCTATAAATAGAATAAGACTTATAGGTTTTCTTTTTAGTATGAAGGCTCCTGGGTCGTAACGAAGCCTGGCCTATTTTTCAACTAAAAATAAATTTTCTAATATTCCTGTATCACTAAGGAGTGTTTCTTGTGCTAAGACTTGAAAAATGTGATTTTTATCAAATATGATTAACGTTACTGTTCTGAATGTTCTGAAATTTTAAGAAGTCAACCCAATAAGAGTAGTTTTTGTATCAGTATTTATAATAAGATCTGGTTGTAATAAAGATATTTTTATTGCATTGACGTCAGCTCCCGTATCTATGATAAAAGTGTCTTTACTTTCTTTTAATTGGGAGATTTTAAGTCTTACTGTCGGTCCATTGCCAATTTTCCTTGCGACGGACAATTGTGCGATTGCACAAATTGGTTCATCAGTGAACACTGATTCAGGTCTTTGCTCGCCGCTGCGTCTAGGCAACAAGCACCGTTTTGTTTAAAGGATTGCCTGGTTTAGGAGAATTTAGTCTGAAATTTTGCTGTTTATTGAAAGAATTTGACCTTGAGTGAAAGTTAGTGTTGTTTTGTGGTTTTCGCGGTGTCTGAACGTTTTTGCAAGTGCAGGGGTAATTTCCCATTGGAAAAGTAGACAAGTTACCAAATACACAATGCAGTAAGTTTGTGTGAAAGGGGCAATTTAAATAGGCTAATAATTGACTTTGGTTTTGTATTAGTTGTGTGAGCTGAGATGAGTTTTCCACGAGTCGTTCAAAGGCTGATAAGATTGCGTTGTACTCGATTTTTGCAACAATTTTACAGATTAATTATTAGAGTCGTTATTTTGATATTAAGGAGCTGGGTATGATACTATTTTTCCGTCTGAATTAAATGGAGTCAGGAAAATTTTTATGTCAGTTGGATTATAATAATAAGGTATGCTATCGCGATAGTACATATTGGGATCATTATGGTCAACTTGTTGTATATTGTTTTGATTGGGCTGGAAGTATGAAAAATTTTCTTGTCTGTTTTGTTGGTGTACTGATAGATTTTGTCTTGATGTAGGGTGTAACTACTGAGGAAGGTACATATGTGAATTCTGATGGTACATGGTAGCGTGAGTATTTAGGTATAATATTTTTCCAACTTCTTCTTAAGCTATCTGCAGCGCAGCAGCAAAGGTTTTTACGTAAATACTTTAAGTAAAACAAAAAGCTTAGTTCCCTACGAGTGATGCAAATTTGTTATGTCTGAACTTCTATCACTAAAGGGCGCAGCTCGTAGATTTGTCTTTCAAACAAATAAATTAAATTTTTTTTCGCCAGGAATCAGCCATCGGCCTAAAGGCCTTACTTGCTTTTACTTACAGTATACTTTCCTTTTGAATCGTTGACTTGGCGTTGTGGTATTAGGCTTCACCGAGCGATATGTATGCAATGGTGTACGCTGAGCTGAAGTTGACCTACTGTTTGAGTTTATGTCTTATGTCATAAGGTAGTAGCGTATCTTATTCATCTTTTTATCTCACATCATTGTAAAGGTCTTTGTCATACGTTGTCTATTTTAATATTTCTTGACATTCAATTTATTAATCAAGGTAAGAATTATGTGCCAATTAATAACAATATTGAATCTTGAAATTTGTCATATAATTTAGGAACAGGAGTATTTTTAAATTAAGAAAATATATTTAATCGATAACCAAGTTGTCTTACATGATGATTTAATCAATTTGAAATAGCCAAAAATAGTTGATTTTACAAATAATATAAATTATTAAGTCTTAGATTCTGATTTACAATATTTTTACAATTTATATTTTTTCTTAGCTTAACTGACTTCTTGAAACTAAATATTAGATAGCGCCATCAATTTTTATTTCTCCAAATTTAAGTTGGTACTTTATTTATGTATATATACATATCAATAAATAAATCATTAAATCATAACAGTATCGTAAATTACTAGGTATAATGAGGCATTCACTAACATCTTAATGATAACTAAAGCATTAGTTGATAACAGAAGCGCTCATCGCCAAATAACATGGGGTACTTACTGGCCATCTTAATAATGTAATTATCGGTGAGTAAGCGATCCACGGTACATGGTAATTGATGATTATGTTATCAATTATTCCTTGATTAATTTAATCATTGGCCAACAAGCACCCCGTAATATCTAGTCATTGGCGATAATGTTATAAACTAATGCTTCAGTAATTGATCTATAAAAATATTCACATTGCCACCTCAAAATAGAAGTACAAAAATCAGTTAAAAAGACTTTGATAATAGTTTGTTAAACTTCTTGTTTCACTCTTCAGTATAGAATAGATGTGTTGATTTGTACAAAAGTATATGACTAATTGAAAGCTGGATGAGGAGCAAATAAAAACTTTAAAATGTTAGTGAATTATCTTGAGCAACGACTCACCAACCTCATTAGGCTTGGTCCTTCTTGTTGTACCGATCGACACCGGCTTAGCATACCTTAGTGTACTTCTGTATAAAAAGGCTTTTTCTTTTTGTTTAAAAAGACTCTCTTTTGCCTGAAAATCTGAAGAGGCTCTTTCTTGATTTTTACTCTAAAAAGACTTTTTCTTGCACTGACCCGATGGCATCATTGTTAAAAGTATTACGATACTCTTCTTGCATTTAATATAAATTATTAAGCTTCCCTTATAATCTGAACCATAAGAACAGATCTATAATAATCCTCATCTTAAATGGTAACTCATTTTTTTTTTTTTTTTTTTTTATTTTACAATAATTCAGTATTTTTAAAAATATTTTTGTTACGATTGGGCAGACTAAATACTATATATACATTATACTCTCGCAGGCTCTAAACACTTTCAATGGCTGTAATACGAAGAAACCTGCTTCGGTTTACGTGGAATAAAAAAGTACTTACTTATAATTGAATTTCTTATAACTTTTACGTTTTATGTCTTCCCATGAAATGCTTAACTTTTAAGATATTCAAAGATATCCATGAACTACTAGATATCCAAGATATCCATGGATTTGATGTCATTGACGTCCCACAGTGGTACAAGCACTGGACACGGGCTGAGGGCATTACTTGCTATTCTCACTTTAAAAAGCAATAGTCGACATTTCCGCTCCTCTCCTCATAGGCACACATTTAGTATACCACTTCCACGCGTTTCCAAAATGTGAGCCTATATGGACATTTCCACGCAAATCCACTCCTCTCCTCGTAGGCCACTACCATGCTCCTTAAGTAAAAAAAAAAAAAATTGTGCGCCTAGTTCGACACTTGGCTTCGATGGGACGCTCGAAACAGTGAAAAAAAGTGGGCACACCCCATAGCATTGTAGTTAGCATCTTCCTACCAATCTCTGATAGAGCTGTGCTGTGCAATCAAAGTTTGATCTAACTCAAGCTTAGAATAACACTTGGATTCTCAGAAATTACCTACTATCTGCTTATAAGGGCTTCTTTAAAAATGATAATTTTTCATAAGACATTGCGTGAGTTTTTAGTTAGTTTCATAGAGAGATGAGAAAACTTTTGTGTGATATTAAACGTGTCAACATTTCTTTCGATGATATTCGAGTATGCGGTCAAGATTCAGTGGAATATAATGCTAGATTTAAATTAGTTTTGTTTTGTTTCAAGGCAGCTGGCCTTACCCTTAATTTTCCTAAGTATTACATTGATGAAAATAAACCTATGTTTTTGGAGTATGATGTTGATGCCAACGGAATCAAGTAAAAAATTGATGCAGTTTTGAAGATCGTACTCCCAAATAATGTTATGTAAGTGTAAACAATTTTGTGTATGGTTAATCATCATTTTAAGATTGTAATAAGTTATGCAGTGATCATTTACTCATTGTGTATTTCTTTAATAAAAATGCAATTTGAAAATAGTCATTTTAATGCGAAGTTGCATTTGTTCAGGCTAAAAAAAAGCTTGACATTGTTTGAAGTCCTTACACTTCTTAATTCAGAGCTCCATATAAAGGTGCTTTGTGATAATTATCTATCAAGCGTTAGATCAATAACTACACGTAATGCCAAGGCCAGTAGCCATGAAATTCTGGACCTTATCAAAAGCAAAGAAAAATTATTTATCGAGCAGCCTTAAGCTATCGTTTTCGCTGTTTGTAAGTTTGATTCTTATATGTTCGAAATTAAATTTGAATTAGATACTAATTATTAGCCACTTATTTACATATTCAGTACTAAAACAGTTTGTTATAAATATCTACCATCTCATTGCAAAGGTAGGCAATCTTTTTCTCCAGCCATAACTATCAAACTATTCTCATCAATGATGGAAACAATAGCCACGACGTTTGCTTATTGATACTGAACCAGAATAGTAATAAAACTTAAAGGCAAAGATGACATTTCAAACTATTATATTAGATTTGACAATTGAAGGGCCGAATGCAATAACATGCTTATTGCTCGAAACGGAATATAAGCTCACGGCCTACACAGAGAGAGAGCTACGATGCTATGGTAGTATGCGTATCTATATACTACCGGAGTACAGTGCGTCACATACTACAGTAGCACCCGTGGAACGCAACGCTAGTATCAAGAGTTTGCCACGGTAGTATAAAAGCATATATACAATTGTAGATCGTGAAACGCACTACTAAAGCTTCTGCTTTATACTACAGAAGCACCTTTGAGGTGCTGCAGAAGTGTCAAATCTCACGTACTAAGTGAGCTCGGGACTCATACCAAATTCGTATGGCTCACGAGCAAACGTAGTATACGTCGTCTGTACTACGCCACTATGCCGTTATTAGTAGGTTTGCAAGTTATTGTTATAACTTTAGGATAATTAAAACAATGCCCATGCTGGTGAGGTCTATTCAATGAAACGTATAAGAAAATGTTTTTTTGTTAGCAAAATTAACCTATACTAAAAGTAATAGACTCGTATCATTCTATTTTTTTTTCCTTGAGTAAACTATTCAGCATGAATCTTATCTTGGATGAAGATATTTAGTAAGATTGTTACAATAACAAAGCACGGAAACTTTAAAAACTATTACATATTTTTATACCAATACCTATCGCCACTATTCCATCAAAATGTTTATGTTAATGTGTCTTACAAAATTTTTCAGGTTTAAAAGTATGCAAAGATAAAATCTTTGTTACTGTAATTAGCGTAGTTATCATTTTTGAATGGGATTTATCAGAGTTTTTTATAGTAAAAAAATTAATACTAGACAACAAATGACTTTTCAATCAGTTGTAACATATTTGTCTAAAAAAGTAGAAATCTAGGATTTTACAATGCTTCTTCTTCTGGATAATCTTAGCATACTGGAGCTCTAAATTTTTTTTTTTTTTCACTTACTATCGTTCCCAACAAAATATTTAAGCCTCCAGATTCAACATCACCACGTCTCTTAACAAAAAATCTGATGTAAAAATACAAATAACGATCTTGAAAAAGCAGTACTTATGCAACTACGTGTTGCATTTGCAATTCGGTCTTAGAAGGTTATGCTGCCAAACAGCAGTATAGTGGTGTAGTACAGACGACGTAAACTACGTTTGCTCGTGAGCCATACCAATTTAGTATGAGTCCCAAGCTCACTACGTACGCGAGATTTGATACCTCTGCAGCGCCTCAAAGGTGCTACTGTAGTATAAAGCAGAAGCTTTAGTAATGCATTTCACGATCTACAGTTGTTGGAAATGAGAGCGACCAACAGTAGGCCCGGCTTTTGTGTACATTGTGTACATTTATAGTCTCTGTCGGCTCAACGCTCTGTGCGTGTGCGCTTGGTCGACTTGGCGCGCTGCAGGTGTGTGTGTGCGTATTCACGTGGCAAGCTTTGTATACTGTAAGCGCTAGATTATACTCAGCTCTCGTCGAAGAAAGACTCTCTTAATTTACGTTGCCAAACTCTAGCATTCGAAGATGCATACATCACCTTAAATGCTGGTGTAAATCTTCTGATTAACTCTCGCGATACAGTGGACAAAACTCAGTTGTGCAGTGCAGTGCACTTAGTGCTTTGTTTAAGTTGCTCATTGCATAATTTGCAGACCAGCTCAAATAGTTAATCTCATCGAACTACCAGTGATTATCAACAGCAAGACTCAGTGAAACTCTTGTGTATTTCCACAGACAGTAATTGTGCATTTTTTAACAGACAGTGGTTTATAGTTATTCAATTTTTTAATCAGTTATACTCTATCAGTGCTTTTATTTTTACATTTATTTTATGTAACTATCAAATTCTCTTGCGAGCTCAAGGCCAGTGCGTGTTTACATATTGTGTTATTCAACTTGACTCTTTTCTTTCTACATTCTTAACCTTTATATATTTCAATAGTTCGTTGCTTTAAGACTATAGACAGTATTTATTTCCTCCGGTATAAGTTTGACCTTTACAATTTTTGTAAATATTGACTGTGTTTTTTTGGCCTGTGAGTGACATTAAAAGTTGTTATTCTTATGCTGTTTAATTTTATTGTGTTTTATTGTGTCTTCCCAATTACCCTATCCGAGCCTAGTGTGTGCTAACGCATACGCCTCGTACATTTTGGTCCTTCGAGCTGGATTGGGGTGATTGGGGAGTGATCAGGTGGCAGTGCGCAATGGAAAAGGCCGATGCAGCAGCCGCGGCTGCGAGTGACGATGTCGCTGCGACTACCATCATTGATGGCCAGCGGATTTCTGTGACTGACGGCTTGCTGGGGCGCGGCACGGGCTCGACGGGAAATGTGATTCCGGCCGGGTTCCTCACGAAAATCGAGTCACAGAGAGTGCACATAATTAGCCTGAGCCAGTGTGGCAAGGCTGCTGAGGAAACGACTGCGGAGTGCAGTCATGCTGAGGCCATGCAGCTCAGAGAGGACTGCGTCGCGCTCCATGAGAGGTTTAAGCGTGAACATGCTCTCATTGAAAATGCGTGCCTGGTGGTGTTGCTCAGAAATGAGTATTTCAGTCAGAGTGCGTCGGGAGCCGCGCAGCAGGCATACTCGAGGTCAACGAGATTCATAACTCGGCTGCTCGCTGCCCATCCGGATCCACAGGCAAACTCATCAGCGGCATCAACTGCTGTCAGTCACACTCAACGAGGCAAGCTTCCGGAGATTAAGCTTTCGCAATTCTCTGGCAACTACACAAAATGGGTGAGTTTCCGAGATCTTTTCTCAAGTATTATGGAAGACGAGAGGCTCACCGATTTGGAGCGCCTTTACTACCTGTGAGCGTCGCTCTCAGGCTAGCCAGCAAAGCTCATCAAGGAACTCCCTCTCACTGCTGAATCCTTCAAGATCGCTTGGGATGCTCTGCTCGAGAGATATGAAAATAAGCGGTTTGTGCTCGCACAGCTGCTGCAGGCCAAGAGACGCATTCCACCGATGCGTGTTGGCAGCGTTGGGTCGCTGATGGATTTGGCAACGGAGAATCGAAAGCTCCGCAGGCTTATTTCTGGCCTTGGCTTTGCTCAAGAGGTGCTGGATGCCTTGTTCGTGGATGAGCTGCTCCGAGCGTTGGATCGACCCACCAAAGAGGCGTGGGAAACATCGACACCAGCAAGAGCCGACTTCCCGGCGTGCGAGGCCTTGGAGGAGTTTTTGATCGAGCGGGCCCAAGCCTTGGAGATGGTTGATGCTCAGTCAACCAAGAGACAAGATAACTCATCCGCATCAAGTAAGACTCAATCCAAACTGAGCAAAGCTCAGCACGCTCATACAGGTCAAACTCAACCACTCGGCAGCACTCAACCGGGCAGCAACGCTCAGCAGAATCGGGTTGGGAGTTCGGCTCGGTCGCAGGATGATAGACCAGCTCTTCCAGTGTTCCCGTGCACGTACTGCAACCAGCAACACTTTATTGCTCGCTGTCCGGCATTCGCGGCCCTCTCCGTTGACAAACGATACCAGTTCGTGGATGACAAGCCTTTGTGCTTCCACTGTTTGGGCTGCCATGCTGCTGCTAAGTGTATGAACACGAAGAGGTGCCAAACCTGTGGTAGGGCTCACCATACCATGATTCACGGCGCTCGGTTGTTGCAATTGATCAGCAGGTTGGCATCTCAGCCGACTCAACATCAAGAATAGGAAATCAGTGCAGTCATCAGACACACTCATCGTCGAAACTCCACATCTAGTAATACTCATCCTAGAGTCAACATCAAGTCAAACTCAACAAGGATCACATCGTCCAACCAAACATCTAGTCACTCATCTATCTTGTTGCCAACAGCAATATCCCAGGTACGTGCTCCAGCTGCACATCATCATCTCATCATCAAGGTTCAGAATTATCATATATTTTGGAAGATGCTGTGAAGCGTCTGCAGCTGACGCGCACGAATTCCAACATCTGTATCCTGGGTATTGGAGGCAACGTAGTCAGCAAAGCACTTGGTAAAGTAGAACTCAGATTGTTTTCATTATATTCTGACACCAGCGTCGATGTGGTGCTCCACGTTTTACCTAGAGTACTAGCTCCACTACCATCTTTTCAATGTAAGACAAGATCGTGGCTGCATACGGAGTTTCTGGAGTTAGCTGACCCCCATTTCTATCTGCCACGAGACATAGACTTGCTACTTGGCACTGACTACTATTCAGCTATAATCACCTCAGATCTGCTCAGAGGTTCTTTATCAGAACCTATCGCCTAACGTACACTATTTGGTTGGATTTTATCGGGTTGCGTTAAACAGCCTGTTACAAAGATTACTCGTCACACTCACCATATCGTTTCAAAAATGAAAATATAAACTTCAGGAATTACTCATCAACTTCTGGATTCAAAAAGAGGTCCTTTCAAAGTCAAGCTCGCAGCTTACACCAGAGAGACAGGAGTGTGAGGAACACGTCGTGCGAACTCACTCTCGGGATACCACCGGAAGATACGTGGTGAAACTTCCTCTGAAGCAATCTCCATCTCTGCTGGGCAACTCAGTCAACCGTGCTCGTAAATGCTTCGATCGCACGGTGGCCAGGCTCAAAACAGACGACAAGTATGACAAGCTCTACACAGATTTCATAAATGAATATTTAAGTCTTGGCCATATGCGACCGGTGCCTACAGATGAGCTCAACATCAAGCCTTATTTTTATCGGCCTTATCACGGCGTATTGAAGGAAGATGGAGACAACGCCAAAATCAGGGTGGTTTTCAATGGTTCAGCCCTCACTTCCTCTGGACATTCACTCAACAGCATAAGTCACACAAGACCTAATCTACTGCCTAACATAACAGATATACTCTTCTGGTTACGCACATTCAAATGGACTTTCTCTGCGGACATCTCCAAGATGTATCGTCAGATCAAGGTTCATCCAGACGATTGGGATTTTCAGCGAATCATCTGGCATAGCAAAACTTACGAGGAAGCTCACTTCCAGCTCACCACAGTGACCTACGGGACGAGGCCTGCTCCATTTCTGCCACACGCTCACTGCTGCAGCTGGTGAAGGATGAAGGGCACCGTTACCCCCATGCGGCACGGATTCTCAACAGCGGCAGATATGTGGACGAGATTTTTGGTGAAGCGGAGACTCCAGATGAGTTGAACGAGCAGGCTCTCTAACTCAAGGAGCTGTGCATGGTGGGTGGATTGCCCCTGGCTAAGTGGCACTCAAACTCGCCAGGATTCAGTTACTCAAACTCCAGTGAAGAATCAGCACTCTCTATTGATAACTGGGATGCTAAGGTACTCGGAATGGTTTGGAAACCACTTTCAGACAGTCTCACTTTTCAGTGCACACTCAAGCCTCTCAGCCAAACTGCAACGAAGAGAACAATTCTTTCAGAAATATCTCAAATGTTCGATCTTCTTGGAATAGTTGCTCCTGTGATTGTTGCAGCCAAACTCATCATTCAGGAATTGTGGCTACTCAAAATTACATGGGATACACCCATACCAGATGCTCTCGCTCAGAGGTGGCTACAAATACGAGATGATCTAGCCAAACTCTCCGGAGTGACGGTTCCTAGATGGCTTGGAGCACATCCTTCTTCTGCAGTGGAACTCCATGGCTTTGCTGATGCGTCTCAAGATGCTATGGGTGCTGTGATTTACCTGGTGATAAAGTCAAACTCAGCCACGTCAAGCTCATTCGTTTGCTCCAAGACGAAAGTATCACCACTGAAGAGGATGTCAATACCAAAGTTAGAGTTGGCAGCAGCTCTCATCCTGGCTAAACTCACTAAGATGTCACCGACCAACTCACACTCAATATTAGCAACATTCACTTATGGACAGATTCGTCAGTCACACTCTATTGGATTTCGTCTCATCCGAATAAGTGGAAGGATTTCGTCAGAAATCGAGTTGCAGCAATTCAGGATCTGGTCCCTGCAGCACATTGGAGACATGTCCCTGGAAAGGAGAATCCTGCTGACTGTGCCTCTAGAGGGATTCTCACTTCACAATTGATTGAGTATAGGCTCTGGTGGCATGGACCAGAGTGGATGATACAACCCCAGGATGGTTGGCCTCTGCAGCCGAGTAACGTCGAGGTGGAGGATGAGGCACAGGCGCGTCAGGTGTCAGCATTGGTGTCATCAGTCTCGGACTCGGAGTTCCTACTCAGGCTCACTCAGTCCAGCTCCACATTGCACAAACTCTATCGTATCACAGACACCCTCTTACTTGGTTGTGCCAAGTTCAAAGCCTTACTCACACAGCAGGAATCATCCGTAGCTGTCACTGCAGAACTCGTCACTCAAGCTAAGCTCTTACTCATCAGATTAACTCAACAGGAATGTTTCAAGGAGGAAATCAAGATGCTCAAATCAGGTTCTCTCCCAAAGGGCCATGTTTTTCACCGGTTGATGGCATATACTGATAATGCTGGCATACTGCGTGTGGGAGGCAGACTCATGAATGCCAAGCTCAGACCTGATGCAAAACATCCTGCTCTACTTCCTCATCAAGCTCAATTCACCAGTTTGGTTATCGATCAGGCTCATCGGCAAACTCTACACGGAGGAACTCAGCTCACTCTTAGCAAAACTCGACAAGAGTTTTGGATGATCGGTGGAAGGGCCCCAATCCTCCGATCCAAAATCCTCTACTGTATCAAATGTGCCAGATACTGGGCACAAAGAGCACAACAACTCATGGGACAGTTACCCGAGGCCAGGGTGACTCTCTCCAGACCGTTTGCTCACACAGGTATCGACTACGCAGGTCTGATACATCTCAAATCTTAGGGTGGCAGAGGGTCGAAGACATACAAGAGTTGGATATGTGTGTTCGTGTATTTTTCGACCTGTGCTGTGCATCTCGAAGCAATGACAGATTACTCTACCAAAGGATTCTTGTCAGCGTATTGGCGATTTGTCTCACGTTGGGGACGTCTATTTAAGTTGTATTCTGATGGTGGGACGAACTTTGTTGGTGCAGACAGGGCTCTTCAACAGTTATACGCAGAAGCAATCAGTCAAAATTCTCATCTATCAGCCATGCTCGCCCAAGATGGAACGTCATGGCACTTCAACCCTCCAGCTGCTCCTCACATGGGAGGCAAATGGGAGGCAGTAGGGAAGTCGATGAAACACCATCTCCATCGGACTATGGGAGAGACTCGTTACACGCTTGAAGAGATCACGACGTTGCTCACTCAAATCGAAGCAATACTTAACTCTAGACCACTAGAACCACTTACCAATGATCCAGAGGATTTAGACACGCTCACTTCAGGACACTTCTTAGTAGGATCGGCGCTAAACTCACCACCAGAACCGTGCTTATTAGGTTTACCTCCAGCAAGGCTCACTCGCTGGCAGCTAATCCAAGCTCAAAAATAAAGGTTTTGTAAGCAGTGGTCTACACAATACTTGCTTAGATTAAACTCAATCTCCAAGTGGCGTACTCCAGCTCATGACATCAAGACAGGCTCATTGGTGCTTATAAATAGTGAGACTCTACCACCAGGAAAGTGGCTGCTGGCCAGAGTCGTCGTAGTCCACCCAGGCAAGGATGGCCTGGTTAGAATGGTGACTCTCAAGACCTCAGTGGGCCCGCTCAGGAGACCAATTCACAAGTTGGTGCCACTTCCGGTCTACGTCTGTTGTCAGCCGTTGACTGACAGTGGACGGAATGTTGGAAATGAGAGCGACCGACAGTAGGCCCGGCTTTTGTGTACATTGTGTACATTTGTAGTCTCTGTCGGCTCAACGCTCTGTGCGTGTGCGCTTGGTCGACTTGGCGCGCTGCAGGTGTGTGTGTGTGTATTCAAGTGGCAAGCTTTGTATACTGTAAGCGCTAGATTATACTCAGCTCTTGTCGAAGAAAGACTCTCTTTATTTACGTTGCCAAACTCTAGCATTCAAAGGTGCATACATCATCTTAAATGCTAGTGTAAATCTTCTGATTAACTCTCGCGATACAGTGGACAAAACTCAGTTGTGCAGTGCAGTGCACTTAGTGCTTTGTTTAAGTTGCTCATTGCATAATTTGCAGACCAGCTCAAATAGTTAATCTCATTGAACTACCAGTGATTATCAACAGCAAGACTCAGTGAAACTCTTGTGTATTTCCACAGACAGTAATTGTGCATTTTTTAACAGACAGGGGTTTATAGTTATTCAATTTTTCAATCAGTTATACTCTATCAGTGCTTTCATTTTCACATTTATTTTATGTAACTTTCAAACTCTCTTGCGAGCTTGAGGCCAGTGCGTGTTTACATATTGTGTTATTCAACTTGACTCTTTTCTTTCTACATTCTTAACCTTTATATATTTCAATAGTTCGTTGCTTTAAGACTATAGACATTATTTATTTCCTCCGGTATAAGTTTGACCTTTACAATTTTTGTGAATATTAACTGTGTTTTTTTGGCCTGTGAGTGACATTAAAAGTTGTTATTTTTATGCTATTTAATTTTATTGTGTTTTATTGTGTCTTCCCAATCACCCTATCCGAGCCTAGTGTGTGCTTACGCATACGCCTCGTACAACAGTTGTATATAGGTATTTATACTACCGTAGCAGACTCATGACACTACTGTTGCGTTCTATGGGTGCTACTGTAGTATGTGACGCACTGTACTCCGGTAGTATACAGATACGCATACTATCATAGCATTAGAGCTCTCTCCGTGTAGGGGACGATTTTCCAAAGTCTATGAATCGATGAAAAAAAAATACAAGCTATTAAAAGATGACAATCCACATCTTTATTGTATTTATAACTTTTAAAAACAAGTCATACTTTTTAGGATAAAAAATAAAAATCCTTTTTTTTCAAACACCTAGATTCCATTGTTTTTTAAAACATAAATCGCCGTATCTCAGTTATTTTTGCTCAAAACCATTCAAAATTTGGCATGGATACGTATAATACTTTAGCGCTTTTAATAAAGTGATCAGAGTTTGAGAAACTTATCACAATAAATAAATATTTAATAAAAAATAGACAGTTCACTAAATACCTAACTTGCAAACTTCAACGAAAAAAAATGTGCGGGGAAGTTTCAGCTTGAGAAAACGTTCAGCGTCAAAGTTGTTCCTCTAAGTTGGAAGAAGTTTTGTTCAAATTTTCAGATCAATCTGTTCAGACTTAGTCAAGATACAGTCATTTTAGTATTTCGTGCATACTAGTTTACAATAATGTACACGCAATATTAGGTTACGGTGCGTGGTAGCTAAGGCGGCGCAGCGCTGGAATTGTTTACATATTGCGTCCATACTGAAATGACTATATGTCAACTAATTCTGAGCGGATTGATCTGAAAATTTGTACAAAACTTCTTTTAACCTAGAGGAACAACTTTGTTGCTGAACGTTTTGCCAAGCTGAAACTTCCCCGCACACTTTTTTTCGTTGAAGTTTGCAAGTTAGGTATATAGTGCACTGCCTATTTTTTATTTAATTTATTATTTATTGTAATAAGTTTCCCAAACTCTGATCATTTCATCAGAAGCGCTAAAGTATTATACGTATCCATGCCAAATTTTGAATGGTTTCGAGCATAAATAACTGAGATACGGCGATTTATGTTTTTAAAACTATTGAATCTAGGTGTTTGAAAAAAAGGGTTTTTATTTTTTATCTCAAAAAGTATGATTTTTTTTTAAAAGTTTTTAGTAAAAAAAAAATGTGGATTGTCATTTTTTAATAGCTTGTATTTTTTTTCACCGATTCATAGACTTTAGAAAATCGTTCCCTAGGTTGTGAACTTATACTCCGTTTCGAGCATTAAGCGTGTTATTGCATCCGGCCCTTCAATTGTGTGACTATGTAAAAATTGATAACCCATGCGAAGTACACAATAATCTAAAACCATATTAGCACAGGTCCCTCGAACATCATCAGAAACTTATCATTGATAGTGGATTCGAATTAGCTAAAATGTTAGTGATTTTTTATCAAATTCAGATGAGCTTAAAAAAATTATGTTGTTGAGAATAAAACGATGCCAATCAGTGCAATGAAATCAAACAAAAAATATTTTCCGCTTAGGCTTAAAAAAAATGGTAATAATGGTAAAACACGGTTTTTAGCGTTGGAATTAAATAATAAGCCGTAAAATTAAAAAAAAAAAAAAAAAAAAAAAAAATAGAAGTATGCGTGGCAAAAAGACGAACAAAATAAGCTCTGGTCGATCCCAATTGGTCCAGCGGCTTCCCCACAAAATTTAAAAACCCTCACTTTTTGAGCCAACATTCAAAAATTAATAACTCTTCTCTGCATAAAGATGAAGAGCTAAAATTTGGAAGAGTTGTAGCCTTAGTAGTCTTCAACAACCACACCAAATTTTAAAAAAATAGGATGGTTCTTGCAAACTGCAGCTAAATAAAAAAAAAAAAATACTTTGGGAAAATGGCTTAAAAAAAGTTGTTTACAACGTTAGATGCAATTTTTTTGCGGTATCGTATTCTTTAATCCTTACTCTACAACTTACAAGAGCTTAAAACTTTTTTACCATGTGAAAGTTGGTTATTTGCTCCCAAAATATCGTTTTTTTTTAAAAGCGTTTGCAATTTGACTTTACTCGGTCGATAACACCGCAGTCGAGCATCAGAAATTAAACGTGGCTTATGCATCGGCGGCTACTGCGGCTCATTGCCTCTTACGCGACACACCACAGTGCGTGAAAAATACCAATTAGGTTTATCATTTTTTAAGCAACTTCTACATAGCAAGAAAATTTGACACTGTAATAACTTATAGAGTAAGGATAAAAGAATACGATCCCGCAAAAAAATTGCATCCAACGTTGTAAACAACTTTTTTTTTGCCGTTTTGCCAAAGAACCTTTTTTGCATTTAGCTGCAGTTTGTAAGAACTATCGATTCGATCTTGCTGAAGTTCGGTGTGGTTTTTGAAAACTACTAAAGCTACAATTCTGCTAAATTTCAGCTCTCAATCCTTGTGCGAAAAAGAGTTATTAATATATTGGCTTAAAAAACAAGGTTTTTTGCATTATATAGGGAAACCACTGGACCCGTTGGAATCGACTGAATCTTATTTTGCTCGTCTTTTTGCCGCGCATACTTCTATATATACATTTTTTTATTAGAACGAAATTCTTTATCTCGTGTTATTTGGGAGGCTGGAATTATAAAACCGACAGATTTTTTTTTTTTTAAACGAAAGTGGTTTACTCTTCCTCTCAAGTCTCCCCCCTTACCCCGCCCTTCTCACCAACTGTTCTCTATACACTTCCCCTCTCCCCACTATATATGTATATCTGCTAACTATGCCGTGTTACTCTTCTGAACACCTTTACCCACTATTCCCCCTCACACTCCCAAGCAATTAATTTTTAAACAAATTTTAATTTTATTTTCCCACAATAATTCTTCTTTCACTTTAAATTTTTTTCTTTTACAATTCTAAAAAAAAAAAAAAAAAAAAAAACATTTTTCAATAAAGAGATTTGAACCATTGACCTCCTGCATGTGAGGTCCATTACCTTACCCACTCTGCTACGAGCGCTGCCGGCTATAGAAATTCGGTTTCTTGTACTTATGGTGTGGTTCGTAACTGAAATATTTCATTTTCATATGCATTCACTGATAATACATTTGATTCATGATAAATTATATTTGTATTTGTTTTCCAAATAATATAAAAAAATAAAATAAAATAAAAAAATAAATAAACATGTGGAATAGAGTTGAAGAACGTATCAACGGTTTTTAAAGGCGCTGAATTGTAGCACAGGGATCTTATGCTACCCTAATGACTGCGTCTAAGTGACGAAGCCATCTAATTTATTAATTAACTGAAAAAGAGGGAAACCGCGAAGCAAATACAAAATATAAAATAAGAAAACGCGAGACAAGCAACACTATGATGCGAACAAGTTTCTAAATTTAAGGGCAACAATTTAACAGCTAAATTATTAAACTACTTTTAATATAAATGGAAAGAATTAATTATGAAAGCACTTACGTTAATAAACGAAGGATAGGATATGTGGGGTTGAACTAAATAAAAAAAACAATACTTATGAGCCACTGGTGGAGATGTAATTTGTGGCTCAAAGGAGGAAACTCTTGCGAGAAAATCCCCGAAGAGGAAAAAACGACCGATACAAAATTGAATACAACAAGAATTACAACCTGGTTTGAATTGATGTGTAGATGTGTAGGTGTAATTGTGTGAGAGTGTGAAGGTAAGTGCGCGTCCGCACTGTTCTCCTCCTCATCTTCGTACCAGGGTTCCGCGAGTGCGGATGTTCGCCGTGGGTGCTCACAGCACGTGATGAAAGTTAACGCGGCACGCGGATGTAAATTAAATTTGGACGAACAAGAAGAATTAATGCAAGAAACACGTTAATGCGTCGCGGTGCAACAAAAAACTTCTCGAAAAACTCAAACGAGCAAAATATATCCTAGACAAGCTACGTACACGATTTCTCAGAAAAAACTGGAGACCACTCTGTACCGAGGCAAGTATCGGACTGGACGAGGCCTACTGAATTTTCCCAGAAGAGACGCCCTTTCTCTCTCCCTCGACCCCCCTCCCCTTACTAATGATGCGCGCCAATTAGCGGAGGTGTTATTCGTCTTGAGTGTCAATTCGGGCACCAGAACGCGAACAATGCCGAAGATAAACGATGTATACCAACAAGTCGGTTTTGAAGGGAAAGAGCGAACGAGAAACTAGAGCATAATATTAAACGCGCGCAACGAATGTGTGTAAAAGTGAAATGATTTAAGTGTAGTTCAATGTATTGATGAGGACGGACGTGCTGTGAGCTTCGATGCTCCTCCGCTCACGTGGCGGTACTCGATTTAGTCGCGTTCGACTAAACAGGCGCTTTTTTGAATTCAACAAACAAATTATGTTACAATATCACATAATTACATTAAAAAAGTAATTCATTCAATCAATTATAAATGAATTATGTAATATCATTATATAAATATATTTTGAGTTTCATATCATTTTAATAGTTTTTATGGGCACTTATTTTTAGATTGATAATAAAATAATGGCACAATGTCATTGAGTAATTGTATAAAAATAAAACAAAACTTGTATTAATGGGCTATAAAATCGCAAAAAAATAAGTGACAAAAAAAATTTTTTTTTTAGTTGATAAAATGAAATATAAATATAACATAAAATAAAATTACAAAAGACATGAATAAATACAATGGAATGAAAAAAAATGAAATAAAAAAGATTAAGTATGAAAATAAAAAAAGAAATTAAATAAAGGAAATACAAAACAATGAAAAAAAAAGTAATAAAATTAAATATGAAAAAAAAAAAAACAAGAAATAAAAAAAAAAAAAAAACAAGAAATAAGGAAAAAAATAAAACAAGAAATTAAAAAAAAAAAAAAAACAAATGAAAAAATTATAAAGAAAATTAAAACAACAAACCAAGTGGTATTAATGGATCATGGGACCCACGGTAAGAACGAAGTTCTTTAAATATGAGATGAGTATGGACACAATATCTCAGGTAACATGGGGGTCGCCAGACCCACAGGAAGAACGAAGCTCTGTAAAAGTTTGTACTGCATTCATGTTATTTACTAAAACAAAAACTTAAAAAACGAATAAAAAAAACAATAGTTTAGTACTCACGATGGTTGAACTTCGTGAGAATGTCGTGCATAAATACAGTACTCACAAAGTTCAACCATCGTGAGTGCCAAACTATTGTTTTTTTTTTTTTTTTATTCGTTTTTCAAGTTTTTGTTTTAGTAAACAGCATGAATGCAGTACAAACGTTTACAGAGCTTCGTTCTTCATGTGGGTCTGGCGACCCCCTTGTTACCTGAGAAATTGTGTCTATACTCATCTCATATTTAAAGAACTTCGTTCTTACTGTGGGTCCCATGACCCATTAATACCCCCTGGTTTTTTTTATTTTAAGGCTTACTGTTCATTTCTGATGCTAAGAACCATGTTTTACCATTTTTGCAGTTTTTTTTTGAAGCCTTAGCGGAAAATATTTTTTGCTCGATTTTATTACAATTGATTGGCATTGTCTATTTCTGTACAACATATTTTTTACAAGCTAGTCTGAGTTTCCATTGCCGAAAAGCTAATTCGATTCCCCTAAAATAGAGCCATAGACTTGGTATTCCCGAAATGTTAAGAGCCATAGATTTAAGCAAATTGTAGACGTATAGGTATTCAAATTAAGAGTCATTTGGTGTTTGGGTATCTCATCATGAAGTTATACTTTTATAGCAGACAATATATTAATGAATAAATATATAATTTGTCATATTTAATGAAAGAACATTTGAAACAACCTTTACCTTCCGTAAAAATATTTTGTATTTTCATTAAAACATAGTAGATTTCTGTAAAAATATTCTTTTCCACAAAAATATCTTATAAAACGGTATTTTTAATAACCTTCATCTAATGTAATGTATAAAATATGGTGAAATTGTCCTTGGAATTAGGATATTCAATATTAAGGTGTGATTAAAATAAGTATTTTAATATTAAATAAACAATAAAACAAGTACTTCATGCAGAGAAGAAAAAAACTAAGTTAAACTATGGCACGATATGCTGTTAGACTGGCCAGTACGAGACTGCCTGCTTTCAACAGATCTTTTGACTATTTTTAAACAATTTTTTACGCTGATGAAATGTAACATCACTTTTACGCATACTCATTTGTAGCTGCGTATATAATACCACAATATACACTAGAAAAAAGGTGAAGAAGAAAGATCCTGCAGTACCACTTTATCTTAAATAATGTATATGCCAGTAAATTTAGCTCGCCTCAAAAAATTATTTTTTCACGAGCGAAACATTTTGAAACGATAAGATGCAATAAAAACTAAGTAACTTCATCCATAGAACCTCGTGTAAAGAAGCTAATTATAAAAACATTTCTAAATAATGTAATACTTTTCTTGAAAATATTTTAAAAAATGATAAAATGGAATGAACAGCTACTTCTTTATGGCAGTATTAAGAAATATATCAAAGTCAAATAAGGTACTTATACATCGAAGAGCTGTTGCTAAAAACTATTGTTTCAATTTTGAGGAAAGCTTGGAAGTGCATAAATAATCAATCAATGTTAATGAATATTTAGAAACAATTTAATTAGTAAGCAGTAAACGAATTTTTTCACTGAAAGAAACATTTAAACCACAGCAAATAAGCAATGAAATGCGACTTTCTATCAAAGATCGACTATGGCCAAGTAATAACGGTCCTGGGCTTGTATGTTGTTGTAAAAATTCTGTACAACAACAAAATAGTGATAATCGTATAGTATCTATAACTAAACTCTCACTGAATATTAGCTGACTACATTCTAAATAATAATTAGACACTTAACTCGTAAAGATAGGTACGTTTGCGTCAATTATTTTGAAGATGAAAAACACTTATGGACTGATGAAATCATATTTTATACAAATTGTTGTGCTTAGAATATCGTTGCCTGATTTAAGACCGATTTGTGTGGACTTGCTCAAGTCGTATGCTAAGAAAAACTGATCAGTACTTGAGACTGGTATACATTTTTATTATACTTTCATACAAATAACAGAGAACTAGCAATAACCTAGTACATTATAAGATCATTAGAGAAAAGTAATGTTTGAACATCATTAATTTTTTCATTAATGATGAATAAAATCATGTAACACGCAAAAAACTATGGTCATTTTAACGTACATCAAAATTTCAACACAGGAGCACCTCAATTCTTTTATGTTTTTGTATAAGTACAAGGATCAGTATATAAGTAATTACTGGTTTATATATTTCAACTACCTAAGATTTTTTAAAATAAGGTAACAATCACTTTATAACGTTCTACATCATCAAAGACTTTCACAAAAACGCATAAGACCCGTCATTATTATCTTATTTATTAGACTTTAAAATTCTTTTACTTTCCATGTGCAAATTTTCACAGTAATAACAATTCTGTATTTAAGATGAGCGATACGATTATAGCTAATAATTTCAGAAAAAATGCTTAGGAAAAAGACAAAATTATTTAAAAAAGAAGATCTAACTATATACCAAGTAAAATTACAAAACGATTTGCTATGGAAGAGATATGCAGATCACTTAAAAATAAGTATGCTCATTTCGACATCTAACTCAGTTTCTAGCGAGTCAAATGGCTAAGATGTAATGAATAATGACGCCGCGCGTAATACTCCTGTTAACATTAAGCTGTAACTGAAAATTTTTTCCAAGTTTCAAGGACAACACTCATAATGTATCGTTGAGGCGATCCAAGTGAACTTCCAAATTGCCGGAAAGATTGAACTGATAGCGATCTTTTGCTTTTAGGGGGAAATTTTAGGATTTCTTATTGATTTGAACAAATATTAGAAGCCACTATTTTCTCAGTTTGATACATTTTTTATCTGATAACTATTATGGATTATTAACTAATAACCCATTTGTTATCTACCACGGCTCATCTTCCAGATTTTCGGAACATTTTTATCTACTTTCAGGGACAATTCATATAGGCCACTCGAAATCATGCGAATAAATTTGGCTGTCCAAGACAAATTATTATTGATTTACACTTTACAAGGCTTTTAATTAAGTTGTCTAACTGACTTGTGTATTTTTTTGCCAAAACACTTTTTTTACTGGCGTCATTTATATTTATCATATAAGTTTCAGACAAATTATGTTAAATAATTAATTTTTGTGTCAATAATTAAAAAAAAAAATATCTTGGCAAAAAGTCTTACAGTTGTCATAGAAGTTTGAAAATAGCAGTGCAAAATGTAAGAATATTAATTCACTGATATGGACCATAACATACGAATAGTCCATGACAAAGATATAATACTTCATAGTCATACAAATAACATAAAAATAAATCTTTCTGTATTTTTTTGAATTTTTTTTTGTTACACTTTTAAGGAAAAAGTCCAAAATAAGTCAATTTTTTATGAAAATCGTATTATTTTTGACACACCTAATGAAATTTCAAATTGTGAGGTTTTCATGTTTAATTGCCTCGTAAAAATATCAATATTAAAAGGTAAAAATTATAAAATAACATTCTGCTGGGGCTTAAAAAGCGTATCTTATACACAAATGACAAAAATGTCCACTTGAAGTTTAAATTCATAGAGATTAAAAAAAAAAAAGATTTCCCGTAGAGGGAAAAAACTATGATTCATGATGGATCCATGAATCCATACTAATATCGTAATAACCATTTACCCAGGAGGATAAACATTGTGATAGCAGAAGGGAAAATATCCGTTAGTTTGAATACTTATTAAAAGATAAAATTATGAAAATTCTTTATGAAAAAAAAAAAAAAAAAAAAAAAAAGCGTAAACCATCCAATCTTTTAATTATCAACCAAAAAAAACATACGTACATATAAAAGTAGATGCTTAACTTTATTTCTTTTTCTGCCCATTAGACACCCACCATTTTCACGTCCATAAAGGTAAAAAAACCAATACGACAAACAGAATATTTCTAACAAATTTTATTAAATTGAATCGTAACACAAAGTCTTATTATAAATGCCTTCTATAGTCCTGGAACTAAGGTCTTGGTTGTTCTCGCGCTGCTTTCTTTCCAAAGTATTTTACAAAAATTTGAGAAAAAGTACTTTGCACCAGCATGCATCTTTATCGTCAGGTGATGCCAATAGCAATCCATGTCTATCGTAGCAGCAAGCTTGGCAAATGCTAGAAAGTATCACCAGGTCAAGCAAACGAGAAGAACATTACATAAATATTATATATATGTATATATATACGTGGTAAGCAGATTATACAATCGGAGCACGGTAACTTGGTGGGAGACTCCAATCCAGTGCTTGCTTGCGGATCTTCTCCAATAGAAGACTGTAAAATAAGGTGCACTAGAGCAGAGTCCACTGATAAGGAGACATGAGCCCCTCTAGATATCCAAGGAGGAGGAGAAGGAGGAGGCGTTCAATAGCGCTTCAGATATGCTCTCAAAAACTGAGGAGAGCATCGAGCTAGTGTAGAAATACATCGTGACAGTCTATGCGTCATGAGCGCAGTTCAGCACAGCACTGGTTAGTTAATATTTTCATGGTAACTCGTAGCAGTTGTGATCGCACGTACAGTATTTTATTACTTGCAGTAGATAAACAACTAAATGGTGGAGCCCTTTTTTTACCATTATAAAAAGCTATGTGATTCCCCAAGAGAACTAAGTCAGTTTTTTTTCATCCTTGTGACACATCTAATTGATTTCTATAAAAGAGTAAGGTCAAAGTGAAGTGTTGTGATGTTATTTTGTGTGACGAGAAGCATCTTTACAAGTTAGCCGAGTGGCGCCTTTTTTGTCAATATATACAGTGTGTTTCGATAGTGACCGCATTCTTGTGGACATAATTACTAATTCTAATATGCGAGAAAACAATAGCACCGGTGAGAATAAGGAGGAGAAGGAGGAGGAGTACGGTCTTGGCTATGACCACACTTTGGTAGGCATCTTGTTTAGTCACTCATAGAGTTTTTTTACTTTGGGCCATTTTTCTTTACCTTTGGACGTTTAATCGACCCTTAGTAGAAGAAAAAGTGTTTGCACCTATGTCATTTCTTATCCACTGAGACATGGAAAATTGTGTACAATCTAGGACTGAATGTAAAGATTTGTTCATTTTTCGGCGTATACATGATGTACTATTTTCCATTCTCAGATTTAGAATGGTGTTTGCATTTTCAGTATTTCATACGCAGTATATCCATAGTCTTGGCATCAGTACGCTTGGGTAAACATGTTTCAGTTTTTTATGCGATTGTCGGTTATAGAGTGGCTACTAATGCTATCGTATTACATATGTACTATAGGTAGCACGCACGCATGCATGTACGCTTGTGCTCTTTAATTCAGCTCAGTCCACAGTGATACAATGTAGTGCGAAGGATATCGTTAATCTACCGGGAAAAATTAACAGGATAAAAATTTTTTGCGCCATTTCATAAAAAACATGCTCCTATATGAGGAAGTACAGTTTTTCAGGTGCCAATGTGGTCAGATATTGTTGAAACCAATTTTTTTTTGTTAACAAATTCGTCAAAGTTGTTTTTTAGTCTGAAAAAATATTTTCATATTCTTTGGCACATTTATAACAAAAAAAATAAAAAACTATTTGGGATGTATATACTTAAACCCCACAGTTTTCGAGTACAAAATTCCCAAGGTTTCGAAAAATGCATTTTTTACGATTTACAGGGCTCTACAAGACTACTAAATAAAGACATTTTTATATGTTACAACACACAAACATAAACTTCAAATCTTCCTCTACAACATTAAAAAAAAAAAATTTTTTAAATTAACTGGCAACATTGTTTTTTGCAATAAACATTCAGGAAGTTTCATCGTGCGCGTCCGTATTAGTGTATACCTATGTATGCGTGCTTACAGTTCGTTGCTCAGCGTAAACACACATATATAGGTATGTAGGTACAGTGGGCGCGCACGCTGAAACTCCCTAAACGTTTTTTTGCAAAATACAATATTGTCACTCAACTTTTCGAATTTTTCTTTCCTGGAGATTGTAGAGGAAGATTTGTAGTTTATGTTCGTGTGTTGTAACATATAAAAATGTCTTTATTAAGTAGTCTTGTAGAGCCCTGTAAATCGGAAAAAATGCATTTTTCGAGACTTTGGAAATTCTTTACTTAAAAACTGTGGGGTTAAGGTATATACATCCCAATTAGTTTTTTGTTACAAATGTGCCAAAGAACGTGAAAATGTTTTTTTAAATTAAAAAAAACAACTTTGACGAATTCGTTAAAAAAACATTAGTTTAAACAATTTCTGACCACATTGGCACCTGGTTAACTTTACTTTCTGATACGGAAGCACGTATTTTATAAAATGGCCCAAAAAATTTTCATCCGAATAATTTTTCCCGGTAGATTATCGATATCCCCCGGACTAATTGGAAAAATATTTATTAATAGATACGTACTGACTATGTCCGTGTGCAGTAATTTAAAATGGAGCTACTTTCAAGGAAAGAGAAGGCAGTACCTATTGGATGATAAATCATACTTACATTTCTTAAAAACGTTTTTTCTTAAGGGTGTAAAAACTGTTGCAAGTTAAACAAGCACTTCTTTTGTACATTGCATTTCATTTTTCTCATGTTTCAGATTACTGCACATGTAGCTAATACATAAGTATGCGTAAAATATTGTAGGCATACAATAAGGTCATGTGCATACCGATAACTGCTTCCAACTTATAGAATGTGCAACCAGCATGCATAAGAGTCATTGTAGATAATATTTGTCAAGTGCATGAGGTTGCAAGCACTACGCTGGCGCTGGGTATTCCAATATAATACGCACTTTTATGGGCTGGGGGACTGAGTTGCTGGTGACTGACGAACGAACTATTTCTTTTTTTTTTTTTGAGATTCATCATAAATTCAGGGGAATAACTGAGAGTAAGTCGTGTCATAAACCTGGAGAATAGATGCAAGCATCTATTTATTTCTATTTCCTCTTCTATTCTATTCCTTCGTATCTAAACATCTAACATAATATATTCTTATTCTATTACTTAATAACGAGAGAAACAATTGTTTTTAACTAATACGTAAGTGTGTATTGTATATGTATAGATGTAGATGATACACTTAAACAGTGTACTCAAGAGAAAATCTTACAAATGTTTTACTGCAGTCTGACCAACTAATGAAGAGATCGAGAAAAATCAATAAAAGAAAAAGCCGTACTGACACTTCCACAGTGTTCTACTTCTGAAAAAACATAAGCTACTTTCTTTTGCATTTATTAAGTATACTTGCTACTGTCAACGAGATACAGGCAAAAATGACTTACGTATATAATTTTAACATTAGTATGCCATCAATTCTTTATTTTAAATCTCTGTTGACTGGCCTGCATTGACCTCGCATTGCCACCACTCGCGCAAAAACTACCTGTTCGTTATGAATTAATAAAACAAAAGTGGATTTCTCAAACGATCTGAAAATTTAGAGATTAGCAAAAACTTAACTGTACTCTTTAAACTAAAAGACTAAATTTAGGCGGTAAAAAAAAAAGAAATTTTCAGGACAGAAGAAAAAAAAATGTAATATTTATACTTTTTAAAAAAGTGAGACTCTGTTTTTCTTTCTTTAAAAAAATAAAATTCTATTTTTCTGCTAGAAAAAAAAAAAATTAAATAAATAATGCTTTTTTTTCTTTTACAAAGATTGGATTTGCAAATTTAGTCTTTGAAAAAAAAAATGGTAACTTTAAATATGATAAATACTACACCGATGGCTTTATTCCCTTTCAAAAGGCAAATTGCTTAATTTCGAAACTACTATTTCGTTGGATAAGTGCCGTCGTCTCGGAGGCTATTTTACAGCATAAGGGACCTACGAAACAGGGCTCGAGAAAGGTAGGGTAGTCACGGAGCGATGGCGCTTATGTGGCGAATCCTATTTTTCCTACGGAGGACACCAGCCTCTCAAAAACGTCCGAGGTAGGAAAATATGCCTTGGACGAAAAACACTGTTTTAAAAAAACTACTGTAGTATTAACCATATGAGCATATCCCAGAAATTTTTGAATTTAAAAAGGTATTTTAGCCATACAATATTAACTTAAAACTATCTGAACAATTTTACTAGAGTACTGTACCAATTTATTTACTATACCTCTCTACCAATTTTTTTTTAGTTAAAAGTATTTTTATCCCATCAAAACTAATTAGTTAATTATTTAATTCATAAGTGTGCTCAATAACTAATTCCAATACCATAATTTTTCTTGTACGTTTGTTTACATTCTTCATATTTTTAACGCATGTACATAACCTTAACGTTTTCTACAATAATATATCGTCTTAACTTTATAAAGTATAAATTCTATGATTAAGTCTTTTGAAAGTAGAAACCTACTTATTCCATCATTCTATCACCGATATTTAGTCTTCTGATTTTGAGCATAGTTTCAGGACAAGAACAATAAAAATATGTCAAAAAATTTAGGCTTTTTAGCATAATTAGAACGTGAGTTGTTAAATAAACAATTTGTTAAAAAGTAAGGTGGTTTTTTGCAATTTAAGGGTGCTCTGCTAGTTAAATTTTGATTAATAAGGGTTTGTTGTATTCGTATATTTATTGGATATAGGATCTACAGTTTTTGTTCTATACGCAAAAAACTAGTTTTTATCATTTTCTGGCACTTTTCCTGACAGTAGTGAGTTATCAAAGGTATTTTAATCAGTTTGTATTTCTTAGATCTTCCGAAAAAATTTTTCTTGCTCCAATATAAGCCATATAAATCAAAAACCTAATTCCACCTATGTAACTTAAGTACCTAAGAGTGTGAAGAGATTCAAGGATCTTTGAATTTTTTTCTTACCCTCCAGCCTTTTGGTGCAGTCATGTTACAATAACGTATTGCATGTGAGCTGTTAACCAATTGAAAAATACAGTAAGGACATTGCTGCCATGAACGAGAAAATATTTTTTATCACTTACAAATGTAGTCTTATCATTGAAAAATCACTGTCCAACTAACGTATCAGCTTCAAATGTTATTGAATTCATTGCAAAAATAAATTAAATTTTTTGTAGATGTTGGCTTCTAATTTCTTTCTTATGGTCTGATAAGAAAAGGATAAAAGCAAAACTTTTAGTGATGAAATTTTCTATCTATGACGGTTCTTCATAAAACAAATCTATTTTTCTTAAAAAGACGTTTTTTATCGCAGGTTACAATGGGATATATACTTCCCGGGTATTTTCTGTGTATAAGAACAGTTGAAAATGGGACCCATCAGCCAGAAAAAGTAAGAACAACTGCTCATCTCAAAGGGGAGGGGGGGGGGGTACACAGTAGTAGTAGCGACACAATGAGAAAGAGGGAGAGAAACTCCCATTTTCGCTGGCTCAAAAAAAAAAAATAAATAAATAAAAGCCGAACTGAAAAATTTGATGACAAATTAAATAAAAAAAGAATTTTTTTAAATGGATGTTATTTAATTGAATGGGAGCACTTGTTTGGTGCACATGCATACATACGACTATCACGTACATCTACGCTCAGGCACAATCACAGAACCAGTAGGAAATTGGTGGCAAATTTAAATATTAAAATTAATTAAATAATTAATATTGGTAGTATATAAGCTAGTTAATATTATTATTTTAATACAGTTTATCAACAAATAATTCTTGCATGTATGGCAGGTCAATGCAGATAGCCAGTATTGATTAAACAGGTATTTATAATATAGTATAACCTCCAAATATTACAAAATACGCCATATCATTAAAAGGAAACGAGATAGAGCAAAAATTAGAAGTTTTACGAGTTTTCTAAAGGGAATAAAAATATCGTGACGCACAAAAACAGAAGCGCTGAATTATGAAAAAAACATAATCTTAATTTTTGGTATTTTCGATATACCTCCATAAAATGAAGAGGGAAAATCGTGGGAAAAAGTATATTACATTTGGTACAGGATAATAATAATGCAGAAATGATTAACGATGGTCATGCGTGCACATAACCTTCAAAGATTAAAAATATGCCATATCTTCAAAAGGAAGCAATATATAGAAAAAATAATAAGTTTTACAGGTTTTCGAAAATGGAAAAAAACATCGTGACACAACACAGAGAGGTGTTGAGTTATGTAAAGACATAACCTTATATATCTGTATTTTTGATGTTTTTTCTATAAAATTAAGGAGGAATATTTCTGAAAATGTTACAGCATATTTGCAAAATTATAACAAGAACGTAGGATATATTCCTCGTTTTTTGCCCAACAACAACCTTAAAAGTTATTTTAAAAAGTTCCCGATCCTTTCATACATGACAAATGTACAGGAAAAATATAAATATACCACCATAAACCACAGAAAAAAGTACATATTGAACTCACATGTATTTACGAACCTTGTATTTTACAGTATACATGTGATTTCTACACATACGCAAGAACTTCGTTCTTACCAGGGGACCATGAGTCCCACACTCTGGCTTTTTTTTTTTTTTATGTTTTCTTACAAAAAACTGTGAGGTTTCCTGTTGTCTAAAGAAATCTTAACGAATGTGTAACTTTCTTTTGTTATTAACATTAATAATTTATAATTGATCATTAAGTATATGTTATATGAGTGATTCTGACATAACTTGCTCAGATCGTATCCGGTACTCGTACTCGCATGCCTAAATGAAATTCAAAACTTTGAAAACGGTAAATAGTGGACTGGAAATGCTAACTAATGGTCCCTTTTCAAAGTATAGGACTAAAGTTGACAAATTTTCATGACAGTAGTACCAGAAGTTGTTACCTCTCAAATTGCCAAGCTCTTCTATTTGCGTATTTCGTGCGTACAAACATTTTATCCCATTCCAACCCCTCATGGAACAATTACTCAGTGTACGTGTGCAGGTATGCAAACTTTAGTTTCTTATTGTATTTAAGGCTAGCAAATTAAGTATGGGTAGACAAGTCATTGTTATACGTCTATGAGTCATACGAGTACTATAAACTTTGAAAATTCCATTCCGAACTTCTCCATTCCGACCCTACCTCACCTTAAAGTGACGTTTTTTTTCGTTTAAGAGCAATGAATCCCAGCCAAACTTTTTTTTCATCACTGTTGAGCTTAAAGACGAGACTTGTGTCTCAGAGTTTCGTCCAATTGGCCTCTTTTCTCTACATCAATGCAGAAACGGTGGTGCTACTTCCAACGTTGGTAGCCAAGTGGAATCTTATGCCCCAAATGAAAAGTTGAACTGTTAAAGGAGCTTAGCTACACGTGTTAGAAAGGGACTTTTATAAACTGACTTTTATAAAATTTCGTATATCTTTTGACTAGTTAATCTTGTAGTTGCATCGCTTTAAATATTTGTTTCTTATGTTGTGTACAGTAGAAATACCATGAAACAATTTTTTTGTAACCAACTTCTTTTTAAACAATTTTTTAAGTTGATCTGAACAAGTTACGTCAGAATTACCCATGTGTATATTTAAATGGCCACAAGATTTTTTAATTATTTTGAAAAAAAACAAATGATTAGAAAAATTCCAATGTAGGTCAGTGAGCGTTCAGTTTGTCAGAATCTTTTGAACGAAGTAAACGCACGAAAACAGAAAAATTACAAGAAAATATATTAACTTAAACTCTTATATACTCAGAAATAAATAAATGGCAACCTGGAGATAATAGTGGTTTCGCAGAAGTTGTGCGTAATATTTTCAAAGGGAGTCTTACAAAAGCTTGAAAATACTAAAAATCATTGAAGTCTGAAAGGAAAAATATACCTTTCATTAATAATGAAGCTTTACCATTGTTAATTAAACTTAGGTTATGACAAAGCAAATATCAGCTACTGCAAAGGACTCTTGGGCAAAAAAAATCAAGGAGGATTTCATAATACACAAAGCTACAAAAAGCAGAGTTATAATAGTATCTAGCCTTAGGTTTGTATTTTACTAAAATGAAGCAGCAGTTAAATTGCAATATTTATTCAATCATACGATGAGATCCATTTCATCAGATTAACCGCATCATTCTTCACTGAATAGAAGTTATGAAATGTTTATCTGAAAATCAACTAGAAAATTTACCTTAACAATTAAATGGGGCTGTTATGGTGATTTGGTACTCAGTGAATAAAAGCACAGGCTTGATGAAGACGATTTTAGAGACATATGAATTTTCTTACCTCTCATAACATTGCACCTTGTACACAGAGACTCAATGACGAAGAAAACTACAATCCAAAGTCAAGTAAAAGCCTACAACAAAAAGTAAAAATCCAAGGCCATCATCATCAAGATATTGTCAGCCAATTCAAAATTCAGTGTGCAAAAGAATTAGTTGTCTTGGCCAAAAAGACAACTAATGACGTAGAAAACCAGATACATGATCTGAGTCCGTTTGAAACTACTGATGACGGGAACATCGTATGTGTTAAGGTGGCTCCAGCGCCTAGTGCCGTATCAAAATGGGGAGACTAAAAATTAATCATTATTTTCTTTAAAATATGGTATAAAATTATCGTAGAGACTGTTGTAAGCCATATTCTACATTTTATCTGTTACTTTAGTGAGTTAATATAAAAAAAACAAAAAAGTTTTATGGTGCCTTAATTAATGAACTGTTACGGTACGCTCCTAAGGTCAAGAGTAGTTATACCTATATGTACTCTGCAGAATGCAGACAGCTGAGAGCTGACTTGCACTCGCAACTGTATACTTAGTCTCCGATTATTTAAAGATTTTGTTCGATAACAAGACACTTTTCTCATATCATCGAAAACTGCGTAATAATATATACAAGATAGTATATTTTTTACACCTTACGGGTTATTTATATAAGTGCAGCAGTAGGTTGTATATCGCGTAAGCTTGCATTTCCTATCTAACCCGTCTTAAAACTACGATTTTGTAAGCATGATTTCTTACAATTTTCATCGTCAACCTTAATCTTTTTTTATACGAATAGAAAGATGGGAATTCAAAGAATATAATTAAATTTTATTAACCATGGTTGGGTTATTTATAATTTTAACACTGAGGCCACTGGAGCCACCTTAAGTATGATTTGTCTTCGAAAATAATAGATATAAAGGTATACAATTTGTTGATAGATACAACATTTGCGAAGCGTTATATCTGTACATTTGTACATCAAAAAATTTGAACAACATATATTCAATGTTTGACAAAAAATTTATTCAGATCACTTAAAATTTGGCCAATCATCTCTGCATTATTGGATTAGGTATTTAATTATATTACATTTGTTGTAAAAATGAAAATCGAAAAATCGCAGGCATAAACGAAAAAGATAACAAAGCCAGATCTAAATAGAAAAAAATAATACAAGCTGCTTTTAAAAAAGAAATGGGCTTTAATGTTGACAAGCTGAAAGCTGGAAGTGGAACATCGAACGATGGTAATGCCACTCGTTATTTTTTAAAAAGTACGAAAAATCTCTAGAAATAACTTGAAATGATCAAAATATAATTCATTGGTCTTACATGATACTAAAAGCCATATCAAGTGGACATAATGGGATTTTGGACAATTTAAGGCAGCATACACTGAAAGTAGCTAGAATGATGGTAGAAAAGCATGATTGGTATTACATGTTAACTGTAGTGTATAAGTTCCTATTTAATGGCCTTAAAATCATTCCAGATTTAGATTGACCTATCAGTCTAATGTCAGAAGACGTACAAGATGCCGGCAAGAAAGTCTTATTCGTCCATTGGTTTTTGAATTATGGCTGAAAGTGTGGCCTTTGCCCACACCATGTAACGTTACAATTTAACTGTTAAGTCAAAAACTTATTTTTCCATACAAAGCGTAAAAATAAAGTTAAACCCCTAATTTTAATGTCATATCGTCAAGAATGTAAAAAACTTCAACTCTATGAACAAAATTTATTTTCTTAGTTTTTCAAGGATAATTAATTTTTACAATAACATAAATACTTATTCCTTCATTATATTTAAAAAAATTTTAAGAGTTTAATCCTAAGAGAATATACAAACAAGTGGCTCAATTGATGCAAAAACTGCGTTTCTACATTTTTTGAGCATTTTTCAGCTTACAAAACATTTGGGTTACATCCTGGACAAAAACTCTAAGTACAAAAAAATTATATTTTAATTATTTCTACAATATTGTCTTGCACAGCAAACCTCGAAAATATCACGTAACAAAGTTATACCCAAAAAATTGATTTTTTCTCAATGAAAGTACCATCATAAAATGAGGGCCATTTTTTTTTTAAATAGTAAACCTTGCCAACTATTACGTGAGACAAAAAAGATAAAGCACTCTGTTAAATTTAAGCTCAATCAGACAAAAACTGCATGAGTTTGTCAAAAAACTTGATTACGCATAAACATACATACACACACTCCTGACGCTGAGATCCACGATCTCATATTTTTTTTTTTACAAAACCTTTTTCACGCTTAAAAAATAAGTTTTAGGGGTACTTACACTTCTTGCTTTGGCAACATTATTAAGTATTCCTGAATATCAGTCGTGCCTTAAAATAGCTGTTAGCGCAGTCTTGGCTGCAAGAGGGCCAACTTGTGATCAGCTTGCTTCGTAGTTCTGACACGGTTGTAAAGTACAGCTATAAAAAAGAACATAAACATAGCTAGACTTCACAACGTTACTAGGCAAGCTGATCATAACTGGGTTAAAACACTTTTTTGCGACCATCACCAGAAATGGTAACATGATTAGTTTTAGTATTTACCTTTTATGTTGTAATTATCTATATAAAACAATATGTTTTTCTTCAAACTCAGAAATAAGCAAAAATTTTCGTCATTCTTTTGCTCTTTGAATCATACTATATTATGAAATAGGGAGGCATAGTCAGGGAGTAACTGTGCAAAGCGCTACGATCGCTATGAGTTCCTTATGGTAGAGAGGGATAGCTAGTATCACCAGGGCCCTAATTTTCTTGAGCCTCAGTTTCTGCAAGGGTTTTTTTGTAATATCACTGATTAGACTTAATATTCTTTATAAAACAAAATAATACATTTTTCTTTGAAGTCATTGAAAAAAAAAAAATAAAAAATAAACAAAACTAAAATAAAAATAAAACGTTATCAAAAAATGATAAAGTTTATATGTTTCGGCATACTAATGGTAAATAAAAAAGCTTAAGAAGTTTCAATTCAAACGAAAAAACATATATCAGGGGTTTTAAAGTTTGCTGATAACAAATTCGCAATCAGATTTGAAAAAAAAGCAGTTTGCTTAATCCAATATTGCAAAAGTAAAAGTTCAAATATTAATGACAAATCATCTACAAAAGTTTTTTGAGATTACTTACTCCCAATTAGTAATCAGTTTCTAAATATTTAACATATCAAATAATGTATGAAATCTTAAAGGTAAAATATAGTTAAATTTAAAGTATATTGATACGTAAAGGTGAAATTTGTAGTATTAAATTATTAGTTATTAATATGTGTTCTCTTTCTTCAAAAAATTTGACTCTTCAATTATAAATTTAAGAACTCAAAAACGTCATGCTTCTTTTAACTTTTAAGGAAGTTAATGTAAAAAAAAAAGCTGCATAAGGGTGAGATTACATGGAGTCTGGCAGTCTGCAGACTGGCAGACTCCATGTAATCTCACTCTAACTCGGCTGCAATTGGCGGTGGAACTATGCAATTGACATATGCACATCTCTAAATTTATTCATCCTGTATTACTTTCAAGAGCATTATCTGTAATTTTTTTCACCGTTAAATTAAGAAAGAAGTAACAGAATTCCGTTTATGCAAGAATCTGCATATTTTTCTTTTTCTAGGTTGGCTTGAATATAGTTTAAAATAATATTGGATTCCTTAAATAAAACATTTCTATGATTTCAAATTTAATTTTATACCTTTCGTATTTCTCGTTATAGTTTTAGGCTTTTTTTTAAACAAACACGAACTCCAAATACTTTTTCTGGAACCAACTCAAAATCGTTATTCATAAATTATTATATAATAACGTTCCAACAATAAATTTTTTAAACTCTATTTAGCTTTTTTTCAGTGAATTGGAGTGTTTCAATTAAGCTTGCCCAGATTCTAAATTTTTACTAAATTCTTTAAAACAATTATTTATTATTTTTAATAAAGTTCTTATTTAATTAATTGAATTAATGGATGCACAATGAGTGTTTTAATGTATTACTATTTTTTTTAAAGTAGTCAAAAACCTAATTTTGAAATCTAGTAAAACGTTTCTTGAGTGCGTTGTGGAATGCGACTAAATTGTACGCTTGACTATATAGTATCTCTCTTCCACTAGTGAGTGTCTGCACTCTTTTAAGACAATTGCTTTCAAAGCTTTTCAGTTACACATGCTGAGTGTTTTTTTAACAAGTATATTTTTCTGATCCAATATACAGATAAAACATCAAATTTACTATGATGCAACAGTTTCATAAAAATTATCTTTTTTTTTTAAATAGCAAGAGTATCTTTTGTTTAAAGGCAGTAAAAATTAGGTTTATAAAAAAATGTTCTTAATATTTAAAAATAATTTGCACCCAAATTCTAGGAAGTTGAGAAATGCTATAAAGAATTATGAGAGAAGAGGATAGGTGGTTATTTCAAATAATCAGAATGCATTAAACAAACAGTAACATCTTATAAAAAAAATATATTATCTAGACATTTGAAACGTTTCGCCTCATATATAAATGAAGTAATTTTCCGAGCACTTGGATTCAAAACTTATTTGTACCAAACTTTATAGGCTAGTGCCAATATAGATAAAAGGGTGAAAGAAAATATTACAAAGTTAATATCAGACACTGACTAGCAGGAAAATGAAGTTTAGGTTGTAACTAAAAAAAAAAAAAATAATAATAAATGAAGCACGAAATTTTGAGAAATAATTAAAAATCAGATGCTATTTAAGAATTAAAAAGTGTTTTTTGCGGTGAGCAGTGAAACTTGCCTCCCCAGTGAAAAAAGTTTTATCATGAAAGTTGGCATTGATAAATAAAGCTCAAATTTATGCATTGAACATCTTTTAACATTACCTCAAATTCTTCAAGATAATGACGACAAACTGATTTTTCAGTTTTTTTTTCCGCCTATAAATAATTAAATTAACATGAAAATTCGTGAAACGATGCCTTTAGTTGTGTCAAGTAAGTATGACTTTTTGAAATATAGTTTTTTAGATGCAAACATTTTTAGAAAATCTACCATTTTTTGCTTGACAAACTTAACAGATTCAGTTTTTTCATACTCTAATGTTTAAAAGATTCTTATTTTAACCATTAACATGTCTAGTTTCAAATAGTTTCTATATATTAACTGTTTGTCTATCATTTAACTGCTCAGAATTTGAAAAAACTAAAAAATGACTTTTGGAATTACAGATTTCTCGAGTTTTTAAACTATTTTCAATTTCTTTTGTCGTTTTTGGTAGTTACAGATAAAATCCTAATGTTGAAACTTACTGTAATATAACATTACTTAAATTAGAAGAGTTTTAGTGTAACAGATGCCATGAACAATTTTAAAAATAAAAAAAAAGGAAGAAATATTTTGTATTCACTTTTATAAAAGTAATGAAAAAATTAATTCAAATTTAAATTAAAGTTATTTACGTGCCTCAACTGTAGGTGGACAGTTCCCAGATTGGCAGACTTCAGCTGGAAAAACAACAAGTCATCTGAGACAGTAACTAAACCAAGCAAATGATTTTTTGTTTTATTGTTCAATAAATTTTAAACTACATATATATCAGGTATTCTTTGTAAACGAATGACCGCCCCTTCTCCAAAATTGGTTTGATTTATTGAGGTTCTGTAGGTAGTCAAATGAAAGGTCTGAGAATCTATTCTTTGATGCTGAGTGGCATATATATTGAGTCAACATTCCTGATCCAATATGGCTGCCTGAACCACGTGAACTACAGATTTTCTTCACTTAAACTACTATAAATCTCGTTGCATGGACCCTGTGGGGGTCACAATAAGCTTTAATAGAAAGTTTTAAGCTCTTCTATCAAAATAAGTATAAAAAAAATTTTTTGTTTGCTATAAAATCCAAAATGGCAACAATAACACGTGACTTACAGCTTTTTTTCAAGAAAACTACTATAAACCTCGCAGCACAAGCCCTACAGAGGTTTAAAGATGCTTTAATCAAAAGTCTTGAGCTCTTTCATCAAATGTTGTGTAAAAAATTTTTTTGTCTGCTATCAAATCCAAAATGGTGTCAATAACACGTGACTAACAGCTTTTTCCCAGGAAACTACTATTAATCTCGCAGCATGAATCATACAGGGGTCTAAAAAGGCTTATTTGATAAGTCTAGAGCTTTTCTATCAAAAAATGTATAAAAAGATTTTCTCTCTGCTATAAAGTGCAAAATGGCTGCAGAAAGATGTCACCTACAGATTTTTTACAACAAGGCTACTATAAGTATTGCGTCATAAGCCCTACAACGGTCTACAAAGGCTTGAATAAAAGGTCTTGAGCAAACCTATCGAACATCAAATAGAAAAATTTGTTTGTCTAATATGAAATCTAAAATGATGCTAAAACACGTGACTCACATCTTTTTCTCAGTGAACTGTGAATCTCGGGGCATGAACCCTACAGGGGCTTACAAAAAATTTTAATAAACCATGCTTTTATTGTTCAACAAAACAAGCTGATTATCAAAAGATATTCAGATGCGGCTGAAAGCACCTAGCTATTGTATAAAAAAAATAGTATTCCTTAAAACTTACTAATTATTATTCATAAACTGTTCCTAATTTAATGATTCAAAACATAAGTTACGTTTCTTACTATTATAAAAAAATCTGACAACAGTTATTGGGTTGGTCAAGGAATTTAAAGTATAACTTGTTTTTGGCTACGATTTTGTTCAAAAGACTATTATATAATACTTTTTTTTAAATAATGTTACATATCTCTCTCCTGCTACTATACATCCTAATAAACCTTGAAAACATGATTGTTGAACTGTGTTTCGTACCGAGAATACTAGTATAACGTGGTTAATGCTGCCATATTGACAATGAATAATATATAAAATTATAAAACTATACTTTACTCGGAGAATAAATCTATTTGTTCTTATTATAGCTTTAATACATCAGTGCACAACTAATAATAATATGTCAAGTTGGAAACCACAGCAATCATATATTTTCCAAGCTTCCATTATAATTATACACAATGAATGATTAGTGCAGCTTTATTAGGACCTGAGTAGAACACAAAAAAATTTTATTTGACAACTTTTTAAAAAGACGCATATGTCACACGTTTTTGATGCAATTTCTAATTCTTAGTTCAACAAAGACTTTTTTCAGACTGATCCTGAGAACAAGACTAAAAACTGTCGTTCAAATCTCTATAGACCCTAGTTGGGTAATTGCAGCACATTCATGATAGTTTTAGTAAAGATCAGGTGTGGGTCACGTGTTTTGCTGCCATTTTAAACTGTACAGCTAACAAGAAATACACAGCTTTTGATATAAGAGCTCAAGACCTTTCAGTTAAGCATATGTAGACACTTGTAGGGCTTATGCCACGATACTTATAGTAGTTTATATGTAAAAAAGCTGTAGGTCACGTGTTTTTTTGGCTATTATGGATTTTATACTAGACAAAAAATTTTCTTTATACATGTTTTGCTAGAAAAGCTTAAGACCGTACATTTTAACTTTTTTAGACGAATGTAGGGCTTATGCTACGAGACTACTAGTAGTTTTAATGAAAAAAATCTGAAGTTCACGTGTTTTTACGGCCATTTCTGATTCTATAGCAGACAAAAAAATTTTTTCATACAACGTTTGATGGAAGAGCTCAAGCCTTTTGATAACAGCATTTTTAGACCTCTGTAAGGCTTATGCTGCGAGGTATATAGTAGTTTTCTTGGAAAAAATTTGTAAGTCACGTGTTATTGCCGCTATTTTGGATTTTCTAGCAATTAAAAAATTTTTTTATGCTTATTTTGATAGAAGAGCTCAGGAATTTCTATTAAAGCTTTTTTTGACCCCTGCAGGGTCCGTGCCACGAGATTTAAAGTAGTTTTATTGAAGATAATATGTAGGTCACGTGGTTCAGGCAGTCATATTTGATAAGAAATGTTGACTCAATGTATATGCCACTCAGTATTAAAAACTAGATGCTCAGACCTTTTTTTTTGACTACCTATAGAACTTAAATAAGTTAAACCAATTTTAGAGAAAGAGGGTCATTCGTTTACAAAAAATACCTCATATATATGTGTGTGTGCGAAAGTGTATTGGCAGTAAAAAATACTGTTGATTAACTTTTTAATCAAACTCAGAGATTTGTAAATTATTAGTTATTTTACCTAAAAATCTTATTGAATTCTGAATTCTCTTTATAAATAATTGATCACAATTTCCAGTTCTATTGGCTTTTCAAAATTATCAATGTAATTTCGTTGTTCATTTTTGATCTCAAGACTCTTTGGTAACTGTTCATCCATAATCTCTACTGAATTATTTCCTCTCTCAAATGTCTATTTGACTTTAGTTTTTCTGACAACCACTACGTAAGTTAGTGCATTTTAAGCTATTTTTCCGACAGCCACTTCTTTGCTTATTACATCTACCACAGCTGATGCATTTCATGGATTTTAATGATTTTTCATAATTTAAATTGAAACTATTAGAGGTAAATTTGGACCCAAGTCTACCTGATTTTTTTTCCAGCCCTATTACTTTGTTATGTATAAGAATTTACTTGTGAAAGTGGTATTTTAATACTCCAATTTATAATTATTGTGCATGACTATCGAATAACAGTAAAGTCATAAAAGCTACGAAACTGTTGAATACCAGAAAAAAATATTATCTTTAAATATATTTACTTTGTAGTTTCAGAATACAAGCAAAGTCTTTGCCAATAAACATTCTTTTTCCCAATAACAAAACCATCTCGTTCTCTTACATAAAACAGAATAAAAAATCGTTCACTTTCTGTTAAGGAACTGAAAATAATGTAAGTCTTTTTTAGGAATTATTGTAAAGTATTTTAGATTCTGAATCCGTGTATCTGCTAGGTTTTGAAGGATAAGTTTTTCAGCTTGATTCCTTCAAAGATGGTATCTGATGAGGATATTTTGATCATTTTGTAAATAGCCATGTTTGTTAAAAAAAATTAATGCATAAGGAGGAAAGTAACACATGAGAGCTTGCATCTCAGAGTTTAAGAGTTCTTCTTTGTCCTATTTATTAAGATTTGAATTATTTAGTTTGAAAAGATTATCAAAATATACTCTGTTTATTTTTAGCATAAAGTTATTGAGTCATGGGATACTATTAAGATTGCCAATTTGTTTGCTGCTTATAAATTCTTTGGATTGTTTTTTTCTCAAGGTACAGAGACTTTTCTAAAAGTAGTATCTTTCAAACTTGTAGATTTTTTCAGTTACCAAAAAGCTTATACTCCACAAAATTGGAAATCTGTAGGTGGTAAATGATCATACAAGGAGCTGGTAGCAAACGACTTTTGTTCTTGAGGAGATGATAAAGGTTATAGATGATAAAAGGAGATGGTAAAGGTTTTGATAAAGAACAGCCTGGAAAGAGCTTTGAAAGTACTTTTTGAAATTAGTAGTTAATAGTTTATGTGCGGAGTTAGTATAAGCAAGTTATAAAGGTCCATGCCTAGATATTTTAGTTTTTTTTGTTGATTCTAGGATTTTTCTCACACCTTCGTATGTGTTGATTTAGAAGTTGTGGATTTCATAAATTATTTTTAAATTAATAGTATATAAAAAACTACAGTTTGGTTCTTCTTTGGATTGACCTTTAGATTTCAGATATCGTATGTTCGGTTAGCCTTATTAGCGTGGTCCTCAAGGGAAGCTTGTACGAGACAGAGTAGTTTGATTTCTAGAAGAAGTATTAGATTATTAGTAAAGGGTGCTGAGTATGCATAATTGTTTGAATTTAGATCATTTAAATTAGGTATAGCATGAGTAAAGATGTTGAATAATTCTAGAGAATATACTTTGTCTTGCATGATTAATTGGATGAGATTTTTTGAGTAGTTAGGTTTGTCTAGTTTAAAAAGAAGGCCATTTATCCAGACATAATCAACGGCCCATTCAAGATCAATAAGGCACGCCCCAACAGATACTTTATCATGAAGATGAGAGTTTGTATTGGTAAGAATTTTGTGGATAGCTTGCACAGTGGAGTGATTTATCCTACATCCAATTTTGCTATCAGATCTAATTTTTTTCGTACGGTATGGCGTCTGGGGATATTGTTAATGATAATAATAAAATTACTGTATAATTTAGATACATGGGAATGGCAAGAACTTTAAATACGATAGTGAAAAGGGTTTGTTTGGTACTGATTTAACAATTTTTTTTAACTTGGAATGAATTCTAAAAATAGACGATATTTGTGTAGAAGGTGGAGTGTGGGCCCCATCGTGAGGTCTAAATTGTATTATGAGTTCGTTCGTTGCTAAAAAAAGGGTTTTTTAAGGGGTTAGGCTTTGGTATCTGTTACTATTTTTACGTTTGTGTCCTTATTTAAGTAGTTCGGCTTGTTAATGGTTTCTAAGAATACACCTACAGAATTAATAATGTCGCACGGATTTTAGAGAAGGTATTTATTATTGATGTTGCACATTTGTACTGATGTAAATAGAAAATTTAGTTTATGAGATTTGAAATCGTCTATTAATACACCAATAGACTCTGCTTATACTTACCTTTGTCCAGCAGCTTGCTGCTGCTGCGGTTATCGTTAGTCAGCCTCAAACGCCCTTTTTGGTAAGTCGCTTTGCGCTCGTATTTATAATTTTCACGTGTATCGTTCTATGTAAGATTATTGTAACGAAAACGATTCACAATTTCGATTGACACGTTATTTCTCCGTCTGACTCAAAAATTAGTTCTGCCTTTTTTTATCTTGCATGTAAGCAAGTATTATGACTTGTTAAAGTAGAATTAAATAGAGAGATTGTTTTTTATAATAAACGGCTAAAGTGTTGAAAAGTGTGTTGTGCATTTATTATTGTGTCCTTTTATTACATCCATTTTCACGCTCCCCCAAATCTGGCGTGCGAAACAAAAAATATACAGTCCACTATCTTACTGAGTTTAATTTCGAACATGGTCCTTCGAGCCGGATGTGGGGAGGTGAAATATAGGTGTAGGACATTTTCCTTTTGTGTAACACACGTGGTCGTTTTATCGACCATCTTGGCTTCTTTTCATCTTCTCGGGCGACGAGGCTGACGCAGTCAACGTGCCGGCGCGTAGTCCGTACGCACACACACACTTATAGCCATATCTCTTTCTCTCTTTTCTTTATTCGTTTGTCGTCGGGTGCGAGCGAGTCCATTGTTTATTTTGGGGACTCACTGCTGCTCATACTTTGGTCGTCGTCAGCGTGTGCTGCTGCCTGCCTCTGCAGGCTATTGAGACAACACCGCTGCTGCTGCTGGCTTCACGGGTCCTTTCGTCGTCAGCGTGTGCTGCTGCCTGTCTCTGCAGGCTATTGAGTCGGCACTGCTGCTGTCAAGTCCTGCAGGTTTTTCGAACTCAACATAACTACAAATACTTGGTCCTGTTTACACGGTTGGTAAATTGTATATTTTTGGTTTGTAACATCAGTTCCTTATAGTTTTTCGTTTTTTTGTTTACCGATTGACTTGAATATATTTTTGCGAACTTAACTTATGTAAGCACTTGTAAAAATTAAGAACACTACCGTCGTTTAGCGTTATTGTTGAATTAGTTAGCCTTTGTCTGACTCAAGTTTGGCTACGGTGCGCAGTTTGTATTTATTTATTGAATATTTATTACTTGAATTAGAATTTATCTTATCAAAATGGATAAGCTTTATGAGGTACAAGTTAAACTGTTTAACAAAATTAAAGGTTCTTTTACAAACTTTAAGAAACTTGGCCAGGTGAAAATGACCAGAGGTCAGGCTGACTCTAGGCTTCAACAACTCAGAGATACTTTTGAACAGTTTAAATCCACACATGATAACATTATGAATATAAAACCTTTACCCACAACTCATGATTATTTTAAAAATGAGTGCTTTGAAGTGGGAGAGGATACTTTTTATTCAGTTCAGGGTGATTTTAACGATTTTTTCAATTCGCTTAATGATTATTCAAATCCAACAGGCACCTTACCTCCTACTAATGCCAATGGTAGTTCGTTTCAGAGTTTCTCTTCTTTACCTCCAATAGACTTGCTATCCTTTGATGGTGATTTTGCTAGTTGGGAGAATTTTCGCGATGTTTATAGGGCTATAGTCCATAGGAAGCAAGAATTACCAGCTATTATTAAATATCAACATCTTAGGGCGCATCTATAGGGTGAAGCTTTAGACCTCATTAAAAATATATCCTTGTCTGAAGGGAGTTATATACAGGCCTGGGATACCATAACCCGGCATTATGATAATAAACGTCGTCTTATTAATACGTATACAACTACTATTTTCAGTTGTCAAGCTGTGAGAGGCAGTTCTTGCTCTGAAATGAGGCGCATATCTAAGGAGATGATAAGTTCTGTTGATTCCTTGATATCTTTAGAGAGAGCAGTAGGAGATGATGACAAATTTTTCGCTCTTGTAGTTAGTAGATTTAATTTTCAAACGAACAAGGATTGGCAAAAAATGTTAGGTAGTAGCAGTAATCCTCCTACTTTAGGTCAACTACGAGACTTCATTTCAGCACAAATCATTACAATGGAATCGTTTCCTTGTAAATCTGTAAATAAGATTGTAAATATTTGCGCAACTACTCCGTTTAAAAATATGGGATCTTCTAGTAGTAAGCCTATATCTGGTGTTACTGAACATCAGACAGTTGTTTCAGATTCCATTGTTTGCCAATTCTGTAATCAAAAACATCATCTTGTCTCTTGTGATTCATTTAAATTACAGGAGTGGAGCGATAAATGGAAATTTCTGAAGTCCCATCGTCTCTGTGTTAATTGTTTTGGTCCTCACATTAACCGGGAGTGCTCTGTTAATAATAAGTGTTCACACTGCAACCAAAAGCATCACACCATTATGCACAGAGGGGATAAGTCCAGCTCTACATCTGTCTCTGATAAAAGTAAACAAACAAAATCTGTAAATAACTTGACGAACTCTTTTACTGTACAAAACCAAGCTCAGATTTCTTCAGAGTCTAGTGTGAATGTACAGTCATGTAGTAGTAATAAAATCGTCTCACCCAAGGTGCTTTTAGCTACTTCTCGTGTTTTCGTGTATGCCACTGATGGATCTCGCATATTGGTACGAGCTCTCATTGATCAGTGCTCACAGAGTTGTCTTATTACTAAATCTCTCTGTGATATGCTGCATTTAAAACCGAGATCAGTTAGTACGATTCTGTCAGGAGTAGGTGGACTGATTTCCATGGACGCTAGTAAATCAGTTGCTTTCAAATTTAGGCCTTATTTTGAGTCTGGTTTTGAACACTTTGTTGATGCGTTAGTCGTGCCAACAATTTCTTCCTACGAACCACCTCTAGGTAGTCGTTTGGCAAATTTAGATTATGGGAGAAGGATGTAATTCTAGCAGATCCAGAATTTTACAGTTTAGATAAAATTGATATTTTGTTAGATGCATCTGTCCACGCAATTATTATCGGTCAGGAAGTTCGCAAATTAGCCCCTAACGACCCAATTGCCTCTGCTTTGCAAATTGGTTGGTTGTTATCGGGTCAGATGCCCTTTGGTTCAGGATCTAACTTGTCACAAAAATCAAATATTGTGGTTGTAAAGTCTCTATAAATGTAAATAGTTCAATGCCTTCTGTAAATAGTCTTGTAAATAGTTCTGAGTCTTTTTATGTGACTCTATTAACTCGTTGTTCCAAGTGGGAACGGTTGCTAAGAGTAACAGCATATTGCCTTCGTTTTACATACTGTTGTTTACATAAAAAAGTTAAACAAAGGAATCCATATTTACCTATAGCTGGAAATCTTAAGCCCCCTTTACAGGCTATTTTGCAGTTTATTGACTTGTATTCTTTTATTGAAGTTGAATCGATTCACCTTTCAACATCAGAAATTGATTGTGCTAGACTGTGTCTAGTTTATCAGCATCAGATTGAGTAGAGCCTTACTTAATGATGATTCCTCTGAGCTTGATCCTCTTACTCCTGCTCATTTTTTGATCATGAGGTCTTCATTTCTTGTACCAGAACCCGATTTTTCTTCTGAAAAGGTATCGCCACTTAAACGCTGGAAGCTCGTGACACAATCTCTCCAAATCTTTTGGAAAAGGTGGTCACTTGAATACCTTTCCACTTTACAAAGTCGTTGCACGTGGTTGAATCCTCAACGCTCGTTTAAGCCTGGTGATCTCGTGCTCTTAAAAAACGAGTCTTCTCCACCTGGTAAATGGCCTTTAGGCATGGTTGTTGAAGTCTATAAGGATGCCAAGTCTCTCGTCAGAGTCGCCAAGATAAGAACCGTTTCATCTAGTTTTGTAAGGCCAATACACAAACTTATATTATTGCATACCGTATCTGAGCTTGAGTCAGGACACAATAATAATTAGTCTTATTTAAATCAATTTATTTTCTTTCATATAATATTATGATTATTAAATCTCATATCTAAAAATTACAAACCTTGCCAAAATATATATAAAATTATCAGTAATTTGTTTATTATGTTTTTTTATTTTATTTTTCGAATTATTTGCTATTGTACGTAGAAAGTGTTCCACTGATTTATTCACACGGTATTTAATTGTATATTATTCCATCCGCCTGTCCATCAACCTTGGGACTATGTAAAATATCAGTATTACTAATTGTTACCGGCTGAATGTCATTATATTAAAAAAAAAACTTTCATTATTTGGAATTTTTGTAAGTGGAATGCGATCCACCCTTTTGTCTTTCTAAGACTTGTTATTCATACACATTCGTAACACTTCTGTCTATCAACCTTGGGACTATGTGCAACATCAGTAACATTATACTGATGTAAATAGAAAATTTAGTTTATGAGATTTTAAATCTCGCGCTTTAGGATATTTTCTTACCTATAAGGGCCAATCATAAGCGTGCGCGCGTCTATTAATACACCAATAGACTCTGTTTGTACTTACCTTTGTCCAGCAGCTTGCTGCTGCTGCGGTTATCGTTAGTCAGCCTTAAACGCCCTTTTTGGTAAGTCGCTTTGCGCTCGTATTTATAATTTTCACGTGTATCGTTCTATTTAAGATTATTGTAACGAAAACGATTTACAATTTCGATTGACACGTAATTTCTCCGTTTGACTCAAAAATTAGTTCTGCCTTTTTTTATCTTGCATGTAAGCAAGTATTATGACTTGTTAAAGTAGAATTAAATAGAGAGATTGTTTTTTATAATAAACGGCTAAAGTGTTGAAAAGTGTGTTGTGCATTTATTATTGTGTCCTTTTATTACATCCATTTTCACGCTCCCCCAAATCTGGCGTGCGATACAAAAAATATACAGTCCACTATCTTACTGAGTTCAATTTCGAACAACTGACGATTGGTAACTCAAAGTTGAATATATTTGTCAGTTAAGTTTTAAATGTTTCAATTGTGATTGGTTCTATTGAAATTAGCCATCACATTGTAAGCTACTTTATATTCGATTTTTAACATGTTATAAGTTTTAATAAATAAGGACTTAAAACAATTTCAGTTGTGGTATTATGTAATAGTTAATTGACTTACTTAATTTTAGTGCTAAGAACACGTTATCTATTGTCAGTGGAGAAATTTTATTTTTTTCATTATTAGCGTAGAACGCTACTATAAATAAGTTTTTTTAAAACTTTGTGTAGTAATTTGATCAATTATTTACTGAGTTAGCATCAGAGATAAGTGGCCTAACTGCTTTTTACTTTTGCTTACTAACTGAATTTATTCAACATCCAGTAAGTGCTATTGATGAATGTAACTAAACTGTATTTTAAAGTAGTAGTAAAACAAATAAAAAAAGATGAAATTTAACTTTAAGTATACGTTCCTTTGGCTATTCTTTTATCAACTGTTGAAATCTTAAAAGTCCTAGCAGTGCCAACCGAAACGATCGACTATTAAAGATTATACATTAAGTACTTAAAAAAATATATTTATAACATTACATTAAAAAAATTTCAATCTCTGCAGACTGCTAAGCAAAACTGACATATCTATATACAAGCAGAACTAGAGACAAGTACGTTCGACGCGAAAAATTTTTCTATCTGTGTAAGGTCTATGTGCATGTATGACTTTGGGTAAACTTCTGGTGAAATTTTGTAAAGTAATTTAATTTTCGTTTTAGGTAAGTAAGCACTGATATAATTAGTCCAATCACTTAGTACTTTTTTATAATTAAATTAATTCTTAGGTGAATAAGCGTGTCTGACGTCAGACATAAGTACCATACATACTCCTGACTTTATTATGTAGATTTTGGATAGTAAGTTCCGCCAATAAGTATCCATACTATTTTTTTAGGTATGTATAATATTTTATCACCATTCTTTGGCAAGCAAGTGGCAAAGGTAACTAGCCTAACTACTATTGCATTTGGTATAGTAAGTAAACTTTTTTTTGTGCTAGTGAATGTCAGCGATAAATAGCCCAATCTTGCTTAGTTTACAAAAAAAAAGCGGCGCTTTGAAGTGAGGTAAGGTTGGAATGGAAAAGTTTGGAATGGAATTTTCAAGTTTGTAGTGCTCGTACGACTCATAGATGTGTTACAATGACTTGTCCACTCATAATTTATTTGCTAGCCTCAGATGCAATAAAAAACTGTAGTTTGCGTACCTGCACACGCACACCAAGTGGTTATTCCATGGGGGTTGGAACGGAATCAAATGCTTGTACGCGTGAAATACGCAAAAAGAAGAGCTTGGCTATTCGAGAGGTAATAACTTCAGGTGCTACTGTCGGAAGGATTAATTCATTTTAGTCCCATACTTTAAAAAGTGACCATTGGTTAGCATTTTCAATCCAAAAAGTTACTAATTTGAACTGATTTTTTTTTAAACCGCCATTATGGTGCAAATATGCGGACAAAATTTATGCAGTGAAAACTTACTCGTCTTTGTCAATTTTTGGTGTAACTAAGGTACAAATCTAATCACCAATAGCCTGAATATATAATGCTTACTTGCCCAAGTTGCATATAAGCTTTATTGTTTACCGGTAAAAGCTTTCATGAGTGAAATTGAGTTGCGGACATGGGTCGGAATACAAAATTTGACTCTAAATGATGGATTATCTCAATGAAGGGATCAATATACTGGTATAACATAATATATCAAGTAAAGTCGACGATATTTAACACAATTTGACGTTCTTAAAGTTTTGGATTTCATTACGGCACGTGAGTATGAGTACCGGACATGATCTGAGCAAGTAACAGCAGAATCACCTATATATATATATATATATATATAAGCGTAACTATTTTTTACTTCGATACCATGATTAATGTAGTTCTTGGAAGTCATCTATTCTAACCATGCATCTTTGCAAGTTGATGCTTGGTATTTTCAGTTATCTTCAATTTTTAAGATTTATATAACTTATAAAATGTATAGGAAAACAAAGATACTTGGTTAGTTGATTCTATACAGTATTAGAAACGGTTATGCTACTAATCACTGGCACTTGATCACCTAAAAATGTGTTTACTTATAATATAAAGAATACCGGTTAGGATACTCATTACCAGCTCTTACTTGCCTGAGAATTTATTTAAGTATTCTTCAAACATGTGAAACAGTTAGCTAAGTATTCCCTTGCGTTTACTCAATTACAAGTTAATAAGTTCATATAAGACTAAAAAAACTGTTCGATTACTTATATTCTAGTTCTACTCACTCACTAATACATATAATTCTTATTTAATGTCAAAAAAGCAGTTTTCTACTTATCATCAGCGAAGAGAGGGATGTAATGCACTTTTTTTTCTACGAATGTAATATCTCCAAAACGAATAAGCCAATTTTTATCATTTTTTTGAGATCATAGCTTATTAAACACAGAATATGGGCAGCAAGGTTTAAAGTTGAAATTTTCCTATTGAAAGGGTACAAACCACTCTTGAAGTTGATAAAATGGTCACAAAAATTCTCTTAGTTTAAGATTTTTTCAAGCTTTGAGCTTTAATGAACCTACCGTTCTTACCTACCATATCTTACCTACTGTGAATTAAACCACGTATGGCTAAATACACTTCATAGTGTCAAAATAGCCATGTCTGAACCCCTTAGCGATGATGAATTTAAAAAAAAAAAAAAAATCTTGAGTCAACACCTTAGACATTGTAGTTTTTTTCCCAATCAAACTGGTGCTACAACAGCAGGTCAGAGAAAATCACCCTGAGGCATTCAGGTACCCATGTTTTCTGTAAACTTCAATCGAGAAAGAGTTAAGCTCACCAGCCTTTTTTAGGGCCATCGGACGTCAAACTGCCTTGCCAACAAATATATTTAATCTTAACAAAGTTGCCAAAAAACAGCTTTTAGTACTTACAAAAGTTGTAACCGTGCCTATAGCTGCAAGAGGGCAAATTAAAAAGAAAACTTTAAATGTTTTAAATGTATACAATTTTAGGCGTCAAGAAACTAACTCAGAAAATTTATCAGAATTACAACAGCAGTGTCAAAATCGACGAATAAAAAGTCCCTAAGTAAGAAACCAGCATTCTAATAACCCTGACAATATTTACGTTAATTTTCCAGATTTTTAAAAAGGTAATGTAATATATGTTCTTGTATTTATTGTGGTGGTAAAAAATAGAGAGATGAGGTGCCAGAACTTTGTTGCTCTGGTAATAAAGTTGTGAAGTTGGAAGAAACAATTTTTTAATCATACATTTCTTGTCAGTTTTAAATACTTACAGTTTTAAAAAAAAGCCTTTTTTATTTATTATCACGAGAGAAATTGCAAATCAACGGCCCTTTAGGGCCAACAATTAGGTTACGGTATAAGGAACGCAGGGTACTTTTCAGCATCATTTTTTTTTTTTTACTTTTTATAGCTTATTGTTTGACTTGATAAACTGCATGGACTCCGAATAATAATATTTTTAATAAAAAGTGCTTCGTTTCACTAAGTATCAGGAATAAATGCAAAATTTTTTATCCCAATTGGTTTACACTACGTGTCAACATACTGTGGTGTTTCATGAGTCTTGGGTGAAGCCGAGACAGAGGTCTGCTAGTCATAGATATTATTTTAATGAATTCCTTATTTTATGTTAGTATTGTAAAGGGCACGTAGTATTTTATTTAAGGCTATAACTCCATTGGTGACATATTATGTTGTTGTAATAAAAATAATAAGTTACTTTTCCTGCTGATAAATATTATCTATTTAGGTGACAAGAGTGATAAAAAAAAAGAAAATTTTATTGACTGGCAGACACTATTTTTTAGGCTAATTGCAAAATATTATAAAAAATCTATTAAACATTATTACAACAGTGTCTACAAAACATTGTTACAACAGTGACACAAATTAAAGAACAATAGTTATGATTCTCAATGTAAAAAGCTGAAAAAAATTATGCGAGTTACATAAATATTTATTTTTCTAACTAAATATTAAATAATTGTAGTACACGTGCTTCACAGAAAACTTTTTTACAAACTGTCCACTTTGTATTATTTTATCAGAGACAAGAAAAGAGATTGCTAACGCCAATGCTACGAGGTGAGACGACTTTTTGGCACTAATCAAGGCGATCTGCCGTAGCCAGCCGTTGAACTGGGCACACATTTTACGAGAGTGCGAGACTCGTATCGAACAGCGTGTGCCTACGAGAAAAGGAGTGGATTCACGTGAAAATGAGCATGTAGGCACACTTTTTGAAGATACGTGGAAGAATGTGTGTCTACGAGGAGAGGAGCAAAAATGTCGACTATAGCTATACGTATAGCTGAGCGCACAGCCAAAGCAAGCGACGATACGAGTTTTTTCTGTTTTAACTGCAACCGAGTATATTCTATAAATATTTAAATGATTCTTGCTTTAATGTTATCTATCAATCTGATTCAATTAAATCGTGGAACTAAATGCTCATCATTACATGCACAGAGTTCGATTTCAAAACTTTTTTTTTTTCGCCGTACGTTCACACTTATTTTTAAATCCAGTATAGTTTTAAAAAGTTTTAAGCATCTTTTTTAAGGATAGCAGTTCAGCTATAACCACTAATTTATTGTTTTTCCTCATTATAATTGCTAAGAACTGTAGAATATGCTCTGGAGGTTGTCAATGAATGTATGCGACTATTAAATCTATCTTACCCAAACCTCCGATAGCTAAGATGATTACGGCTTATGTCGCTACTCGTCTTATTTTACCATCCAAGAATCAATTCCAACTGTCGACAGATTTTTTTTTTTTAATGCAATGTATCATTCTAGTTTATCTGCTTTTTATTTATGTTTTATTTAAATTTATAAATAATGTTACAAACATTTATTTTCCTATACATCAAAATAAATATATTTTTAATACTAACTCTATTAAATAATTTGGTAAATTGATACTTATCATTTGCAAGGCCATTTCGTAATTTCATAACAATGAAATAATTTCTTATTCCAACGTAAGAGAGAAAAGTTTTGAAAGCTCAAGAAAAATTACACAAAACTCTCTAAACATTTATGTTTTGTCATTTTTTTAAATAGAATTTTATGTATAGTAGCCATACTCATTGTATTGATTAAATGTATAATTCAAATTTTAATTATGTAATGTTGATTCTAGACCAAAGTTTCAATTAGCGTATGTAGATACCAAAACTTAATACCTTTAAAAATAATGCAACAAAAATCTAAACAGTAATGAAAAACAGATCTTATACATTGAGATTAATATTTTGATAAGAATTTAAAGATGTTTTCTTGCATACTATTATAAATAAGAGCTACCTAGCTAAACTTCATTGTTGGTCTAAATTATCAAAGCAAATTATCAGCGTTTGTCTACTGTGAATTACTGCATGCTGAAATTTTTATTAGTGAGAACATTCAATAAAGAGAATAGAGAATACTTTTGTGAAATTGTAAAATTGCTTTGAATTCTTAATCAGGTACATAACTAACTTTTCATTTCAGACTTCAAAAAGAATAATAAAACAGCATTTCGATCCATAAATAATTAAATAACAGAGATTATTAAATAAAATCATTTGGCAAGTTTCTAAGGCACAAGGATTTTTTTAATGTATATGAGTCATTTTTAATTAAAAAAAAAAAAAATTTAACTGACCAGGAGGATCCAGAATAATAAATATCTTAATTTTTAAATGAAAGTGTTAAGAGCGGTGTTTTTTGTTAATACATATTTTAAACGATTTTAAAGGAGAACTCAAGAGTGCGCTTATAATCCAAAGATTTTGCTTATTGAAGAATAAAATAAAAATATTGATCAGAAAAGCTCAATTATATCTTAAAAAACACACACACACACACTATTAACTAACTAAAATGATGTATAAGCTTAAAACTTTCATTATTTAAGATCCATACTGTAAGTTACAAGTGGTTGTAACTACAAAGTATAAATTATAAGAAACGTAAATACAAGCCAGAAAATGTAATAAATGAATGTGGATACACATTTTTGTATGATTAAATGTATGTGTTACTTTGCTAGTAGAAATCATATTTGATATTCTTGTAATAAAAGTAAGTTTTCTTGAGCCTTCAGATTCTTTCTCTCTTACGTTGGATGTTAATGATTTCTTGGGAGTTTAAAAATGTTAGAGTTATATTTATATCTGTCAAGCTGAATACCTTTGCCATCAACGCTGCCAGTACTTCTCAGATTATCTCCCCTTCTCCACTCCTTCAGCCATTGCGCGCGGTAGTCGCGCAGGATCGTGGCGAGACGCGCAGTTCAGGTGAGTCAGTTTTGTAGCACCCATGCTACCGCTTACACCATGACATCATTATAAATCTAAATACCAAGCCTACAGAGTGGTACTGTAGAGAGACTGTGTGTTTTTATAATGTATTAAACAAATAGAGTTCAAGAGTTAATACTCTCTTCTGTAAGTATTCACTTATCCTTGTGCCCTGGCCTTTCAACCCATACCTCCGATAGGTTATGGGCCCAGGTCACGTGAGCCACTGCGCGAGAGTAATTTCCTGCCGTAATCAGCAAAGCAAAGTGTTAAGAGTGTATTGTGTTTTATAGAGCCTAGAAGCGGAGTGAGAGAAATACCAGAGAGAGAGGAAAGCACGGAATCAGCGAGCGGCAACCGGACCACTGTCGAAGAGGGTGCACTACCTGCGTGACATCGCCGTTTTTAGAAGAGAGTGAGCAGCACTGGATTAAGTGACGCTGTCTCCTAGGAAAGTTTTTCCGGAAGCGCACCAAGTGAAATATTCGTGTGAGTGCGTGTGTGTCTTTGTTCTTCTCTCTTTACTGTTGAGTGCAGTGTGTAGGTATGAGAGACTGGTGCTATTGACGGAGGTGTTGAGATAAGCGAGAGCGTCCTGCACGAATTTTTCTTTTTCTAAGAAAGAGTTTTGTTCCCACGCGAGTGTTTTCCCGTTCTCCCCTCCCCCTGACGAGTGGTGTGCAACGGCCGTGCTTATCAACGATGGCAGCCGCACTTTTGTCTTTTGTCTTAACTTGATAGAGTGAGAGAAATAGAGAATAGAGATCACAAACTTTGAGTACATTCTTGTCTGTGAGGGAGGGAGAGCAGAGATCCTCACGTGCTCACCTATATATGCATGCAGCCTGAGAGTAAAATCTCTTGGCGTAATTTCGTGCGATGTGTTTTATGAGAGACTGCAGTGCGTGCAGTGATACTTAACAGAAACAGTGTTAACTGTAGTGCGTTAACGGGGTGATATTTTTAATGGTTAATTTATAACTTAAGTCATGGCTTTATACGTAAATTGTACATGCATACATGTATACACTATTCGTAAGGCAGCCAGTTAGCCAGTATATATTATGTTGTGTGTGCATACACGTATACGTATCACGTGATCTCATCATCCACTAGGTCCAGTACTTTAGCTAAAATGGACCCATTCTGAATCCAAAACTGCGAACACGATGGATCCAGAGTTTGATCAATATGATGTATTAAGTCTGCATCTAATCATCCATTTCCCTTAACATTTTTCTACTCGGGTAAAAACTCAAATAAAAAAATCTTGGAAGGTGATTATGAAAAACCTAATTGGACGGTAAGATTAAAAAACTATGATAAAAATAATCAAAATTGAAAGAGCAGAGGAAATATAAATTACTGTTGTAGAGCTCAAACATGTCCAAATAATGAGTCTTTTTCACAATTGCAGTTGGATAGCACAAATATTGGATTGTAAAATCTGGAGGAAGAGACAACTACTTTAAGTGAAAACCAATCTGCAATTAGAAGGGAGAGAGAAAAACTCATTGAATTGGAGTCAACTGAAACTTTAGAGTAATCAAAGGAGACTGCAATCGAAACGGACACGAATCTGATGACAAGGAATACGAACATAGATAAATTAGAACCGATAGAAATCACAAACAGCATGACCAGTCAGGATAAGTAACAGAATAGTTGCTTAGAGAAAAACAAATACACAGAGGGTATGCTATGGCACTTTAGGTTAGGTCACGCATCTATAAGTTATTTACGAAAACTTTAAAAATACGAGAAAGAGTTGTAAATGTGAAGTTTGATGAATCTATAGTGGATTATAAGGTTTGTATGATGGCAAAAACGAATAAACTCTCGTTTAATGAACTAAGAGCAAAGGCACACAGGCCTTTTCAAATTATACGTACAGATTTCATGGGACCCGTTGAGCCAACCTCATACCGCGGTAACAAGAGATTTATAATTATATTTGTAGACGAATATTCGAGACTAGCTAGAGCTTATCCTATTAGAACTAAAGAAGAGTCATAAAGTGCACTTAAGAACTTTCTTAAATCAGGAAGAAATCTACTTGGTAAAAATTAAAAAGTATGCTTTATTAAATCAGATCAAGATACAGAGTACACTGGAGATAAATTTCTAGAGATTCTGAAAAAGAGGAACATTTCATTTGAATAAAAAGGTTTGGATGTAAAGTGTATGTAAAACTACCAAAACCAACTACAAAATTCGGAGCAAGAGCATTTAAAGCTGTTTTAGTTGGATATAAATCAACATCGTACGTTCTCTGGCATTCGAAATCCAGAAAATTAGAGTCCAGACATGTAAAATTCAAACAGAAGATATTTTACAAAGATGTGTACAAAGAAAACTGAGTCAAATCGAGAAAATCAACTGGAACTGGTTGAAAAATAAGGAAGAGGAGGAAAAAGAAAAATTAGAGGAAAAACCATGTGAAAAAATAAAAAAAAAGGAAGACCAACAAGGCAGTAATTAGAAGAAATAAAGAGCATCGAAATGAATTTAGAGCCTCTAAAACAAAGTATGAGTATAGTAACTAGAAGTAGATCCAAAAGGAAGCTTGGAACTTTAGAGCAAATACTGTAAAGCACATAGAAGACATAAGTTTGGCGATATTTGTTACTGCAAATTATAAAGAAGACATGCAGACAGAAGACTTTGGATATGTTTTCCTCGCATCTCTTATCAGAGATCCCACATCATATGAAGAGGCCATTACAACTAGTGAGAGAAAAAACTGGATGAGAGCAATTGAAGAAGAGTTAGAGTCAATGAAGGCAAATGAGGTATGGGATTTGGTAAAAATACCAAAGGCTGGAATTGACAAGAGATAACCTAACATAATAGACTCTGAGTGGGTGTTTAAGAGAAAAACAGAAAACTATGGATCAACGAGATTTAGAGCAAGGCTTATTATAAGATGATTTCAAGACAATAATATCTATGATCTTAAAGAAAATTTCTCTTCAGTCTCTAGACTGCCAGTGATTAGAGCAGTTCTAGCAATTGTGAGCAACTACAACTTAGACATCATTCAGAGATGCTAAGATTAGGCTAAGAGAATGATATTCATAAACCATGTTTGTTCCCTTGGGGAAAAAAAAGAAAATTAATCTTTGTAGTACTTTACATAGATGATTTTCTGATAGCAGAAAACGCTCAAGACAAAATAAATGACATTATAAAGAGTTTGAGCAAAGCGTTTGACATGAAAAACTTGGGCGAACCTAAAGTTTTTTTTGACATCATTATAGAGAGAAATAGAACTGACAAAATACTGATATTGCTTCAGAGTGTCTACATAGATAATATCTCAGAGTTATTCAATATAAAAGAGTGTAAGCAACAGAATACACCCATGGTAACAAGACAAGTGAGTAACAGATCCAAGAGATATAAACTGGAAGAAAAAGAACTTTAGAGTACCACAGTAAAAGATGAAACCAAAAAAGTACCATATAGACAAGTTACAGGAAGTGTGACGAAGATTTTTCTAGCCGATAAACAGCTGTCCTGGATCCCTTCACAAAACTCTCACTAAATTTCTTACCATGTCCCTACACTCTGGATATCTCTTCTCCAGGAGGTCTGCCACAGGTGTCTGGCTTGGGAACACCAAACACTTCTGAAAGAAAAATAGGAGGAGGCAAATGGGGGCTCTACTTATCAATAAACAATCACTGATATAAATTTTCACAGTGCGATCGCGCTATTTATTCGCCTCCGCACACTCTCAATTTTCTACACTCTCTCTCTCTCTTTCTAGATAACTATGTATATTGGCATGTTATTCTCAATGTAGATATCTTCGGGTTATCACCTCTGATCATCTTCACTGTCAAACTCCTCCCTGGCTTGACTGTCGATGGCCGGTACCTAGGCTACACGCACACACAGACACAACCTTAACCGTACCTTCAATCAATTCAATTTTCCCTATCCCTACATAAATTCTACACACATTTATCCTGACTCACCCAGATCATCCCCAACCCTTTACCTCGAAATAATACCTAGTGCACCATCCTCCGTGAAATGACCTTCTCTCTGTCCTCGCAGTCACCCGGTGCTGCCTGGAGTTCGTCTCGATCGTCGCGTCAACTCGGCGGCATGGTCAACTCTTGGGCAGTCTTGTTTAATGTTCTCCTATACTCTCTTGTTGGATCTCTTTCCTCACTATCTGCTCTACCTGTCGCTTTTTTCTATATCCAATTACTCTCTCTTTTCTATCTGCTCTGTATGCAGCTCCGCGCGATACTTGCTCGTGCCAAGCTCTCCACTGTTCTGTCTCCCGCTACCACTCAACTACTACTGCATTACTGCAGCCCACTTCGTTTCGACCAATGCACGCACCCCTTCCGGGTATCTGAAAAATCTCTAACATGCCTAAGAACTGGTGAATTTTTGGAGGTTTCAAAAACTAGGGGAATCGACGCGACCGTCCGGCGCTCACTCCTCTCCAACGCGTCGCGAGCTCTTCCATCTCTCCTTCTCTATCTTACACACATGCTCACCCAATTATACCTCACACACATTAAATCTCTTTCCTGGTCTTCGGTCCTTCTCTCTCCTCTGGCTCGTAGTCCGCAGCACCGAGAACACACATCAAAAGGAATGTGTAATCCAGATATATATACATACATATACATGTAATGAGACTCGGTAGTCACCGATGACTTGCTCCAATATAGGTATACAGTGGCGTAATAGCTTTAGTTACCACGTCACAGAAGTCTAATGTTTTCAGCTAATGCTACACGACCAGACATAGCTTTTGCAGTCAACTATTCATCTTAAAGTCAACTAAATCCATCAGGAGAGGATTGGCTGGAGGTGAAGAGAATTTTTAGGTATTTAAGAGGAATTTTTAGTAAAGGCATGATTTTCAGAGGCAGAGCTGGAATACTAGAGGCGTCGACAGATGCAAGTCTTAGAGATTGTGAATACTCTACCTCAACGGGAGGCTACATAATTAGGCTGTTCGGAGATACGATTTTATGGAGAAGTCATAAGCAGACATACTTCACGCTGTCTACTTGTCAAGCCGAATACTTGGCGAAAAGCGATGATTGTTAAGAGTTAACATCACTAGAAAAGTCAATAAAATACATTTAAAGGAGAACTCTAATGCCTGTTACAATTTGGTTTGACAACACGTCGGCTATCAAGTGTACTATGATGGACGGTTATCATAAACTTAAGACTTTCGACGAGGATTTAGAGAAAATAACGAATAACCTACTGAAAAGAGAAAAATCGGGAGTTAGAATACATATGTAAGTAACGCGTAGAGACTATATAAAGCAATATGTGAATCAAGGAAAGATGAAAATCCTTTGGATACACACAAAAGAGAATGTTGCTAATATTATGAATAAACCATTACGATTAGAGGTACATCGAGCACTGAGAGATAAAATTGTAAATTTTGATTAAAATGATTGAGTTCAACCGTTAATTTGGTTTGCATCTGAAAGAAGAGAGCTAATATTTAATTCCATTGTGTTTTGAGGTAGAGGAGACTAGACGACAAAAGCTGATAGGGTGGCAAAGGTAAAGATTGTTGAGCTAAAAAGCTTTGCCATCAACGCTGTCAGTACTTCTCAGATGGTTTCACCCTTCCCCTTTTCCTTACCCGTTGCGTGCGGTGGTCACGTGGGCTCGCGATCAGACGTGCAGTTTAGGTGAGTCAGTTTTGCAGCACCTATGCTATCGCTAATACTGTTACGTCATTATAAATCTGAATACCAAACCTACAGAGTGGTACTGTAGAGAGACTGTGTGGTCTTATATTGCATTAAAAAAATTGAGTTAAAGAGTTAATACTCTCTTCTATAAGTGTTCATTTAGCCTTGTGCCCTGGCTTTTCATCCCATGCCTCCAATAATGTCCTAAAAAATTATTTTATTGTTATGAAGTTACGAAATGGCCTAGCCAATGAAAAATATGAACTTACTAAATTATTCAATAGAATAAGTATTAAAAATACATTTATTTTGATGTACAAGAAAACAAATGTTTGTAACATTATTTATAAATGTATATTAAACATAAATAAAAAGCAAATAAACCAGAATGATAAATCACATTCAAAAAAAAAAAATCTGCCAACAGTTGGAATCAATCCTTAGATAGGAAAAAAAAACAAGGAGCGGCATAAGCCGTAACCATCTTAACTACCGTAGGTTTGGGCGAGGTAGATCTTAAAGTCGCATATGTTCATTGATAACCTCCGGAGCTTGTTCTACAGTTAATAAAAATTATAATGAGGAAAAATTATTAATTAGTGGTAATAGCTGAACTGCCATCTTAAAAAAAGACGCTTAAAATTTTTTTAAAACAATACTGAATTTGAAAATAAGTGTGAACGTACGGCGAAAAAAAAGATATTTTGAAATTAAGTTCTGTGCATGTAATTATGAGAATTTATTTTCACGATTAAATTGAATTAGATTGATAGATAACAACGAAGCAAGAGTGAGATAGCAAGAGTCAGTAAAATATACATAGAATATACTTGGTTGCAGTCAAAAGAGAAAAACTCGTATCATTGCTTGCTTTGGCTGTGCTCTCAGCTATAAGTATAGCTATCGTCGACATTTTCGTTTCTCTTCTGGTAGGCACACATTCGGTATGTTCCTTCCACGTGTCTGCAAAATATGCGCCTATATGCTCATTTCCACTCGAACCTACTCCTCTTTTTGTAGGTGCACGCTGTTTGATACGAGTCTTGCACTTTCGTAAAATGTGCGCAGGGTTCAACAGCTGGTCCCGGCAAGTCGCCCCGATCAGTGCCAAAAAGTCTTGTCACTTCGTAGCATTGGCGTTAGCAATCTCTTTACTTATCTCTGATGTTATGGTTCTATTCAACGATAATTATTCAGTTTATGTTATCAACCGTTTTTTGTACTAGTTAATTTTAACTTCTAAACATTATCCTTAGCTATGAAGACTCTTTGTTAGAATCAGTATAGAATATTTGTCCAAATGAAATTTTAGCTTACAATTTTGTGAAGTATTTACAAGCACAGATTTTTTAATTTCAAGTTCGCAATTTCATAAATATAAGATGATACTTGATTTAACGGTGCGTACAATATAAGCTCAAAACATTGCTGCATACAATTGAGACGTGTATTAAGCATCTCTTATGAGCTTAGACAAACTTTGATTTTGTTTGATTTTGGAAGCTGTGAACCTGTAATAACCGTGTATGTAATGTAACTTAACTACAGCAACTACACTTAGTTGCTGTGTGATTAACCTCAGGATACGGTTCCTTTGCGGTTAGTTAGCAGAGCGCATAATACAGTCTCTGCAATACGTACGTACATAATGTAAATTCTAATGTACGTGGTTAAAGAACTGGACTTGCTAAGAGAAATACGCTCTTAAAATTAGGTGTAATTCAATGATGACTATAAACCGAACCAACTATGACCACTTATATAAAATTACAAAATAATAAACGCTTTTTCTCACAGTTAGTTACTTCTTTTTCTTAGTCAGTAGAGTATTTTTATACGGTACGTATTAACACTTTTAGAATATTACTTCAATCAGATGCTATAATTGTAATTTAATGTCAAAAATAAACGAGCTGACTAAAAAGTTCTTGAACCGTACGAATTCCGTAGTCATTCACCGACAGTATATCAAGAACAGACTAATAAGTTGTACAGCTGGTCATCCCACCTATCGACGACACTTTTCTTCAATCGCTGAATTCCATCCCGTACTACCAAGATTAACAAACGTATGTTCTCCAGGCTCACTTCCCTAATCAACGGTGAGTGGTTGATTACTTAGGGACCAACCCAAAAATGAGATATTCTTTGGCCAGCAGCGTACCTTTCTTCGACACCATCTCCACATGTTATTTTTAGGGCTATATGACGTTGAACTACGTTGCCAACAAATACATTTTTACAACTTTTTCTGGCAACGATTGGTCCACTAAAAGACTATATAAAGCCGGCCATTATCAAACCAAGTCAGTCGTTTAATAGCAGACGTCACGAGCGGAGTTTACCTTGGATCACCAAAACGATTGAGATTTGCAAAAAATAAAGTGCTTGAGATTCCAGCGTCTCTGGCATAACACCAGAAGACATTGAAAAGGAGCACTGTTACTAGCCTTAACGCTAAAAAGCGTTGTGGTTTGGTGTTACAAGAGCAGGCCAGAGAATACCACCCTAAAATATCAAAACAGACACGTTTGCTGAAAACTGTAGTCAATAAAGAGTTAAGCTCACCAGTTCTTTGGAAAAAAATGGAGAGATAAGGCTTCAGGACTTTAATGCTCTGATAAATAAGTTGTGAGTTTGGAAAAAACAATTTTTCAATTGTATTCTTTCTGTCAGCTTTAAGTCTTCAAAGTTGTAACAAATAACCCTTTTCATTTATGATAACGTGAGAAATTGCAAATCAACAGTTCTTCAAGTCAAATAACTATTGAATGGCATAAGAAACGCACGGTACTTTTCAGCATCATTTTTTTTTGTTTTTCTTGTATTTATTTTTTGTTTTCTTACAGCTAACTATTTGCGCAAATAAACTGCATGGAGTAGTAGATCGTTTACTGCTGATTGTTTTCATGCACAATAGTCTAATGGACTAATACAGATGATTCACTTAAAGATTAAATTAAATTCCTTTAATGCACATCAAGTATAGTAGAAAAATATTGTCAAAAATTCAATGCACAGTAATTGAGTCATTTATCTTTACTATAATGAACTAAAACGATTAGCTTTTGTTCTTGGGCAATCCAAGGCACTTCTCTTTCGTGTTTTATGAATTTATCGTTATCCATAAGTAGGCGCTCATTTAATGCTTATTTAAGGCGCTTTTTCAAAAATTAACTATCTACTAATTGTATAGTAATAGTATCATATCCAACATAAATCAAGTGTACGAATCAGCAGACAGATATTTTAACAATATCAACTCATCTTTGATAATAAATGTGATGGTTTGTACAGTATTTTGTACTATAAAATATTTATAAGCAGTATACGTTACTTTTTTTAACATAAATTTACATGACTTACAAATAGAGACTAAAAATAAAGTAGTTATACTTAATTACACAAACCTTATTTTAAGATTGAATATTAGAGAATTAGTGTGCAATGTGCGAAAGGGGGCGAAGTTTAAGTAGCATATACACACCAGCAGCCTCCCTGCTTCATCCGAGACTCACTGAATTCAACACCGTTGTGGGCTTACACGTTACATAAAACGTTATTAGTTAAAAACTCCATATTAATCTTGACACTTTTTAGCACAAAAAACTACTTATTAAAAACATTTTCATTCGGAATCCATGCAGTTTATTTGCGCAAATAGTTAGCTGTAAGAAAACAAAAAATAAATACAAGAAAAACAAAAAAAAATGATGCTGAAAAGTACCGTGCGTTTCTTATGCCATTCAATAGTTATTTGACTTGAAGAACTGTTGATTTGCAATTTTTCACGTTATCATAAATGAAAAGGGTTATTTATTACAACTTTGAAGACTTAAAGCTGACAGAAAGAATACAATTGAGAAATTGTTTTTTCCAAACTCACAACTTATTTATCAGAGCATTAAAGTCCTGAAGCCTTATCTCTCCATTTTTGTCCAAAGAACTGGTGAGCTTAACTCTTTATTGACTACAGTTTTTAGCAAACGTGTCTGTTTGGATATTTTAGGGTGGTATTCTCTGGCCTGCTCTTGTGCGGGATTTGTATGCGCCTCTTCATCTAACACTTGGTGCCTTAATCATGGCAACGATTGTAGACTTAATGCTCTGTTTTGTAGATTAGTGGGATAACAAATTATTTGTCTTTAAGTTAAAAGTATCACCACATAATTGTAAGTTTCAGAAAAGTTTTAGTCGATTAAAGAAAAACTTTGTACGCTTACATCTATTAGAAATTTGAGTTGTAAAGTAGTAAGAGCAACGAAAAATAAAGGTTACTTTTGTTGCAAGTAGTCAAGTGAAATGCAGTTGGCAACATGCATCTTCTGCAACAAATTTAAATCGAATAACGTACATAGGTACCGAATCCGATAAGGTAAGTTATAATTATTATTACTAAACAAATTAAGAACTAAAAGATTTTTATTTATATTTGTATATTTAAATTTATGCTTATTTAACCTTACAATTAGTAATCACAATTTTATTATAATAAATACGTAAATAATATAACTTTTAAGTAAAGAAATGATTATTTAAATTTTCCACAAATGAAGGATTATTTGTAATACGTACTGAATGTCTACATTTTTCTTTTCAAAATTCTTTAAACAAGCTTTTTCCTAAAGTAACAAATTTTTTATGTAAATGATTATACGTCATTCCTAGTGCGATAATTTTTTTTACAAAAGGCAGAATTACCTGTTTTTTAAATTAAATCTTAATCTAGCAGTTTTAACGTTATCAAATACAGCTCATTTTTTTTGGTTGCAAAAAGATTGAAGGTGATCAATTTCTTCGTTACATCCAATTCATCGATAAATGGTTTACATAAGCTTTCCAAGACTTTTACGTCAAATATTGCTTCATGAAAATTTCCACTGATTTTTAACAAATCTTTTGAAAGATTGCCTAACTTAAGGCTAGATGGACCTTTCCCTTTTGAAAATGATTTCTTAAATAATAATAAAGAGTCAACAAAACCATGGATAATTGTTTGAAAAAGTTCTCTTGGATTTTCCTTTTAATGACCCTTATCAGTAACGTATGATCAAAACGACTACCATTGTGAGCAATGACAATATATTCAAAGCGCAATAATGCGTAATCTTAGTGTCAAGGAAGAAATCGGATGACTCTTGGTATTTGGGTTCTAGAGGCAGTTTAAAAACTATTTGCACGATAACCTCCAAATGCGGGGGATTGGATATAGTAAGACGAGGGTGTTTAAACTTAAAAAAAAAATCGTCAAGTAACTGAATGAAAATACGGTAGCATTTTAGTACATCTACCAACTAATGATCCAAAAAATCATCATACAACATCTACGATCGGTTTCCACGTATTAATTTTTTTAAAATCGAAAAAAAATCGTAACGAAACCGATCAGAACTTGATAGGAAATTCTTTGTTTCTTTAGTAAATATCACAAAAAATACTTGCATCTGTTTCTGCTGCGTAGTTTATAGGAAATTTAAGCCGAAAATTCGATTTTTCACGTCATTTTTGTTAAAAATCATTAAAAAATTGTTAATATTGTTTGAAAAGGATGACGTTCGTTAAACTTATTTTTAGGAGGTCTAACTATAACATGTATCAATGTCATCCGTTTTTAATATTTTTAACCCCTCACTAGACGCCTTTTGTATACTTTTACAATCGCTTCAAACATCATTTTCCCGCTTAATATGACACGAAAATAGGTAAGTTACAGAAAAATTGTCAGTTTGCATGTATTGGTAGATATTTGAGGCCAATCGCAACATTTAGCTTTATGTGTAGTCCTTTATCTATCGAGTTTCTTACTTATTCAGAATGTTTTGAAAGACTTCACTCTATTGCCACCATTCTTGTTCTGCATTATATTCCATCCATTCGATGGTTAGAAAAACAATATTTCTGTTGCTCAGAGGTACTCGGTAAATTTAAAAAAACTTTGCAATTAAAATATATCTATAGTAGCAAATTTATCAAATATACATATTTTTGGATACGATATCAGTTTATCTTATTCTACTACAAACATATGGATATCATATAGAAATCATGTCAATAACTCAATGCCTTTTTTTCAAATACAAAATTAAAATGGATCATAGATGATATTGATGAACATGCTATCCTGACTCAAAAACCGGATGAATTACGTGATAAAGCCTCTTTCTTCTTGATGTGACTGGCTTACAGACTGATGGAATGACACAACCAAATAATATACTTATTAAAATGGAAGTGAAATAAGTTTCAATAATATTATTGAAAACATTAACACTTATTTGTTGAAAATCAGTTAATTATTTAATATTTCTCTAATAATTATGCAATGTAATGCAGAACAAAGATAGTAGCAATAAAGTGAAATACTTCAAGTATTCTGAATATAAGCCCTATAAATAAAGGACTGCATATTGAAGGCGCTGAATAATGTCACCCCCTAGGGGTTGAAAAATGGGGTTCAACATAATAAAAACTGATAACATTGAGACATATCATAGTTGGACCTACCAAGAACATGTATGAAAAACGTCATCTGTTTTAGGCAATATTTACAATTTTTTTACGATTTTGAACGAAAATGACGTAAAAAATCGAACTTTGAGCTTAAATGTCTCACAAACTGCCCAGCAGAAACGGATGTCACTATTTTTTGTGTTATCTACAGAAAAAAAAAAAACTTTTTCATTATGTTCCGATCGGCTGCGTCGTGATTTTATTATTTTATTTTTAATAAACGGTACGTGCAAACCACCCGTAGATTTTAGAGGACAATTTTTTAGGACATTAGTTGGTAGGTGTACTAAAATGTTACCGTATTTTTATCCAGTTACTTGCAAGTACGTCATAACAATTTTTTGTCACGTTTTGACCCCTCCCCTCCCATATTTCCGATCCCTCTCATTTTAAGGTTATGGTGCAATGACAAAAAAGCTTCCAAACTGCCTCTAGAACTAAAAAACCAAGCGTCATCCAGTTTCATTCTTGACACTAAAATTACGCGTCATTGCATTAACTAACACACTTTGTTCCTAATTTATGTAAGAAATCACGTAAGCTAGTAAGTGCTTCAGGTAACAAAATCATTTCTACTTCAACGCTATCATAATAAAGCTTTGGTCCTCTGTTAGTTAATTTTGTTGCTAGAGACGCTTCTTTGCCGATATTTTAAGTTGGTGTAAGATGTACAAAAAATTGTCGTTCTCCATTATCATCAATTACTGTAGTTGTAAGAATTTCGAAATTTTTATTTTTAAAATTAGTCATTAAAAGATCTGACTCGTAGCTCAGACCTTCGTCATCTCCAGTTCTGACTCGACAACTTTGTCTTATACTGTGATTCAGACTCCTTTTATATTTGTACTCTCTTGTTAATTTTAGTCCTCCCTCCCTTAGTCTTTTTTTATCTGCTAGATCTGAAAATTTGCAGGTATTTTCTCCAGGGAAATGTTGCAAAATATTTTTCTTTTGCAATACTGATTAATATCCAACATTAAAATGCATAACTCCGTCACTGACACGTACATCGCCCTGTTTACTACAACTGTAATTTTATTTTTCAGAAAATGATTCACTATAACGCTGTTCAAGCACTCATTGCATTGGCTCATAGTTGTTACGCAAAATTTATGAGTATTAGCTGAGTAAATTTCAAAAAGAGCTCTTATATCAGTGTACAGTTCTTGGCTTTAAAAATTACAGAATGGAACTTTTTACCATGAACTTCGGAAGTTCGAGAACTAGCACACTACATACCGCAAGTAATATGTTAACCAAGTAAATGATCTGAGAGGGAAAGTTATGTTGATTTTAATTTTGCCGTATTTTTATCATTTTGATGAACAGCAAAATTCAAAAGTTTCTTTATGTGTGTGATGACATCTTTTTTTAAAATTCATGGTGTGTCTTTTTAAACTCATATAATTTCTTGATTAAATGTTTTTTCAGATGATTCTGGTTTGCAAATTTAAATATATTTTTTTGAATTTCTTTTCCTGATCTTGTCCATAGCTACAGAGTTCTTATCTCCAATGACGACTCTGACTTTCAATTTGGCATTTTTTAAAGATATACTGTCATTTACTGACTCAGCAGCAACGTCACCTTCCATCGATTTAGCACTATCTGCGTAATTTTTGTGACAATTGTAATCAGTCAAATCACAACCATATTCGGACATTGTCCATTTTCTATTTTGAGTGCGATAATCCAACATTTTGCCCGATAATTAACCAATAACTTTACCGTTTCCATTAAAAGAGTCGTAACGTTCGCCGGTGTTTCTCCTACTCCAGCCCATATCGTAAGATACTGTAATATTTATTACGTCAAGGACGTAAGCATCGAATCCAGTGACATTACCTTTTTCTTCTTTTTCAATCGTACCCCTTATTTTCAGATATATTTTCTTTGTCACTTTTTCTAGACTGTAAAAGGAAAAGGAAAAAAGGCTGCTGTAAAATGGTATGCAATAAATCTAACTTTTTTTTCTGTTAGATATGTTACGTTGTGTACAGCTTCATTTGCATAATAATAAGTATAGCAGTGTATATTGTACAAGACATAATATGAAATATTTTATAAACAACATTAAAAAATCAAATAAACGTTTACAATAACGTATGTGTATGAATAAAAAAATATACTCTAGAGCTAACGACGAATACTAGTTACAATATTATTGTTTACTCTACCCAAAATGAAAAAAAAAAAATTGTAATAAGTATTAAAAACTTCAATTAACATGGAGCAGAGAAAAAAAATTACAGGATCTGAAACCCACAACTTCATGCAAAAGTCTTTTATATTTTTAATAACCAATCGGCGTTCTTCTTGTCTTGCTTCAGTCAACTGGTTTTTGGACCAATGATCCATTTCTATTTATTTATTTACATCAAGCAATAATGAGTTTTAAAAGTTACGTCGTGTACAATAAGCTGACGCTCTATTATATACACAGACCCACTGTTACTCTCACTTCGCAAAATAAGTACATGATTGCTAACTTTGCACTAAATGATTTGTTAACTTATTTACTAAAATGTTAACGTGTATACAAATCACACTAGATGGCGTACCTCTCAAGGAAGAAGTGCCTTTGGCTTTTGTCTTATGTATAAATAATTATACATCCACAAAATGGTATACTGTTGCTAAAAATACTCTGTAATGTCTTACGATAAAGATGCGTTTACCTACCATGTTTTGTCCATCACGATGTGCCATTACTCAAATGGAAACAACCTTAGTCATTCTGTATGATTGCAATTCAGTTTGGATCCATGATATTTGTAAGAACTAGGATACGGTCACATGAAGCACGCAATTTACAATACAAACCCGCTTCAGCCCATAAGAGTGAAAAAGAGCGCAAAGAACTTGCACGGAAGGGACCTCTCTCATTATTATGAGCTTCAGTTGTTCTGCATTGTAGATTGCGTACTCTATATGATGACGGCCTCAGTTAACATTATTTACAAAAGTTTTTTATTTTATTTCATTTTGTTTTCTTAAAAAAAACGATGGTTTATAAAATAAATGTATTATAAACATCAAATAAGTTTATCTAAAAAATTACTTAGAAAATCATTACATGCCTAACCTGGACTGGATTCAACCATCATGCTTTACACGGAAGTATTGACCCTCAGGAAGCGGCACCTACACCAGAACTTAGTACCAAATTTGCCAGCATGAAAGCAGCTGCCTCAGTAGAAATAAAAGTAAAAAATCCAAGCCGTATAGGCAAACTAAAGCAACCAAGCCTGGCTACAGATGGATTTGCAAAAATTTTACCAAGATGCAATGGCAATAATGCGAAAACTCGAACAACCTGACTTATTCATTACTGTGATACGTAATCTAAAGTAAAAGAAATAAAATAAGTTTTAAGAGATCTTCCTAAATGTACTACTCCTAATGACATATTAAATATGATTGTCAGATTATGACCTACAAAATTAAATTCCATATAAGATGATGTAAGCAAGCTAAATACTTTTGGAAAAATAATTTCTTGCGTTGACAAAATCGAATTTTAAAAAAGAGTACCACCCCATGCTTACGTTGTTGTTGAACTGCACCCCAATAATAAACTATTTACTACTACAATCATTGACAAATATATTTTGGCAAAAATTCAACTTCATTCATACAGGAAAAAATTTGTTATCAAACATATGCTCCATGAACCTCACAATAAATATATTCCTTGCCTTACCAGCCATCAAAGTTTTTGTATGAAAAACTTATCAAAAAAATTTACTGAATATTCTATTAAGAAAACAAAAACTGTTACTACGAGTACAGAAGAAATGATAATAGATGTGATACCAACATATATAATATAACTAGCAGCCCCTTGTCTCGGCTTCGCCCGAGACTTACTAAATAAAACACCGTAAAATGTTGACATATAATGTGGAACGTTTTCAGGTAGAAATTTTACACATATTCCTGACACATCTCAGACCAAAAATCTTCTTATTAAAAACATATTTTTTTGGAATCCATATAGTTTATTTGGTCAAATAATAAGGGGTAAAAATTAAAAAAATATAATTATGCTGAAAAGAACCGTACGTTCTTTATGCCATGAAATAATCGATGGCCATGAGGAGCCGTTGATTTGCAGTTTCACCCGTGAAATTCACGAAAAGGACTATTTTTTAAGGCTGTTAAAATTTGAAACTCCCAAAAAATTCATATTAAAAAAAAAAAATTTTCTCTCTTATCTCACAACTTTATTACCAGAGCAACAAAGTCCTGGACCTTCAACCCTACATTTTTTATTGCCACAAGAACACAAATACATTTTCTACTTATTTAAAAATCTAAAGTAGGATCTTTAAAGATTTCAGAGATTGCTGTGAGGGTACAATGAAAAGCTGATCTCTCACGTAATGGATTCTTTATTTGTCGATTTTGACGCTGCTGTTCAAATCTCGATAAATTTTCTGCATCAGTTTCTTGACGCCTAAGTAAAATTTGTATTTATTAGATACATTTGAAGTTTTTCTTCCAATTCAACCTCTTGCGACTTTTGGCATGCTTAAAATTTTTGTGACCCCTAAAGGCTGTTTTCTGTCAACTTTGTTGAGTTCTAATATATTTGTTGGCAAGGTAGTTTGACGTCTGATGGTCCTAAAAAAGACTAGTGAGCTTATTAAGTAAACTCTTTCTTGACTTCAGTTAACAGCAATTGTGACTGCCTGGATACCTCAGGGTGATCTTCTCCGGCTTGCTGTTGACGACCCAGACTGATCGGGAGAAAAATTACAAAGTCCGAAGCTTTGGGGCTAGTTGAAGTGCTCTTTCCCAGCGTCTCCTGGTATAACGTCAAATACGTTGGTGTCTAAAGAACCTTTTTTATTTGCAGATTCAGTTGTTTGCTGATCTTAGATGGGGAGATTGGTTGGTGATACTTGTCCAGTGGAGGCTATCTCGTTGGCTCAAGTTTTTTTTTCCTTCGTAGCTGTTATAGGTTTGCCCAGTGCAGACCTTGGAGAGGATCAGTGATTCCTGGTTGAATGCTTAGAGTCGAGAGGGTATTACATATAGGGTCGTCGGTCACCAGGTTTTCCAGCCTTGCGAAGAACAATTCCGTAGGTGACGTCTGCCAGTTAATGGCTGACTTGGTTTAATAGTGCCCGTCTTTAGTTAATATAGTCTTTTAGTCGACAAATTGCTCCCGGAAATAGTAGTAAAAATGTATTTGTTGGCAAGGTAGTTTACACTTAGGTGGCCTCTAAAAAGAACCGATGAGATTGATGGTTAAGTAAGAAACGTAAATACTTATAATGGCACTAAAAAACACCAGTGATGAAACTTCCAGGCTATTCTTTATTATTATTCCTGATGATGAAGAGCTGGCTACGGGTAGCTTGATTCTTACCCTGGGAGTCTCTATGTACGGAGACTGTGATGGAGAGAGGTACGCTGCTGTTCAAGGATATCTCGTCTTCAGGTCATTCCCCGGATAACCAACCTCTCATCGTTAGACGGGAACATGTGGGTAAGCGCGTTGGGGACGCGACGACTAAGAAGGTAGCCGTTGTGGCTGCCCGTGTCCCTCAGAGCTGTTTTCCCTGGCTTACATTTGTAGCCAAAAATCCTCTGACTGCACCAGGCGGGATGGTGGGGCTGCCAAACAACTCTTAAGAGTTGGAACAGATAGTGCTCTGGCTAGATATGTCTCCTGGTATTGTGCCAAAAGCGTTATTGGTTAGAATGTCTTTATTTTTGATCACACTCATCGAGATTCAGGGTAATTGGAGACCTAGGTCCCTTCCCCCTTAAAGAAGAGTGTTGTCCGTAACCTGAATATCTAGCTGCAAGACTATCATCTATATTCTCTATGCAGCTCGTTGAACTGTCAAAGTACGACTGCATTCAGCGTATTATAACCACACTTATTTAATTCTGTTGCAGGTAGCCTCGATTTTATGTCGACGCCACCTAGCAGATTCCACTGAACTAAAGTGAAAAGCTGGCGTATTTTTGCAAAACTTCGAGCTCATTTATTGCTATTGTTATTACATTTTTTAAGATAAAAACTATACTAAAACCATCTAGGAAGTATCATGAATCAGTGTGCAAAATTTTAGCAAAATCGGTTAAGTAGTTTTCGCGGTTAGCAATTACAACAGTTTTAGCGACTTTGCTTTATACATTAGTAAGATTAATAATAACGAAAAAAATTCAGTTGACAATTTTATGGTAGTATCCTATACTAAAATTTTTGTAGTACAAAAAGATAACTACTATACTTACGTTGGAAATTGCGCATCTTTTCGAAGTATAAACCATATTTTTGATTATATTCATAAAAGAAGAAATAGATCAACAGATAATAGATAAATATTTTACAATATAGAGTATCTGGTACTATTGACCATATAAAAAATATTTTATAAAATGGAGTGTTTTGTAAAAGAACAAAAACAGATACAAATGCTGATTAAAATATAATACAATGATTTAACGAAATATTAAAGTACGTATATGGTTGTTATTTAAACTCAATAGAGGCAGCATGGTAGTAGCAAGAATATCCTCTTTTTAGACGAAGTCATATGAAATTCAACTTACCAGTACGTATTGCAAATTAAAAAAAAAATAGTATTCGAAGTAAGTATTATGTTTAAAGCTATAGAATTCTCCGAGATAGCTTCGACGGCTTGGTTAGAATTAAATTTAAAAAATAGTTTTGGAAGAAAAGTACTCTACGTCAGTATTTTAAAATACCACTGTTTTAGTACAGTAACAAAAATTTCAGTTGAACTTAGTGTCAAACTAGTGTTTCCCAAGGACTTAGAGTATTGATTTTTTAAACTGTTTAAACACGTTTTCCAGATTTATATTATTTTCAAAGAAGCATGTAACGTTATGCTTATATGCCAGTTAAAAAAATCGTTTGCGTGGTTTTTAATGTCTAAGGATATTTGTTGCAAAAAGTTTATGGATAAAATTGAAGCAATTTTATTTGAAGATATTAAACAAATAAAGAAAAAAGTCATTATTACAGCTAAATTCAATTTTTAAATTTGTAGAAAAATTATGCAAATATTATGGACGACCCCAATCAACTTATTAATAATTTATAATAATAACCAAAAAAAACCAAACAGTTACAAATTTATAAACTCATTTTAAAAAGTTTTTTGTTAAGCTTAGTAACGATGAGAAAAAAAAATTTTACTATAAAATAATTGAAAGTGAACAAAAATTATATTTTTTGATGATCAAGAAGGTTTTGGCAAAATATTTTTGTACAAAACACTAGTTAGTTACTTTTTTATTAACAAATAAAAAGTAGTTATTTCTATGGCTTGAATAAATATGAATTCAGTTTTATTACCACAAGCAATGACAAATTTTTCAACATTTCGATTACCATAAGGTATGACTAATATTGAAAGTCTTTTTTAAGAATATGAATTTAAAAAATAAAAAATTGTAACGTGAAGTAGAAAAAGTTATTTGGGATAAAGCTTTTATAATCCCTAAATGATAAAAAATTAGTAACATTTTTAAAAATTTCAAAAATCGAGGTGGTATAAATCATGATCTCAACAAGGTAATTTTAACAACTCATAATAAGTTATTTTACATCATTAATAACAAAATGTAAGGTTAATTAAGAAACCAAACTTCCGTATTACAGTATAGATTATGCAAAATATGAAGCAGAGATTGTACCGACGATAATATAAAAATAATTTCTCAATCGAATTTCTCAAGAATATACTTTAAGGCTTACCATCACTTTTTTTAAATTTGAAAGTGGGTGACATTGTTATGTTAAAAAGAAACGTCAGTATATTTAATGGTTTGTGCAATGGAACTAGACTTCATGTAATTTAATTATTTTTATATAACAATAGCCCCGTTTCAGCTTTACCCGAGACTTACTGAATAGAACACCGCAGTGTGTTGACACGTAATGTAAAACGTTTTCAATTAAAAATATGACGTCTATTCCTGACACTTCTCAGAACAAAAATCTTTCTATTAAAAACATATTTGTTTGGAATACATGCAGATAATTTTGTCAAATGATAAGCTGTAGAAAATGAAAAAATATAGTTATGCTGAGAATAATTTTTGTGATGAAATAATTTTTGGCCCAAAGAGTCGTTGATTTGCACTTACTCACGTTATAATAAATGAAAAGGGCTATTTGTTAAAACTTAATATATATAACTGACAAAAGACTGTCATTGAAATGTGTGATTAAAAAATTGTTTTTTCCAATCTTACAATTTCGTTACCAGGGAAACAAAGTCCTAAAGATTAATCTCTCCAATTCAAATTGCCACAATAAGTACAAATAATCATTGTTCTACCTGTTTAAATATCTGGAGAATTTAGGTGATTACTGTCAGAGTTTTAACTAGAACTAACGTGAGAAGCTCACATATTTTTACAAAACACTGAGTTAACTTCATTATTCCTATTGTTATTAATTTTTTAAATATAAAACACTATACTAAAACCATTGGAAAAATGTCAAGAATCAGTATGCAAAGTCTCAGCCAGATCGGTTGAGTAAATTTCATGGTTAGCAATTTTAACAATCTTAGCGACATTGCTTTGTATATTAGTAAGATAACAGCAGAAACGATAACTAGAGAAAAATTAGGCAGTAAAGTTTTCATACCAAGAGTTACATTTAATACGGGTAATAATTATAATATATACAGTTTACATTATACAGAAAGAAATTTCTTTTCAATGTTGCTTTTTCTTTGAAAATTAAAAAGTCACGGGACAGAAGTTTTTAAATTTAGATTTTATAATGACAGACCCTTATTTACTTATGGTTAACATTACATATTGTTTTCTAGTTGTATGAATCCTAATAATATATTTATTTGAAATGATTTCGAAACAAAATTAAGTATTGAAAATGTAGCAAAGAAAGGAATTTAGTGTATTTAAAAATAAAAATTTTTTTTTCTCTAGTTAACAGCCACAGCAAACTCTAACATTAATGAAATTGCTTTCTACACATAATCAAATGAAATATTTCCTTTTCTTTTCTTTTTCACATTTTACTCTTTAAAGTATTCTTCACATTAAATTTATGGATTAGAAATCTTACTTTTGTATGAAATATGTCATGATTCACTATGATAGTAAGAAAATTATTAACACCCATATAAATTTCTAGAATGAACACAAATGTATAGTGTTAATTAAGTGATCACATTAATTAGAACTTGGTTTTGTACTGCTTAGTACTATTACGTGTGGACATAAACTATGATAAATCTATTGATTTTAATAAATATCATAAGGGGTATTGAAGGGAGGCTGGAAGGGGCTGCTTAAAATGTGAAGAGGGCCTGAGGTGCTGCAAGGGGTGAGGGAGGTCCTTATTTTTGAAAAATATCTTTTATTAGGTTAGCTTAATAGAGAAATTCTTAGTTTTTTCATTTATTTTAACGAGGGCTGAGAGAAAAATTCAAAATTTTAAGGGGAACCAAGGGATAAAAGGTAGGGGTTTCGTGACTTAATTTAGTTTCATGATTACATAATGTAAGATACTATTAATACTTCATTTACCAGTGCCCTTCATACGCCAACCCTCCTATGAATAGACTGTAACTTGAAGTTTAAAACTTTTTTAGAAAGAATTCTTTTTAATTTTTAAATATCTTACTGAGTATTTTTATATTATCTTTATTGTAATAATTTTAACAGAACAGTATTTTGTTTTTTTTTTAATTAATTTTTTTACATAAAACCTTATCACTTTAAATTTACTTAATTCTTCTAAAAATAATTTTTAATGTTCTAGTAATTGTCTATGGTTTATCGTGAAATTAACTTTTTTTCTCGATTAGTTTTGTAAGTTTAAGATAATAATTTGTTCTGCAATAAATTTTTTAAAAAAGCACTCTTAAAAAAAATTTTCGCAATAATAGCTCTTTAATGTACTTAATTTTTACGATCACTAACTTCATATTTTTCTTATGAATCATTTCGCGAAAATTTACTTATACATTTTAAACGTATTCTGAAGTTTTCGGGATTGTGTATTATTATTTGATGACGTGTTCTTGTTTGTCTTTTAACAATTTGAGGACATAGGTTACATTCACATAATTCGTCATTAATATGTTCTTTCATATAACGTACATAATGTTTATCTGCTTTAATTACTAGATGACATACTTTACACTCATAAAACTTAGTTTCATGATTTCTTTCATAAATCTTTGACTTAGCAATATTAACAAATAATAACACTGAAAAAGTAGCATTTTGTAAACACACGTTTAATTTAATGAGTCTTAAGTTAAACAATGACCAAAAATTTTTTCCAAAATTGTATGTGAGAAAACTCATAGAAATTTTTTAATGATGGTTCTGAAGGATCAAAAAAAACTTTTTTGTACATAACATTAATTTCTTACTTTATTACTTAAGGTTAAAAAATTTGAACAATGGCTTGGACTGGCATTGCATCACTATTGCTTCCAAAAGAAATGACCAGTCACAGAACTTTTTCATTTGCCGTTAGACTTACACAATTATAGAGAGAGCATTGTAGTAATGGAATCAAAAAAAAAAAGAAATTTACGAGAAGTTGATTTAATAAGTAAGGATGAGGCATTAATAATTTCAAAAAAAGCCTTAGGAATAGTAGATTAGACATTGTGTGATCTATGCAATACAAATATACACATTGGAAATAAATAAATTATTTTAGAACAAGATTTTCATCAAACTTTTCCTGTTATAGAAAACAGTTATAGAAGTATGGTAAAATTTGATACTATTCAGTTATCATTTTTATAAAAACTTTTTGTTATTTTAAAATTAACTTGTAATATCTATTGAATGAATATCAGTTTTTAAAAATTATTACTGGAGATTGGAGAAGGGAAAAAAAGAACATTTAAAATTCCGAAACACTAGACAAGTTACTATAAATGTCAAACAATATTTGATGAGCGTAATAAGTGTTCAATTATTATCGTCCTACTAACTTTTGATGATAAATACACCTCCTTTATGAATTAAAAATTCTTTAACAAACTTAAGGAGATTTGGGAGTATCATTTAAAGAGTCGAGGAACGGAGAGTTTACCACGCACCTCCTCTTGCACTCTATAAACTTGGAACCATACGACTGTAACTGCTTACATTTTTCAAAAATGCCTGGAAAGGCTTGATTTTTTTGTTGAGCATCTTCTTTTTGTACTAAGGTAACTATGAAAATGTTTTTTTTCATTCCGACACATTTAGAATATAACTTAACTTCAATTAAAAAGCAAACCTAACCTTGCTCTCTCATATGAGACCGTGTTAAATTGTCAATATTTCATAATTTTTTTCTCAAAAACTTCTTCTAGTGAAAAATCTGCAAAAATTCATGTGCACTCTTAATACGCTCAAATATAACATACATTTTTTCTGGAACGTTTCTGCATTTTGAACTTTACTTTCAAACCTTCTTAACGGGAATATATCAACTCACTACATCATAGAACATGCAACTGACAAAGGTATTGACTACTCAAGCAGTAATACTCATTTAAATTTCTCTATTAAATTTTAAAATAGTATTCAAGAAGGTCTCTCACCCCATGAACTTAATTTAAAAGTTGGAGCAATGGTTATGTTAATAAGAGATTTAAGTATATGCAACGATTTGTGCAATGGTACACAATTGAGGCTTAAGAAATTCTGTAAATATTATTTTCAAGCAGAAATAATAACTGAAGAAAAATTGGGAAAAATAACTTTCAACACAGGTAATTCTTTATCGTTACATTTTACACTAAGTATATGAAAAGCCATTTCCTTTAGTTTTAGCAATCGCTATGATAATTCATATGTCGTATGGACAAAGTTTGGGCAGTTTTGGTTGATATTTAAAAAATCTTTATTTGCGCATAAATAGTTGTGTGTAACCGTTATCACGATGCAAAACTAAAAATGTTGTATTGAAACAAATTGAAGGTGATAGTTATTTTTAAATGGATATATTGTGTTAAAAAAAATTATTCATTAAAACGTAAATAAAAAATATTCATTGCTAATTAATGTTCAATACAAAAATGGTAAAACGAAATTATTGATATAAAAAAAAAAAAATTCAAGTATGAATTTTTTTGTCTTCTAACAATTTAGGTATAGAGAAGTAAAACATCTTCGTTATTTGTAGGGGTACTGGCGATGGCTACCATGATTATTATAATTTTACTAAAAAACAATAGTTATCCTGTTACATGAAGATGTAAAGTATATCATATAAGACACGTTTTTATAAAGTCTTACATATTTGTATATGTTAGCAGTATGGATGTGTGCAAATGTGATTGGGAAATAAAATGTTCGACATTATCACACTTCTTGTTAAATACGAACATGTTCATTCTCACTATCTTAAGTATACGCTATCTTTAGTTTTTACAATCAAAAATACAATTGTCATCTGAAATGTAATAAATCAAGATCAAATCAAATAAGAAAATACGGAAGCAGGAAGTGCGTATCGACTGACTGAATCAAATGATGGGAATGAATCAAAGTATACGTTTTCGATGCTGCAGTGCAGTGTCGCAGCGTCTCGAGTCTTTGCTACGACGCATGCACTGAAATTCTGTTATGAGCGCCAAATATATGTCTTATATTCCCTTCCGTACGTATCTAAATTTGACAAGACAGTATAAAATGAAATGACAAAGGGAATATTGGTTTGTTGAAATTAACTTGAGTGAATAAACAGCTAAAAATGAAAAGCATTTTGGCTTCTGGATCACTCGTTCAATTGTTTGTGACGATCTAAAACATACAGGGAAAATCATCGATTTACATGCCTATTATCGCTATCTATCTATTTTTAGTTTATTAATCTAACTATCTTAAATTCAAATTTCACTATCATACAATTCATTACTTATTTATATTCAAAACTTTTTTCGTTAGTTTTTCATGCAGTTCAAATGCCAGAGGTCTCGAAAAAATACCTGCCAGTTGCTCCTTAGATGGAATCCATTTACGAGTTAATTTTTTTTCTGGTTACACATTCTTTAACATAACGAGCTATGATTTCAGTCATGTGTCTCCATCTTCTACCACCATCTATTTTAGCACTTACTCCAGTGGCCTTATTATTACACCACAGATCCACAACCAATAAAGTGCGAGACATTAGAGAACTTTTAGAGTGCTCTAGTCCAATCAACTATTAACTTGCATCACTCATCGCCACATATTCAGCTTTACAGGTTAAGATAGCTACGCAAATCAGTTTTCTTGTCTTCCAAACAACTGTATCCACAACTGTAATAAAAAATTGGCAATTTGAAGTTTGATTTTTCACTGTTAATGTCCTTTGGGGTTTGACTCATTAAATCCAAATCTTTTTGGCATTTGTCGATGCATGGTCTCTGTGTAAGTGTAGTTGTTTCACACTATTAATTTTTTTCTACTATGTTACCTAGAAAATTTCCAACCTTACCAAGGTCGGACATCTCAAACTCAGACTGCAGATTAATCATAATTTTCTTTAGTTTACTTACAAAATTACTTGTTATCATGATATCATCTAAATATAGAATCAAGATCAAGAAGTTTTTTTTTTCTCTCCGTGCATAATAGTAATTTTCACTGGTGTGTGATTGTAGTCCTAGTTTTAGTGCAGCCACACGAAAACACTCATTCCATCTTTTCGAGCTATTCTTGAATCCATAAAAGGCTTTTTCTAAATTACATACTTTATTCTTTTTGAGTTAATCTTCATCAAGCAGACCTTCAGGAATTTTCATATATACGTCTTCCTTAATTGGACTATTCAAGAAGGCTGTCTTTACATCCAGTTGACAAGTTTCCAGATAACATTTATTAATAATTGATATTACCGATCTTACAAAAGCCAACCCGGAAACAGGAGCATAAGTATCTTTGTAAGTCGTACTTACTTCTATCTTTAAATCCACGAATTAGCAAACCTCGTTTTAAACTCCGTAATTTCCATCTTTGTCTATCTTCTTCTTCAGGACTCATCTGGAGTCTATGACGTTTGGCTTGCTTCCTTCAACATACATAATTGGTCTATCTATAATTTTCCATACTCAATTTTTATCACAACCATCTCATCGCCACCACACCACACGTTTTGAATTTTCAAAATTGTTTTTTCTTTTACTCAACCCTTAGGAAAAAAAAAAAAAAAAATTATTCGATAAGACTGGAACTCGCGAGTTTCTACACACTACCCAAGGCCCTAAACCATTCTACTATGGCCGGTCCTAGTGTTGAAATATCGACTACTTCTTGTGATGGTGTGGTTCGTATTTTATTAATCGACCATTTAGACATTAGTATATTATATCAGAGCAGCTCTTCTATGTATTAATAAATATTGACTTACCTGTTATTCATCTGTTACTTCTACAGTAAATAAGTAACTGTTTAAAAAATTTTTTCATATGTTTTCAAAATTTTCAAGCTTAAAAAGAATTTGTTTATATTGTATGAATACAATATTTGACTTTCATTGAATTTTGATTTGTCACGGTTGTTCCATTCGTGATTGAAGTGGTTTTGGAAGTTAAGGACGCTCATCACACAGTTAGCAGGGGAAAAGTTCAGAGAGGTGAGAAAAGCGAAAATATATGCAGCAACGCTGGCAATTATCTTTCTCATATGCATTTACTTACATACACGCTTGTACACTGTAAATCCAAGTGCGTTATTTTAATACACTTGGAGCGTGTAAGCCGCTGTCACTGAATTTACACGTTTCTAGGCGTTTTATTCCAACACGCCTCAAGTGTGTATTTTCCACACGATTTAATCGTATTACTACAACACGCTTTGAAGAGAATTATTGCTAATTTCTTATTTGCTCCGCAAATCACGTTTTGTTGCCAAATAAATAATAAAGTTGCATACAACTTAAAGAAAAAAATAAAATAAGCAGATTCAAGTACCACTACAAAGAATAATTTTAAAAAGTTTTTGAATTTACTGTCACTTAAACTATTCTAGGCTCAAATAATTTGTTTTTTTTTGTAGAAAAGAAAAAGCACATGTATAAAAACCATGACTTTTGATTAATTGAAGTTAAAATTATTGGGCTATTGGGTGATAGCAATAGCTCAATCGCCCAAATTTCAACAAGATTTCAAAAGAACCCTTTAATTGTGAATCAATATCGTATTGGGCTAAAATCTTGACAAAATTGGGGCTATTAAGCTGTTACTATCACCCAATAACCCAAATTTTAACGAGATTTCAAAAGAATCCTTTAATTGTTAATTAACATCGCATTAAGCTATTGGATGATAGAAATAGCCGAATAGCCCAAACTTTAACAAGGTGTTTCAAAAGAATCCTTTTATCGTGAATCAACATCGTATTGGGCTATAGGGTGATAGCAATAGCCCAATACTCCAAATTTTAACAAGATTTCGAAAGAATTCTAGAAAACAACTTCGTTGTTTGTGATGCTCTCTCTTCGACTTACAAATTAATACTAAGAAGATAAATAAGCGGTATGGATGCATTTTTTAACAATGCGGTATAAGTATGTTTAAATAACACTCTTTAAGTGTGTAAAAACAACACACTTGAAGTATGTAATCTTTAAACGTGCATTACGTGTATTTTATAACATACTTTAAATGCATTTGATAATTCACATCGATAACGGGTGTAAAATTATATGTTAGAAACGCATTATTGCAATAAAACACACTTATGCGTGTTGCTTTAAAACATTTAAAGTGCTTTCAAAATATAACGCGCCTATGTGTGCTAAACTGCACGATATATATGTGTAATTAAACATACTTAGATTTACAGTGTATGCATACTTGACCTTTTCTTTCTTGTGTTATTAAAAAAAAAAAAACAACTGATGGATCTATTTGAAAATTGAACAGGTTTATATACAAGTAATCTTTCATACAAACAACACTTAAGATTCATACTAATCATATAAATGCAATTTTACGTGAGTTTTCCATAAGGTTACCCGTTGAATTGCGATTTTTTTAAATTAAACGTATAAAAAATTGTGCAGTGACATAATCTGAAACATTTTTTAGGTATTTTTTATGCTATTACAAATATACGTTGTATCTTTAAGAAAACCAACGTGTGATGAACGTCCTGAAGGGCCATTTAGTGGCATGTAATGTAACTCTATTAAAGAAAGCAGTACTACTGGATGATTTTTGTTGACCTTTCAGATACAATTATATTTCTGGTGTTAAATATAAAGTAGGAATAAGTATGTGAGCGTATGTGACAGATATGAGTGTGACGTTAGAGATATAATCAACGTAGGTGGTAGGGTGTTTTTTTTAATTATCTAAAGATTTGATAAAAGCCCACAGTATTGTACTGGCTAACCCACGTATTATTTATATTATTTTCTGCCGTAAATGTATTGTTTAAAATCGTTTATTTATTAAATTTTCAAATATTTATTGGAACCACATCCAATGAACGTAGGTATACTCATTCCCACGATAATTGCTTCACAATATTGTTTCATCGAAGGTTTATTTATAAATATAATTATACTGTTTACAATATACTTTCATAGGAGTATAATTTTATACTTAGATACTTCGGCAACCACTGTCCAATGGTTTTGTCTCTTACTCAGAATACACGGTACGGGAAATAAAAAATCAGACTGTTTCAATTATTTATCATTTTATTTTTTTTTGTTTCTCTTGTAGCCTTAAGTTAAGGCTTGATTATTCATTTGAAATAGTAAAATTGGAAAACAATACTCTTTTTTTACTAATAAGACAGCGCTTTATTTAATAATCTGGTTTAACCAACTAGATAACTGAAAGAACATTATTGTTATTATAAAGAAGTTAAGTTACCTTTGGGTTACTCATGATTTCTTGTTTATACCTAATATTTATTAAAGAGTGAAGCAATCTTAGATTTAATTTAAGTTACTACTGAGAAGTGTTTTTTGAAAAAGTACCATAACTATGATAAAAATTAGTATATTTTTTAGGAAAGCTGAGACATACTCACCATATTATAAAAATTGTTATGCTACGGGGTAAAAAGAGGGTACATTTAAATTTACTACTTAACATTGTCATTTCAACTTTGTTTAAAAATAATTTAAATATTCCAGAAAAAAAAAATATATCATCATATTATTAATGCACTGGAAGTATGTAACTAACCAAAGGTTAAAATGTGCTTTTCATTTATGTAGATATTTTTTTTCTCCACATTATAGATGTAGATGTGTTTTAAGAATACTTTTATTCTGAAAAGGGCTAATCTAATTAAGAACCAAGCCTTCGTCTTTCGACTTCCGAATCAGGCTTCGTAACCACTAGACCGCGGTATGCTGTATCTGAATGCAGTATCATCGATAAATTACACGTGAGAACGTAGACTGATTATGATACACGTTTGTGTTAGAGATAGTAATTTTTATCATGCTTTACTCGTATGATAATAATTTTTGTCCAGCTGCTACATAATAATAAGTGGAAATATAAAAAATATGATTATAAACGCAATAATGTTCGTAATTAAGCGAGCAAGTCTTAGATAGGAAAAATATAGATATTTTTGGTATAGTTATAATACTTTTCAACTCTACTTTTCAAAGTGCACCACTTACGAAAACCATACAAATGGTAAAAGTAAACTATACTGTTTATAAACAATCATTTAATTTTAATGTATTGTTAATTATGAGTTTGAGTACTGCGTTATAAGTGTATATTATTTGTATTTAAAATACTTAGTTTTTGTACATATTTTTACTTTATACATATTTCAATTTGTTGTTAATCAGGCATCTCTTTTTAGAGTTCTGCGTAATGTTTGCTGCGAACTTTGCAAATACCTATGGCAAATTTTACATGCTGTTGGCCGTACTGTTTCATCTTTTCAATACGCGGATCTTTTTCATACAGGAATAGTTTGTCTCACAGTCAAGTTCACGGTAAAAATACTTTTTTGTGAAAGGTGAGACTGGAAATATCTTGATTAAAGCATTTTAAGATTCACATATTTTTTTTTTGTTATTGTAACGACTTTCTGGCTCATATATTTCGGTCAAACTATAAAATAGTATAAGGGAAGTTGAATTTTGTCAAAATATACGAGGCATACCGCAAAAAATGCTTATTTTTCACCATGGAAAATTTAGGTATGTGAATTCAAAGTAAATAGTACTGCATTTACCAAAGCTTCGTTTCTTTCTAAAACTTATTCTTAAACGCAATATTTAAAAGTTGAAATACTTGTGAGATCTAGCATTTATAAAGAGTCCTAGTAATCTTTATAATTTTCTCTATATATTACATCTAGGGGTACATGTTGCTCATGTTATTGACTGTTTTAGTGGTATCTATCCCTAAAAATTGCAAATTGCTTGTGAATAGTAGTTAAGCATAATCAGAAAGCTGATTCATTACCAATATTTATGGCTATACAAAATTTGAGAGCAGACTTGCAGTGTTGTGAATGTAGTTTAATCTTAAAAACTGTTTACTATTGTTATTTTTTTAAATGTTTATCAATGTAATATTTTATTTAAAAAACTTGTTTGAAATTAAGTTAAAATTAGTTTTTTTCGTCAAAAATTATAATTTTAACAGTTTGCAGAAAATAAAGTTTCTATGCCACATTATATACACTCACCCTTTTACTCCTTAACCCAAACCTTATGTATGTTGGTAGGAAAACCTTAACACGCTTTAGACGCAGTAGACAAAATACTTGTTTTGGCAAAGAAATAATGTTTGATTAAATGAGGGGCAAAAGTTATTTATTAAGTGATGAATTCTTATCTTCTGGTATCATATAAGAAACAAAATAGCTACTAAATGTAAGAAGGAGGGCGTATTACTTATTTGTAGCTATAAAAATTTAACTTTTTTCTGTTATTGTATTGAAAATAGAGTGGCAATAATCACTCTTTTAACATTACGAGTGCAAAAATATTCAGAAATAAATAGACTATTCACGATGTTAACCCACTTGTAGCACCACCCTCTGACAATCAATGAAACTGACTAGAAGCAGGTAATCAAACTGAAATAACATGCCTGAGATAGGAGTCGTTGGAGAAAAAGTTGGATCTCCAATAAAAACAGCCGCATTGGTGCAATGTTTCCCAGTGTAAATTTAAAAAGGCTCTTACACGTACATCGTTTTCAAAAGGATAAAAAATAATGCCAGAAGTGGATAATTGCTTGCAAAATGGGCAAACGCGTTACCTCAAATATGAAAGTGTGTGGCTCACATTTTCAGAGCGAGGATTACATACCAGTGCCTGCAGGTGAAAAAGCTGGAAAAATAACTTTTTTAGAAGTGAAATTTTATCCACACCGTTATATTTGCAGGGCATAGATTACGCCTCTCAATTAATTTTTCCTTTTGATCAGTGGGTACAACTTTTGAATGACTTCTGACCAGCAAATTTTGTGGAAGGACAGCATTTTTTTTTAGTCGATGAAGTCTCTGAACATGCCCAGTGAATATAATGATGTAGAGAAAACTTTACTTGTAATAAATTATTTTATCAGCCTATTTACCTGCAGGCATTGGTATATAATCCTCACTCCGAAAATGTGAGCCGCATACTGTTATATTCGAGGTTATGCATTTGCCCATTTTGCAAGCAATAATGCACTTCTGGGATTATTTTTTATCCTTTGGGAAACGATGTCCCTTGGAGCCTTTTTTAAATTTACACTGGGGGACACTGCACCAATGCGTAGGCTGTTTTTTATTGCGGGGATCCAAGTTTTTCTTCAACGACTCTGATCTCAGACATGTTATTTCAGTTTGTTTACCTGCCTCTCGTCAGTTTCATTGATTGTCACGAGGGCGGTGCTACAGGCGGGCTTACATCGCGGATACATTAGTGTAGGGTATAAATACTTTATAACAGGAGAAGTGAGCTACATGAAATGCGTACACTTATTCCCAAATCTTGTATTCACATCACTACTGGAATGTTTAGCATTCTGGTTCACAGAGTGGCTATGTTGTAAAAGCTTGTCATACTAAGTAGTGACTCAGTAAGACAATAAGCTGAATCACAAGGTAATTTCAAATAATGACATGTATGTTCTATATGTAGGTATAATTTTTTTATGATTTTCTCCTTTATTTCCGATAATTAGTTTGATGGACATTCTCATACAATAAACTAAAGTGATAGATAATGCATTAGTAAGATCTACATCCAATTCAATCTTTATTCGTACTGTAAGATGATATTTGTGAAGTAATTCAACAAATTAAAGATCATGATTTACTCTTTCAATTTAATAAGAATATCATTCTAATAGCAATAAAGCAAAAAAGTGCCAGAACGAAGCTTTCAAAAAACCATCAACAGCGTTACAATTCGTAGAAGTGAGAATTTTAAATCTGAAAGGTAATGAAGAAAGGCGTGCTCTTTTCAAGTACTTGCCATTCACCGAGCCAGTCTCTCAGCTTAAGAGCTTCCAAGAGATGTTCGCTCGCTTATAACATGACTTGAGCTGAGAGTAGGGCTCCAATGTGAAACTATCTGATAGGAAACATGACTTATACATCTACGCTATAAGAGGTGTTTGGCAGAGTTCTCCAGTTGCGACGCAGGCTTGCATGTATTTTTAACATACTGGCAGCTCTTCAGTTCTCACTACTCCTTCGACGTACGCACGGCAGGGGTTATGGAACGAAGGGGGTAAGGGGTCACGGCAATTTGTGCTGTAGAAAATTAACTATACCCATTACTTAACGTCTATGTTGAAGATAGTACATGGAATGCTGACGAGGAGGAAACGCGGCGAGTCTAATAACTTCATAAATCGAGCCAAGTGAGCATGCTGGCAAGCAAACAAAATTTTCGATCTACTCTGCTCTTTTAGTCTTCAGCTTGCCTGCAATGGATTTAGAGCTGCAATAGATTCAAACTTATTGTCGATGAGTTCTTTATTTCTTTCAATTGATCGGTTATATATTATTGACGTATAAATACATGGTGTATCACTGTTGCAAAATGTTTTTACTGAAAGTATAGGCAAGCTGACATGCAATTAACTACACAGTTTATATATACGTAAGAGTTAAGTTATTTTAGCTAGTGTGAGGCTTGTTTTGTGTCAGTGGATTTGGATCTATACATTATCTCGTAAATAGTAAAAATATTGTAATGTGCAGTGTCAATTGAATGGTGTTTCTTCAATGGGTTGTTCTCCTCTCAGTATTATTATTTATTGATTGTGGTTAATCACATTGTTTAAGAGCGATAAACAGTAACTATATGGTAAAATCAATCATATTGACTAAAATCAACAGGTTAAGATAACATGTCGCGTATCCACAACCAAGGAAATGAAACAATCGATCTTCATAGGATGTCACGCCATCATCATGGGATTGGCAAAAAAGATAGGCCTAACGAGAGCCTCTTTCACTTACATCTGGATGGTACAGAGGAAGAAATTGATAAGGAATGGGAGGAGTTCTCGAGGTTAATGGAAAAGTTCAAGGAAAACCGTAGGAATCAATCTGACAGGTATCATGTTGCACACTTCCATCCACTTTTTATAGTTACCTATACGAGGATAATTATGTTTAATTAAATTGCGTATAAGGAAAAAAATCAGAAAGTTTAAAGATTATTTGTAAAGACAATGATCATTTTCACTGTGATGTTAACTCTTCCTCTCATTTGAACAAAAATTACTAGTTAGTACGTAAGATGTTCGAAACATCTGTATGAGTCATAGATTTAGTAATAAGCCGTTTAATAACTAAGATTTTTTTTCTTTGTTATTTTGCTGTATTTTAATGGCAAGAATTTTATGTATGTATTATCAAGCATTTAGTTACATTAAATGGGATAAGAAGTTATTATTGAGCTAAGTCAACTTGTAATTGTCCTATCAGCCTTGCTTTTCAGTAATTTTCTGATCTAATTTAACTTAAGTAAACATTACCAAAGCTTAAAAAAATTTTAAGACAGTTGAAAATTACATATCAAGTACTTTTATATCACAGTTAGCAGAGATGAACAAGAGAGCGGAAAGGGGGGGACATGTGGCAGCACTGGCAACTGTTTTGCATAGACTAGAATACCTAAATACAATGCTAAAAATGGTCAATGAACATTAATCTAATAATAATAAAATACCTATATATACATGCACCTGAAGCTGTATGTTTTTAAATTAAATACAAAAATAAGTTGTCGATTCCTCTGAAAATTCAGTATATTTCTTTTATGATATTGTACCGTGCATGATAATTCGAAGCATTTAATTGATCATTTTTGCACAAAATCTTATTTATTAACTATCTTATTTATCATCATCATCATGTACAATGGGGTGTACTGGGACACTTTTTTAAGCAAAAAATATTTATTTCTTACTTTTGAAGTTCTACCAATGCTAATTCACCTAAATTTATTTTTCTATTAAACATATAAGTCTTCACTTAAGGAAAGAATATTTAATGACTGTGCTTATCATTATCCGTTTAATTAAATAATTTTTCAAATAAGTCGTAAGATCTGCAGTAGTGGGACATAGTCTTTGAGGATTACGGCAGTAGTAGGACACTTTATGTGGTAGTAGTGGGACGGTTAATGACAATGTTATTTGCATATGTAAGAACATAATTTTTTATTTATAATAAGTAAAGTATCACTTTTGAGAGTATATAAATATTAAAAATAATAGAGTATTAGGGATTTCTCTTTTATATATATTTTTTTCAACGATATCACAAAATCCCTACTTACTATGTCCGTTAATAATAAAGGAAAAAATATTGTCTAATACAACATAAACTAAATAATACTATTATTAATAATACAAACTACAAAAATAATAATAGTGGACACAAGTTTAAAACAAATATTAGTTTCTAAGGTCTTGAAATTTTTCTTTTTTTCTTTTTATTTTTCTCTGCAATAAATGAACTTCACTCGCACTTAATGCTTTTTCAGTATCTTCTTGTATAGATAAACATTTATTTATTTCCTGTACTATTAAGCCGTTATTCGCATTTTGGTTTTCTTATTTAAAATTTTTTTTTTAATTTTTAACTTTCAAGTTAATTTTTTTTTTGTTCCTAAGAGTTTTTTTACTCTCTTAAAACTTCTTGTTAAAATTTTTTTCGTACTCTTTAGCGTTTTTATTTCTTCTCTTTCTTGTTCATTAACTGAAACCTACTGCTTTTTTAACGCTTTCTCTCCCCTTTTTTTTTTTTTTTTTTTTAAGTAATGTATCAAATTATTAACAACCACCATGGGTCGCTTTTCTTTAGTTGCTTCCTTCTTAATCTTAAAATTAAGATTGGTTACAGAAAATTTTTTTTTAAAGGAGAATTATTTGATTCTTATGTGGAAATAAGAAGCAAGTTTGAAAGGCTGAAATACCAAATGAGTAATGTGAGTAAACTAATACTTGTATGTTGAAAATTTTCAGAGGTATTGATTGTGTTCAGTTTTTGATTCAATATTAGTATAATGAAAATTAATTATTGAAAATGTATATGATTTTCTGCAAAGTTGACTTTTTTACATCGGGTAAAATAGATTAATACAGATTGCATTAAGGTTAGGAATCAGATTATGTCTATTTACCAGGTAACAATGTTCTCATTCACTTAACTATCAATCTTACAAATATATTTGAGTTTAATTTTACTATTAAAGATTAGACTGATGAGACTTGCACGATTACTATAGTAAAAAAAATTAAATCACAGTCGTTAAAAATAGAATTTGGTCTTGTCAAGTACTAGTCCCACTACTACTTAGTTTTTAAAAAAAAGGATGCAGTAGTGGGACAGCAACTATAAGCCTCGTCCCACTCCTACATGGTATTTGCAGAAAATAAGGGTATACTAGTAGGACAGGCTATATTTTATGACGAAGTTATTATTTTTAAGATCTAATTCATAAAACTCGTTTTTGAGTGTCATATTATTACGTGTAAACAGTTTGAATGTACGAAAAAAATTTTATTTTTTGTACGTATATCATCTTGATAGTCAACTTTAGTGTTACATCTAAAATGGGTGAAATGCCTCGTTTAAGACGTATGCATCAAACGAGTTCTTGAACAGCTTGATAAAATATTTTATTCATTCTCCCTTCAATGTTTACCACTATCAATTTTGGGAGTCTTATCTAGCTAAAAGAGAAAGGAATATTAGGTAATTTTTTTAAGGAAATTTTTTGACAAACGAATTTACCAGTTATGATTTTCTCCTCCTGTCCCACTATACCCTGCAATTTCGGCGTTGTCCCACTATACCCCATTTTACTCTAAGTCATCTTTCTTATTAATACTGTCTTTTGCCCCGTCACATGCCACCTCATCCGCATTCTCTGTCTTCTTTATACTGCAAAATACATTGTGCCTGACTTGCATAGCTTATTTAACTTAACTATTCAGTATCTATTGAAAATACTTTTCTTGTAAGCGTGTACCAAGTAAGTGTAGCAAATTCCATAAATTTACATGAAAAATTACTTGCAAAATTTTTTAAACCATCCCGAACTTTTTTTTTACATAATTTATATAATAGATTAAATTTTACTGTGTATGATTGAGCTTATAAATACGCTACATATCTACTTCTCTTCAACTTAATACTAAAAATATTTTAACCCTTAAAACTACGTCTTCAGCGTCCTGTCTGTTAGATGTCAAAGACGAGCTATTCTTTTTATCACGCACATATTAATTTAAGTTACCTACCACATCAAGTTATACTTGTTTAAATAATTAAATTGTTTTCTAATAAAAATTTGACCAACTCCTTAGTCTCTTAACGTTTTTTATATGTGAAAAATGAGTACGATATGCATTTTTTCTGATTTCACAAAAGTTTTTTCATGCTAGTTATAACGTTCTTTTCTAACAAACGTAAAGTACTTTTGTTTTAACATTTTTAGTAAATACTTGTATGCCATTTCATACATACTGCAATAATCAAAGAAAAAATTTCAAGAATTTCACATGTTTGTGTGAAATATATTTCTCGTTGAAAAACTCAGCTAAAGTAGTAACTGATAATGGATATTCATATTGTTCAAGATGTGAAGACTGTTGAACTATCATATGCAAACTTTAAAAAAATATGTACTCACAATTCAAAAAATTAAAGTATTTAAATTTCGAATCAGGATTAACTACGAATATCTATAATATTTACACTACTGATTAAAAGGAAATGTCTGAAAATTTCTCGATACACTATGAGCCTATATCAAAAAAAGTTAATTTAAGTCTGAAACATGCAAATTCTAAAAAAATTTCAACATGTGATTTTTCACTTGAAAGCACAATATTACCTTTACATTTATATAGGCTTTACTTTTTTAGTATGCATTCTAGAAAACAATCATGTATTGCAACTTACTACTACTTTTTAGGCAATCATAAGAAAAAATTATAAAAGTAGAGTCTTACTAACATATCGTTGAATTGTTACGTAGGGAAGATATGTAAACCAAAAAGGTACCATATCATTATTAGATGATTTACGCCAACTTATATTCATAACCATACAGTTATATTGTCATTTTATACCTGAAGGTTGTTCTTTCAGAAAATGATTATGAACAGAATGGCATGAAATCTTGAGGAATCATTTATTGAGTTACAATACACTACCCCTCGAAATTTCAGAGTACGCTGACGAATATAAGCACAGGAAAATTATAAATGAAAATTAAATTCTAAACATGTGCTTTTATGGCAACCAAGCATTTTTTACTAAAAGTTGTAGCCTAGTTATTTATTTACTGAACATAATTAAGTAAAACACTGACACAATAAATAAAGGTTATGCAATTCCAAACATACTGCTGTCTTGGAATACATGTGTTCATGGACTTAATCAAAAGATATTGAGAGAAACACGGGCGTACACTTTCGTTTCCAATGTTGAAAGCATAGGTAAGCCTCCACTGCTGGTATTTTGAGGTTAAGCGTGAATTTGAGATAATCATTTCTACGAACTTTTATATCGTATATTATGATCTAAAATTTTAGATCAGTACTTAATTTGCCTCAATAAACAGTATTAACAAATAATCGTTTAAAATTTAGGCAGCATTGATAAATATCAACTTAATAGTTGCACCTTTGACTCGGGAGTCATGAAAGAACCACTACTAAAGCAAATGGGTTTTTATTTGATTCATTCTCTTTATACTAATCAAAAAGGATCTACTCCTACACCCAAGATCTCCACACAGAGCGTTGAATACAATCAAATCTTACTCAATGCAATAAAAAGAGTTAAAATTCTTAGTTTTACAGTTAGACCCCCAGGTATTTGTAACTCTTTTTTTTAAAAGTTTAAACGTATTTCTTTATATGATTTTCACTATGAATTTATTGGAACATATTTTTAATATCACTAGTAGTTTTAATGAAGAACAACTTTGATAATATATTTTAAGCTCATTAACTTTAAAAAAACCATTTGAAATCTTTATTCATAAAGTTTACGTGTGCTAAATTATAAAAATAAAGCACATGTTTTGAACTATACATTTAGTTGTTAAGTTATAAAAATTTTTATGGCTAGCTAAGTAAAAGGTATCCTGCAAATATAAAAATTTCTCCTTGATTCACTTTGTTTACTCATTTTAGTGGCGCACAGGTTACAAAAGCACATACGTCCACACTGAAGAGTATGTGTAGCTTTCCGGCTCTTACAAACAGCATTCTCCTCTTTGTGAAAAAGAGGGTGTTTGTATATTTCATGATTATAAGTAGTTCATATAGTATGATAATTATTCAAAATAATACAAAATGAAAAATAACGATTGAATATGAATATAGTTGCTCATAAATATAATTGTACCATTATTTTGAGACACACATTTTCATCGGAAAGTTTATCATGGGTGTTTAGATAACGGTATGTTACGTCACGACACGGCCAAGGCTTTCGTCCTATAGCCTGGGATCGATACCGCGGGGACTTGAGGTACTAACGGTATAGGCTGAGTCCGTCGGCTCGCGTTCGGTTTTAAAAAAGGGGTTTGTTTGCCAGTACACGGGGATGCAGGGATTCCATCCACCCGATCTTAACCGTGTGCGATTCTTGACAGCGCGTGCTTTTGACTGTAGGTTCGCCTTAGTGGCTTACAGGGCTACGGAGTTCTTCGTACTCCCGATGGCTGCAATTTCCATTCGTCTAGAAGAGATGCTGACGTTTTAGTCCACGCCAGCTGACGTTAATGGAAGCCATGTTGTCTAAACCGATGGTGATTTGTACAGTTGCGCGCTAAGTAGTACCAGGATCACACAGTGAATACTTGCGCCCAACGATTCGTGCAGTCATCAAACCTAATAGTCTTTTGCGTAAAATTTTTAATTTTTATTGAAAATTCCTATTGGATATATTCCTATTCCTAAACTGTATAAAAAAATTATTGAATTTCTGTACTAAAATGACAAAAAATGTATACTTTTCAAGATTATCTCTCATCCTAATTAAAAAATGCTTTCAGGCAAGTAAGCATCGGTGATTAGAAACCCAACAGTTTTTTAATTTTTTGAAACAGAAAATATGCCTCCAGGCAAGTAAGCATCAGCTATTAAGAACCCAACGGTTTTTCAGCATATTAATAAATAAAGTGTACTCTTAGATGAGAAAAGAATGGCGATTAAAAACTACTCAGTTATATAGTATTCATAACATATAAAATAAGCCCTCAGGCGAGTATTTATCGGTGGGCAAAACAGATTTTAAAGCAGCCTTTCTACTTACCGATGCTTGAACGCCTAAGAGAAAATTTTATTAATAAATACACTGGAAAAATTTTAGGTACCTCATCGCCGATGCCTACTCTCTTAATAGTACATTTAAATAATAAATACAAAAAGAACAGTTGGGTTTCTAATAACTGATGCTTATTCACCGAAGAAAATAATTTATTCATAAATAATACTATAAAACATTTGGGTTTCTAATCGCCAATGCTTACTTGCATAAGAAAACATTTAAATTATCAATCTATTAAAAAACTGTTGGATTTCTAATCATCGATGCTTACTTGCTTAATAACATATTTTAATATCAAATATATTTGATATTAAAATATGCCATTAAACAGTTGGGTGTCTAATCACCGATGCTTGCTCCTTAAAGGAAACAATTTGTTAATAATAAATGTTAAGACTTCGTTAAGGTTTTCACCGCCAATGCATACACGCCTTTGGAATCAGATTATTTGTAAAGGATACTAAAAATCATTTCAGTATTTTCAACATGTATTACACTAGCCATGTATATATTTACAGTAGATGAGTCTAACTGCAAACCTTATTATAAAAAATTACGTTCTCTTACATTAGTGAGTTTTCCAGACATTATATTTCAATTTGTGCTGGGAAAATGAATATGAGTTTTTTACATTCTTGAGGCATTACTCTCGTAGCTTAATGATAAGCCATCTGACGGGAGTGCCACAGGTCGAGCCCGAGCAGAAATAAAATGAGGACATCCTTATTTCAAATCAGGGCCTGATCAGTCATCGTGATCAGGTCTTGGTCACGCTTGTAACGCTTATCTAATCAGGCACTAGTTAGCTAGCATGATTTCATTTCTACTTAGAGCAACTACATAGGGGAAAGACGGGTGGTATGGGCACCCTAGATTTACCAAGCTCTCATATTTTTTTTTATTTAAGTGCAATAATAATTGTAAGGTGTGATTCTTGAAGTGCAAAGTATGTGCAATAGAATTAAATTAAATTGAAGTGAAAAAGGCGAAAAATAATATTATAAAAAACAAATTACTACACCTTTCTGAAAAGACCGTTTTGCCCCCCTATGAGGCAGGGCGGTCCCGAGCGTGGGACACGATGAGCATCGAGAGTTAAGGAAAAATTTTGTGTAGGCATGTAGGTATATATATATGGGACATTCCACGTCAACGCAAACGCTCAAAAAATAGATTTTGCTTTTATCTAGCGCAATCGATAGTACTCATCAAGAAAACAATCCCCTAATTTTTTCAGATTTTTTGACCCACCTCATGACCGTCGGTACCAGTCACAAAATCGGAATTTTTCTCTCTAGACCGAAAATCATTATTTTTTCTCTGGAAAATTAAGAAAAAAATGTGCAATATAGGGGTGATTTTCAATGTATTTCTTCACGTAGATTGAGATCAAAATATTGAAAAAATGTTTGAGGGTGGTTTACACCCCTAAATTGCCATTTTCAAATTTAAAATCGAAATTTTGAAAAGTATGCCATGATTTTTTTTTATTTTTCATTTCTCATTTTTTAACTTTTTTGATCCCCTTTCAACTCGTCAAAGTCGCATAATAGGCGTTACCCGTTAACTTGCTCAATACAAAGGTTAAGGGCAAAACTCCATGAATTTACCTTTATATCTTGTTGCATAACGCAAAAATAATCAAGTTTGGTATGTATTCCTACGTTTTTGAAGTCGCTGATTACGAATCAAGGGTTAAATTTTCAAAAAACAAAATGGCGGATCCAATGGAGCAGCCAACTTTTGTAAGATTCAAAAATTTTCAAATTCTAAAAATACTACTGTAATCTACATCAAATTCTACGTACAAAATGTATTTTTTAATTTTTTATTGAAGTCACCATCACAGAGAAAAGAATTTATTCAATTTTCTTTTACAATAGTTAATGTATTCATGATTTACGATTCTGGTAATTAGTTCATGACAAGTTAGGATTCATTTTTATAACTTATTAACAACTTTGTCATTTTTGACACTGATTGCAAATTTAAAGTTTAATTTTTAAACAAAAAAATATCAGACTCTTCATTGAAGTCATCTGTATTCCAAAATTTATTCAATATAATATTCAATAAATTTATTCAATAATGTAAGTTTGTTTCGAAAATATATTTTTTGTATGTGTGCAAGAAAAACAAATGAAGAATGGTTAAATAAAAGATTAAAAGTGTTTATTCTTTGTTTTTTTTTTTTTTCCAATTAACTAGTAATTACAGATTTTTTTATTGTAGAATTGAACAAAAAAAAGCTTAAGTGGCATCTTATAAGAAAAATTTTATCAATATTTTTATTTTGAATCACAGATAAAAAATAGTTATCCTTAAACCAAAAAACAAATTTCACAAAATTACAAAATTTTAAAATCTTTATAAAGGCCTAACTCAGAACGTGTTTTTGCACGCACGTTACCATTTTCTAAAACAATAAGACAGTGCTTTTTTTAAAGAGATTTAATCCTACAGTTATTTAAAAATCTTTTGTTTAGTTTTTTTTTTTAATTTCATCGTAAACTTTTGAGTCTAAGTATTTAAAATAAATGTTTGGCAATCTGTTGTATTTTTTGTAAGAACGCGTGTATCTTCTTTTTATGCTAGAATTGTTATGAAAAGCCGTTTCCTCACTGATCCACTCCTGCCTAATCAAATGATATTTCTTAATTTTCTAATATCATTAAAGATTCAATCGACCGGTAATATTGTATTTATTATAAAAATAAATACTTATTAATTTTTTACTCTGTAACGGCGACTTTGATAAAAAATATACAAAATATATTCTGTACGTAGAATTTGATGTCAATTACAGTAGTATTTTTAGAATTTGAAAATTTTTGAATTTTACAAAAGTTGGCCGCCATATTGGATCCGCCATTTTGTTTTTTGAAAATTTAACACTTGATTCGTAATCAGCGACTTTAAAAACGTAGGAATACATACCAAACTCGATTATTTTTGCAATATGCAACAAGATATAATGGTAAATTCATGGAGTTTTGCCCTTAACCTTTGTATTGGGCAAGTTAACGGGTGACGCCCATTATGAGACTTTGACGAGTTGAAAGGGAATCAAAAAAGTTAAAAAATGAGAAATGAAAAATAAAAAAAAAATCATGGCATAATTCTTAAAATTTCGATTTTAAACTTGAAAATAGCAATTTAGGAGTGTAAACCACCCCCAAACATTTTTTCAATATTTTAATCTAAATCTACGCAAAAAAATACATTGAAAATCACCTCTATGTTGTACATTTTTTTTTAATTTTCCAGAAGAAAAAAATGATTTTCGGTCTAGAGAGAACAATTCTAATTTGTGACCGTCACTGACGGTCATGAGGTGGGTCAAGAAGTCTGAAAAAATTACGGAATCGTTTTCTCGATGAGTACTATCGATTGCGCTAGATGAAAGCAAAATCTATTTTTTGCGCGTTCGCGTTGACGTGGAATGTCCCATATATATTTATTCATATATTGGTGATTCTGCCGTACCTTGCTAAGATAGTGTCGAGTACTTGCACTCGCGTGCCATAATAAAATCCAAAACTTTACAAACATTAAATTGTGTTAAGTGTTGTCAACTTTACTTGACTTATTGTCTAATACCGATATATTAATTTCTTCATTGAGATAATCGATCATTTAGAGTCGAATTTTCCATTCTGATCCATGTCCATAACTCAATTTCACTCGTAAAAACTTTTACCAGTAAAAAATAAGGCTTATCTGCCACTTGGGTGTGTAAGCACTATTTACTTTAGCTATTGGGGATAGGATTTGTACTATAGCCCCATTAAAAATTGACAAAGACGAGTGAGTTTTTACTACACACATTTTGTCCACATATTCACACCATAATAACGGTTTTAACAAAAATCAGTTCAAACTAGTAACTTTTTGAATTAGAAATGCTAACCAATGGTCACTTTCCAAAGTATAGGACTAATATGAATAAATCCTTACAACAGCAGTACCTGAAGTTGTTACCTCTCGAACAACCAAGTTTTTTTTTTTGCGTATTTCACGCGTACAAACATTTTTTTTCATTGTGACCCCCAGGAAGCAACCACTTGCCCCCCTAAAAATTTGTCATAATTAGTTCATACACAAGTTCTTATGTAATTTCTTACATATACTTTTATGTAAGCTCTCATTTAAGTTCTTTAAAACAACTTATGTTAGAACTTGTACACGATCTTACACTTGCTTATCAACCAAGAACTTACATGAGATCTTATGTAATCTCTTATGTAAGTTCTTATTTAAGTTCTTGTAAGAGTTCGTGTATCAGTCGTTTAAATGTATTTAATTACTATCTACATACATACACGTTGAATTTTATAAATGTTTTCTGCGTAAAAACTGTTATAATAGCTAATATAAATTAGTAAATACCAAAAAAAGCATCTCTTACCTCCATTATAAGGATTTGAACCTGGTCCGGAGAATCTCTATAGTCAAGTGTCTCACCCACTCGGTCAGAGTGGGTTCTATACATGGGAAAGAATTGACGTCCTCATAAGGTACTTCTAAAATTAATGTTTATTTTTTTATTTTGTGGATAACATTTACCACCTTGGTTCCCTCATTTATTATTATACATTTTATAAATGTACATATAACATTGTTTTGAGTCTGATAATGTGTTTCTCGACAATAAATCTAGTAAATAATTTCACAACTACGCTTCGTTCACGGATTTTATTTGAGCTTTACTTATACTTTTTATTTTAAGGAAAAAATAATCTATTTTTAAAAGTGTAATAAATTTACTGTAATTGCTACAACAAAGTTAAGAATTAACTTTTTCTCTTCAATACCTTAATGTCGGTGAAAAAAACCAGCAGCAAACATAATTTCTCTCTTATTTATACATTACTCAGAAAATTATATAAATTCTTAAAATATAAGTTTATACATGAAATAAAGCTTTTTAAAAAGTATTTGATTGAAATAAAAAGTGGAAAAACGTTTCTTGTATTAGAGATTGTAAAAAGCAATAACTTGAGGATTTAATAACATTGATGTTAGAATCAGATCTATCTTATGAAGACGTCAATTCTTTCCCATGTATCAAATCCACTCTGGCCAAGTGGGTAAGTCACTATACTAGAGAGTCTCTGGACCAGTTTCAAATCTTCTTAGTGGAGGTTAGAGATGCTTTTTCTTGTATTTACTAATTTATATCAGCTATTCTAACAGCTTTTCTGTAGAAAAAGATTTAAAATTCACCGTGTATGTACGTAGATAGTAATTAAACACGTTTAAACGACTGATACACGAACTCTTATAAGAACTTAAATAAAAACTTACATACGAAATTATATAAGATCTTATGTAAGTTTTTGGTTGATAAGCAAATGTAAGATCGTCCACAAGTTCTGACATAAGTTCTATTTAAAGAACTTATATGAGAACTTACATAAGAACATATTTCAGGAATTACATAAGGAATTACATAAAAACTTGTGTAAGAACTTATGACAAATTTTTAGCTGGGTGGTGTACGTGTGCAGGTGCGCAAACTACAGCTTCTTATTGCATTTGAGGCTAGTAAATAAAGTATGGGTGGACAAGTCATCGTAATACGTCTATGAGTCGTACGAGCACTACAAACATTGAAAATTAGGTTCCGAACTTTTCCATTCCAACCCTAACTCACCTTAAAGTGACGTTTTTTTTCGTTTAAGAGTAATCAATCCCAGCCAAATTTTTTTTTTATCACTGTTGAGCTAGAAGACAAAATACGTGTCTCAAAGTTTCGTCCAATTGGTCTCTTTTCGCTACATCAATGCAAAAACTGTGGTGCCACTTTCAACGTTAGTAGCCAAGTGGTGCATTTCATTAGGTGGCCTTAACTGGCCTCAAATAAAAAAAAACATATTCGTAATAATGAAAACACAAATCTTCAAGTTTTATGCCCCAAATGAAAAGTTGTAGTGATTTTATAAAAAATACTGAATTTTAGCCAAAATCACATTATTAGTGATATTTATACGCTCTAATTAAAACAGCTGTAACCTTTGAATGGAGGCACAAAATCGAACGAAATTTTTTTTCGATTAATAGGTCTTGACCACAGCTTTTATTTACGCCTAGTAAGAAAACTCAAACTGTTGAAGGAGCTTAACTACACGTGTAAGAAAGAGATACAATTATTCAAAAATCGATAAAAACGGACTTTTATAAAATTTCGTATATTTTTTGACTAGTTCATCTTGTAGTTGCATCTCTTTAGATATTTGTTACTGATGTTGTGTACAGTAGAAATAGCATGAAAAAATTTTTTCCTAACCAACTTCTTTTTGAACAATTGTTTAAGTCGATCTGAGCAAGTTACGACAGAATTACCTACATACATATGTATATATGTCTAATGTAAAAATGATAAAAATTCGTTTCGATGGATCTGTATTCATTTTATTCAATACAATAACTACGTGTACATATTCGATTTAACAAATATTTTTAACCTTATTAATTAATATCACTTGGTAAAATTTTATGGTTTTTATGAAAACACAGACAGATAAATTTAATATTTACATGTTTGGTTTAACAAACATTTTTAATCTTTATTATTAATATCACTTCTTATTATTTTTGGGATTTTAATACCTTACTTGTGGAATAATAAAAAATACTTATTACCATTTGACTTGTAAAAGAAAAAAAAATCACTTTTTTTCCATGTCAAGTGCATATTGACGCAGAGCTTGTTTTTGCTTGTCATAAAAAACTTTTGTAACTCTAATTAGTACATGAATTTATAAATACAAATTTTTACAAATAAAATCAACTAATATTGGCATTATTTATTGAAAATCATCGGTTTACTGACTTACCTACACTTTTTACTCTTTGGTTCTTCAATCTCCTCTGAAGGGTCGTTCTGGGTATATCAAAATCAACAGCAGAACTTTTTATACTTTTACCACTGTGCACTGCATCAATGGCCAATTGCAATTGACGATCGACCCACTCTTTTCCTTTACTTTTTCTTTGGTGATTTCGTACCATTTTCAATTCTAACTAAGTATATCAAAAGTTGTACAATAAATGAGCAAAGTCTTGGAAAGTGAAAAGTTAGGTTAGGAAAGCGATACTGATATCTGCTTGGGACTAGTCACCGTGCTCATCTTACCCTTGTAGTTGGTGACTGACCTGCCCCTTGAATACATCTTTTTAAAGACAGTATAACTTTTTTTTTTAAACGTAGTACAATAATAATTTGACTAGTTTCTGAAAGCTCTTAAATGGCTCTTTCAATCGTACCTAGTTTTAAAATTCCTGAATATTTATAAACTAGTCAAATAAAGCTTACAAATTTTCAACGGCACGCATGTTTTGAAGCCGAATTTCAAAAAAAATTTTATAATTCGATGATAAATTTTATGGATTTTAAAGTTCAAGGCGGTTGAAGGGAAAGTAATAAAAAGTAAGAAATAAAATAGTCCAGGGCATAAAACTTACTTCTTTTATTCAAAATTTGACTGACCAATTTACCAATTGAACTTATTCTGCCCCTCTTTGCCCTGCTCACTAGCAATATTTACCTATAAAATCTATATGAGGTATTGCAGTGTTTGCAGATTTTTGGATTTGTGTGCATTTGTGCGCTCGCACGTGCGTGTATGTCTAGCAGAAAGCTAAGATACTGCTTCAAAATAAATACAATTTTTAATAAATATGTGATCATAATTAAACTAAGATAACTTTACTATAACTGTAATACAAATAAAAAATTAAAAACTAAATAATGTAACAGAGAATGACTTTCTACTCATTGTTGGTAGTGTTCTTAATAATATGTGAGATAAGTTCAAACGTTATTGTTTAAGTACTGACAAAGTAGAATAATCAAAAGTATAGATGGTTAACAAATTCCACAAGTATTAGAATTGAGTTTTTATACTGTGTAGTATAAGTTATTGAAACGATTTTATTGTATTTATTACAAAAACATGTACTTTACTAGAAATAATTTTCCTTGCATAACAAAAAATGTACAAACACTTACATTTATAATAAAGATAAGAAATTAAAAAAATATGTAAAAACAGCCACTACCACCTTTGCATGGAATATGAACATTTACGCACACTGTTTGGCTGTGTACTTACGTAAATATTCAAGTTAATACTAGAAGTAAGATGGTTCGAACTTAGATGACTTAGATAGAGCAATGCGCATGCGTGATCTGAATAGGTAAGGATAAAATCCTGCTGTCTGACCAGTACCTCGTCAGATAAGCGTTACAAGGTTACAAGCGTGATCAGAATTTGATCACTAAAAAGGATAGTGTGATCAGGGACTGATTAGATGCCTAATTCATTTCCTGCTTGATAGGGTTCGAGTCCCCAGAGTGCAAAAATTTTTTAAATGTAACGTGGGGTTGTCATTAAATTCGTAAGTATACGGTGACTGACTAGTATATTAAATAATTGAATATAATTTTTTTTATTATTATAATTATATTTAATACAACTGAATGAATATAATGTCTCTTAAATGTATATATATATATATATATATATATATATATATATATATATACACACTTAACCAAATTATTATACATTCGAAGTAACTCAACGTTTCCATAACTAAGAAAATAGTACCCTGAAATAAATTTAAAAAAAAAAAAGTTATGCTAAGTAATTTTTAAATTTCTTACATCATTTTAATATTTTAATGATGTATTAAATTTAGATCAAAGAAGTGATTCAATTTTCAATTTTAAACGTCTTATGTTATTTTCAAAATGTTTTTGGATTTTTAAAAACGTATGTTATTGTTTTTTGAAAACTACAGATTTATGTTCGTTTTTTAACCCAAATGATGTGGAGATAAATTAAAAATACATTGGCGAAAATAACGTGCACATACTAAACTTTAAAAGCCACGTATTGATTTTACAAGCAATCCCTAAATTTTTTCCAACAGGTTTGTGAATTTTAAAAAAGATCGTAAAAACATTTTAAAGTATGTGAATTGATATACATAAAGTACTCTAGAATTATTTTAAATGAGATTGTAACATGAAGACGTGTTTGTGTAGTGGTGCTTCACACACTTTTCCATTAATTCTTTCCAAGGAGTTTCTGAGAGCGTGGGTAAGAAAAATAAATAGGTAAAATTTAATACTTACTTTTTTTCAGTGACTTGGTATAATCAGGTGCACTGGAGAGCGGGACTCTGATAATTCATGATATTCACTGTAGATAGAAACATGATGGGGAACTACTGCTATTGCCCATACAGGCCACTTTTATACAGAAATTTATCTGCTGTTATTGTCGCTAAGGAGGGTTCAGTGGGAGGAGTTTGTAGCTTCCTAATGACTTATTATTTAATAGGAATGGTCTGAGTGTTTGGTAGCCAATTGTAAGGCACACATGCAGATCACTTTTCCCGCGTCCAGCTTTTATCGTATCAGGGGAGGAAGTTTTGGGTGTTACTTTATCTCTTCCATCTTTTTTTACGTAGGTAAAAATTATTGTATTTGTAAATTATCCTAATTTACTCAATCGGTTAGTTTTGATGTTATTACACTTATAATTATCTCGGCGAATAAAGCCAGTAGCAATTCGAACGGTAAAAATTGGCCTATCCGATGAAATGTCACCGAAGGGCATTTGCATGACGGTTCTGATTTTATTCCTCAATTTTATTGCTTTTTTTTACTGCTAATATATTAAACGCACCGTTTTCAGGATACAAAGTATCATCCAGTCGCATGCACCGATTTTGCATAAGGTAACTGGATTGCGCAATATGCTGCTGCTTTGTTCAGTTATTTGTGGCCGCACTCAAATGGTGCGATGCGCGTGTGTTATGATTATTTAATGACGTTTGTGCGTGTCAACTTTCATGAATATTCAGAGTTGATTATTTTTAAAATAAATGTGGTGTACTGCTACTCGATATAACAGGTATATATGATTTTTTGTTTTCGTTTTCGTTATTATTGCATGCATAATACGATGTTGGTTTATGAATAAATAATACAGTCGTAATGTGTACTATTCATGGTACCACACTCATAAAATCTTACTCTTTGATATGAAGAAGGTTCTTCAAACGAACAGAATACAGCTGCAATCTTTACCGAAATAACATTAGTGTTCTTGATTGGAATGACAAGTCACAGCATAAAAAGTAAAAAAAAAGACAAGAATTTGAACACAAAATAACCAACCTCTATTTACTTTCACTGTATCAACCAGTAGTGTTAACTGCTTATTTTTAAAACTATAATTAGTAATCATTTATTAAGCAATGACAGTTTGCGTTGGATTTAAATAATAATAATACAAATATACTTAAACAAACTAGTTAGGGGGCCATGTAGGGTCCCGTGACCTTTTGAGTTAGGACAGACCCACCAAAGTTTTTTTGTGTTCATGTCATTTTGCCTGCTGAACACGATTTTCGATAGTGGGTCACTGTCTGATTGGTCAACTTTTTGTTATCAAAAAATATTGTAAGCAAATTAAAAATTTAACAATTGCATTAAAAAAAGAATATTTTGATTCTTTAGCAAATTTTGTACAAAAAATCAATTGGGGGGGTACTTAACTAAGCCCCACAGATTTTTAGTAAAAAATTCCTCAAGTTAAAAAAACGAGTTTGCTGCAATTTTCGACCATGTATTCTTCACCTGTGATTGCATTATTTTTGACTTCCGTGAGCTGCACTTTTACCTTAAAGCAAGTACTTTTGATCAAAAAAAGATTTATAAACGCCAGTTGCTTAACAACTGTGGTATCGCTGATCTGTGAATGGTCCTTGTACATCCTAGTTGTCTACGGATTGCAGGGTCTACATGTTATTTGTGCAGATTGTATATAGATATACAGTAGGCTACGAAAATGACCATTCGGAGATCAGCGATACCACAATTATTAAGCCACTGACGTTAAAAAATAATTTTTTTAATTAAAAGTTCATGCTTTAAGGTAAAATTTAAGCTCACGGAAGTTATAAATAATGCACTCACAGCAGAGAAACACGTGATCGAAGATCGCAAAAAACTCGTTTTTTAAATCTTAAAATTTTTTACTAAAAATCTGTGTGGTTTGGATATATACATCTCAATTGATTTTTTGTTCAAAATTTGCGAAAAAATCAGAATAAATTTTTTGTCAACCGAAATTGTAAAATTTTAAAATTTTTCTATAAAATTTGTTACTAACAAAAAATTGACCACTCGTACAGTGACTCACCATCGAAAATCATGTTCAGCAGGCAATAATACATTGAAAATATTAGGTGGGTCCGTCCTTATTCAAAAGATCACGTGACCGTTACCTGACCCCCTTACTAAACATGGAAGATACGGGTCATTGTGTTGCAAATGCTCTCGTTACAAATAATGATTACAAATAATTTAAAAAAAAAATTAAGAGCCATTACAGAGTAAACATGGTTAGCACATTACTGGTGTGCATAATTTTTAAATAATACATTTAAACATGACGCAAGAGACAAGAAGGGTCATCTGTATAAGGCACTTTTGTAGCACACCTCGTATCACACGATGTTTTAACAATTTCAAAAGGATCATCGTGGTGAAGGTGCTCAGAGTATTCATGATCAATGAATAATCCAAACAAGATCTAATGAATATAGAACGATATCAAGTTAAAGGCTCTAACGACGAATGATCATTGACAACAAAGAACAGTACGCGGTTATGCGACAATTGGCCCTCTTAGTATAAATGATTACAAACAATAACATTAAAATTGAACCAGAGGTAGGACATGATAATCAGGTTTGTGGTGTATACGTCGATATTAAACTGATATTTGTAGTATTTAATTTACTTTTATTTATTGCCAGAATGAATGATCGGTACAAAACGCTGATGCGTGGCTGCTAAGTTCAGCAGAGCTTACAACGTAAAAGTAATACACGAGGACAGTGCTGTTGAGTCAAAAAAAATATGATGGCGGCTGTGCTGGCCTGACTCAGTGGTTTTCTTCTACTCTTTCTTTTTGACCGTTGATGAGCAGCCACGGCAGCATGCCGGGTTTCCATACAAGTGGCTGAGGGGGCGAGACGGTAGCAGCCACGAAATATAAATCAACAACCCACCTGCCTCGTTTCGTAAACGATTTCAGCTCATGCCTGCCGGACTGGACGGACATTTAGTGTTGGTGTCCGTGGGGTCAGCGTTGTCGTGGTTGGAATTGTGAACTGGCAGTAGGGAAAGCTTGCTGACAGCACGGAGATATTCCCCTGTGGACGTCTGGACGGTGACAGTTCGAACAAACCCATCAGGACTAGGATGAACGGAAACGATGCAACCCAGTGGCTAGGAGCCGCTTGACTGGAGAAGAGTGGCGTCTACCACAGCTACGATGTCATTGACCTGGAAACTGTGGTGTGGGGCTCTCCACTTTGGTCGTTGCTAGAGCGTGTTCAGGTACTCACGACTCCAACGGTTTCAGAACTGATCTCGAATGTCACGAACAAGACTCCAGTGAGTCCGTTGATAAAGCTCTTCAGGTGGAGGAGCAGCATTAATAATGGAGTTCAGTGGGCCACCTACAAGGAAATGCCCAGGAGTGAGGATATCGATGTCATCATGGCCGACGGTCAATGGGGTAAGGGGTGGCTGTTGAGAACCACCTCGATGCTAGTGAGGACTGTGGAGAACTCCTCGTAGGTGAGGTGTCGCGGACCGATGAACCGACGCAGATGACGCTTCATAGACTTCATGCAAGCCTCCCACAGTCCACCAAAATGTGGGGCCCGGGGAGGAATGAGTTGCCACTTGATTCCTTGGTCGGCAAGAGCGCCAGCAACGTGATCCCACTGCAATTCAGCGTCTTGTAGAGCCTTGTGAAGTTCTTGATCGGTGGCGAGAAAGCAGGTGGTGTTGTGACTCCAAATCTCTGCCGGTTGGCTTTGTCTCGCGCACAGTCTGGTGAGGGCCTCCAGGAATGACTTGGTCGACAAGTCTCCAACCAACTCAAGGTGTACAGCCTTGGTGGGCATACATACAAAAACCGCGATGTATCCTTTGCTCGTGCGGACGCTTCGGCTCTTTGCCAACAAGATATTAAACGGGCCTGCATAATCAACACCGGTACGAGAGAAGGCTCGAGTGGACGTGATTTGCGCAGCTGACAGAAGCATCATGTGTTGTGTGGCAGGCCGTGCCTGGAGCCACGCGCAAACATTGCACCCTTTCAAAAAACTCTTCAAACGTCGCCGCCCACCAACAATCCATGCCTTGCGAACAGTGTAAGCGCAGGTGACACGGAAGCCCACGTGTAGTGCTTATGCGTGGGCCCAGTGAATAACCAATCGAGCCAGATGACATCGACTGTCGAGGATCGGGGGATATTAATCGTCAAAGCTCACGACTAAGTGCCTGAGCTGACCACCAACTTGGAGAACGTCACCGGAGATAAACGGATCATCAGTCCACAGCGGATGTTTTGCAGGTAGATGGCCCCCCTGCTGTAAAGTTTGGATCTCGGAAGAGAAGGACCGCTGTTGGCTAAGGCGGACGCACACGAGGTATGCATCGCGCAGCTCGGTGGCGGTCAAGGGTGTCAGGACGGGAGCTGGGTCCTGACGCAGCCAACGGTGGATCCATCGACGTAACCAAGCGATGAAACGTGGCAGAAGGCCCAGATCCGAGAACTTCTTCAGGATGTTTGAGACGTTGCGTTGAATGGTACAACAGGTGTGGGTAGCAGTCCGAACCAGAGAGGCTAAAGGGCCCGGCAACCTCGACCAGCCACGAATCTGAAGGACCCACGAGCCATAGTGGACCCTCCCACCAGATGCGCATATGCTCTAGTGTGGGCAGGTCTGTTCCCCGGGATTCTATGTCTGCAGGATTTGAGTCCGTCGGGACGTGTCTCGTGGGCTCTGACGATCGGAGCCAATGATGGGCGATCTGAAAGTCGCTCCAGGCATAATAGTCGTTGGGAAAGACAGAATGTTCTCCAGCAACCATGCGCAGCAGTTTTGCAGCAAGAAGGGCGGCTCGCAGCTCCAGTCAAGGGACGGTCATCCGTGCCAGATATGCGGCATTCAGCTGTAACCCCTGATGCGCGCAGATCGGCCTCAGTCAAGAGATGCATGTGCCCATGCTGAAAGCATTCACCCATAAAGCGAGTATACTCAATGGCCATTTCTAGAGCGCATTTCAGTCGTCGCTGCAGCGCCTGGAGGGAGGCTCTGGCGCCAGTCAGGCTCTCACCTAATAAGGAAATCCCGTCGCACTTAAGTGGGAGGTGAAAGATGTAGTGGCCATCGGCTGCTCGACGATGATCAGCAAAGCTGGCCTCACACTCCACGTCGTCCAGTGACTGTCACGTGATGCGTGGTATGTCCTCCAACTCCCAGTAGTGCTGCATCAGCGTGATGAGTTGATCATGCCATGGTGGCGCTGTGGCCTGGTCGTGTATCACGAGACAGGTGACAGTTGAGGTCTGGGCAGCGTGACTGGGAACGTGGCTGGCAAGAGTCCAGCCAGCAACGGTGAGCTGTCCGACTAGGCTTCCCTGGCGCAAACGTCCTGGTCGCAGTAAATGAGGGTACATGTCGGCACCAAGTAAGATGTCGACATTCCCTGGGATGTCGAAGATTGGATCTGCGAGGTCTGGAAAGTCACGCCAGAGTTTGAGGATGTCCGGGTGGAGCGGGACCGTGGGAGTCAGGAGCCCCATCTGAGGCAAGCAGTGCGTAGTCAGCGGCAGCGACCAAGTGGAACCCTGAGCTTGTAGTTTTAGCTGAGCTGTCCGTGGTGAGTGCGAAATGCCCTACCCCCTGCGACTCCCGAGATGGTTATGGCAGATGGCTTTAGGTCGGCACCGAGCCTTCGGGCAACCCTGTTGGAGGTGATGGTAATCTCTGAGCAGGCGTTCACGAAAGCTCGTGCTATGATTGATCGCCTCCCTGTTCTCGCCAATTGAATTTTGAGTGTAGGAAGGACAGCTAGTCACAACTGTGATTGGTCTGCAAGATCGTTCTTGCAGTCCAAATCAAGGAGCGGCTGCTTGACGAAAGCCGATCCAGCATCCGACACAGCCCAACGATTTCAGCTGTCGTCGTAGATGAGACTATGGTGTGTGACGTTGCTTTTTCTCGCCCTGTAACACGTAAAGCGTACCGGCCAGGGTGGTCCCAAACAACGTCTAAAGACACTTAGATTATCATCGATTCAGCACTGGAACTCACGCAACTGGCACGGCATCTGAAACGCGAAAATACTGCCATTCTACGACGCTCGCGGCTCGGCCACCTCAGCTTGGCTTCCGGAGACTCTCACCTAGAGGAAGTCCCGCCGGGGGGTAGCCCGTTGGAAAGCGAGCTACTCTCCTAGGGAGAAGCGAGCCCCACGCCCTAAAAGAAAACGCTTTCTGGCACTGGCTTACAAAATAAGGACACAAAATGCGGGTTCCTCGAGTTATCCACTTCACTTTATTTTGTTATTTACACTTACGCGGGCGTCTAGGCCCAAAAAATCTCGTTGCGATCCGTCGCTATGTCACGGCACGAATCCCGCAATCACGCTCTCTCTTACTCACGCTGCTCGACGATCCCTGTCCCAGGGGCCGGCTCTCGCGGCTCGCCCTGACTACACGCGGCCAATACACGCACGCACACACTCGATTTCACGCACTACTTCTCGCAACGGCACTATGCTACTTTACCTCGGGGTTCACCATCGCACTTTTCTTCCACGGCTACTCAGCTGGTGACCTTGACTTCGCCGGCACGGATGATGAGGGGGGGGGGGAATGATCGTTCCTGGGTCGTCGGCGTAAGGTCGGGTCTAGGTGGCTGCTCGTGGTCGCTGGCTCTCCATCTCTTTCTTGATTCTCTCTAGATTCTCTCTTTATTCCTACCGGAAACGCGAAAACTCAAAAAGCTCTGGTTTGCTCGAAGGCTACTGCAAGAGTGTTGCGTTAGGCCCACCAATTAGTGCAGCCTCGTGCATTACTGCACTATATTTACATACATACTTCTGAATCTTACCGTCAGGACATTATTCACACACACTCGAACGCGACGCAATTTATAGTACATACGCTTAATACAGATACATAGGTATACATACACTCTTCTTCGATAAAGCAACACTGGATTAGCACAATGTTGCGGTAATTACAAATATTTTATAATACGCAAATACACAGGTAGACCCTTATATACTAGAACTACACAATCTTGGGCTTTTTTTTGGCGCTATGTCTTCTCTTCTCTCCTTGGGGCTACTCCTTGTATCCGATTATTCTCACTTAGAACATGAAACACACAGACCTGGACCTTTATTAGCTTCTTGTAAATAAAAATAGATTCCACCTTGATGACGCGTTTTGGCGCTTAATGCTATAGGGTCAGAGAAAAATGACTCCATCATAGGTGCGTCGCACAACAGTGTTGACATACGCCTTTGACGGGCACAAGTGTGCCAAGTGTTCCGGTCTCAGGCAATTAAAGCAGAGCTTGGCCTGTGCCACCAAGGCTCGTTGCGCAGGCACGTTCAGCAACAGAAACTGGCTGCAGTGGCTTATGTAATAAGGCGCATGGCATGCGGAGCAGTCCATTTCGGTGGCGTGGGTGGCCAAAATCCGTTGGTGATGACTGCTATATGTAGGTGGAGCACGGTAGGCCTTTATCAAAGTCAGTAATTAGCAGCGCCTCCTGAGAAAGTTGGACAGTGCGGCGAACGTAGCGACTTCCCTGGGTGCCGAGGGAGTCGCTTCCCATTTCTCGAGCTCGTCTTCCCATGCCCTGCAAGTGGGTGGGTCCATGGCGGTTGATGCGAAGGAGACCAGCCACACATCCCAGTGCTCGACGGGCTGCTTTAGTGCTTGCAGTTGGTCCCGGTGCTTCTCCAACGTATCGAGCAGGCCCTGCAGACCCTCGGCGGACTCATTGTGGAGTGACTTGAGAGCCCTGAGTGTCATGACGTGATCCTGTACGAGGAGGCGGTGATGCTCGAACTGTGAAGTGAGGAGGTTCCAGACCGTCGAGTAATTAGACCCGACTAGCTGGATGGTGTCCAGGACTATCTTTGCCTTGCCATGGACGTTCGCTTTGAGGTAGTACAATCTCTTTACGTCGGAGAGACGGGCGTCTTGGTGGATGAGTGCCTGAAATAAGTTAGGGAAGGACTGCCAATTTTTTTTGGTGCCCCGAAAAAAGTGGAATGTTGATGCTCAGCAGGTGAAGGCTAGGATGCACACCAGCGAGTGATGACGAGTCTTCACTTCCTGGGAGGGGCGGTGCCAGTGCACTCCTGGCGTCGTAAAGACATGCCCTGGCGCTAAGGTAATGTTGATCACCGGATTTATACAGGAGTCTAAGGGGGTCGACTTTGTCCTCGGGAGTACATCTAACCAAGTCGGGCTGGTTGGCCTGAAAATCGGCCTAATAGTTGCTGAGCAGCTCTAGTCTGGCCTCGACGAGACCCATGCTCCAAACTTCGATGCCTTGGACGGATAGTGCAAACTCGTTGAGCACCTCAAGAAGAGGTGTGGCAAAACCGTCTGACCAGCCTTCGTTCACTCTAAAGAGGTCACATGTTAGACTTGACACTCGTATCCCGAGCGGAGCCTGATCACACATGCTACAGTCGACAGTCTGAGCTGGGTAATTGCATTAGGGCGTGGGTTTCACGACACAAACTGATGCACGGCAGTTGTCTGAACGGTTTCCTCTCAGGGCTGGCATGACTCAGCAGTTTTCTTCTACTCTACCTTTTTGAACGTTGATGAGCAGCCGCAGCAGCATGCCGTGTCTCCGTACAAGTGACTGAAGGGATGAGTTGGTAGCAGCCACAAAATACAAATCAACATGTAGTCAAAATAACATGCAAGGGACAAGCCTGGCCATTGGGCTAAAAACACTTTTGTTACAAATAACAACCATAAATAATTGTAATCAAAAAGCATATATAAGATAGTATAGGGTCATTCGAGTCGAAGGCACTTATGTAAATCCTATTATGGTAAGCCTTTTTATTTGTTATGTTATCGGTTGAAAAAAGTCGAGTGCATTGTTTGGTGGGTTTTTGCAAAGATCAACATCATTAAATTGTACAAGAAATTGGAATAAAACGAGTTAATAACATAGATATAATCAAGAGTCACTCTTCTTAATTGGTTTAATCTCTAAAAAAATGTTTAAACCAAAAACTTTATTTAATTAAAGTATGGAGAAAAAAAGTAACCCGTAATTTTGGAATGTCCCTTGCATGAATAATGATACGTTGCATACATTTTTATTATAAAAAGTATCTTTAAATTTTAGGTTATTAACGGTTATTATTTGATGGTATCGCATTTAAGCTATAAACTGTCTTTAAAAGAAAATATGTGTAATTAGTGTTAACGTAAATATTGCAAGAACAAGATTTACAATGTTCATGGATACGCTAAGAAAGACCAAAAAATGAGCTAAATTATGTTTTTCTCATGTAGTGTGGTGTACTTATCAAGAAATAAAAATGAGTATAAAACTAGTCACATATCAGATCGTGCAAGGCACATTTATCATAACTAGCAATAATTCAATACTTGAACTAAACAATGTTCTATTTATATGACATTTGGGCTAAAGATGCTTGTGCTAATAATAATACAATAAGTTTAAGGAAGATGTAAGAAAAATTGCAGGTCCATGGGTTTGTTAAAAAAACTCTTAGTATACATAATCAATATTTTGAATAAGAACGGTCATCAATGGGCCATTGGGTGGGTTATCGTAGTTTGGATTTAATACTTTAGTTTTTCTAAATGTTTGTTTTTTGTGGCATTTTATTTTATAGTTTCTGGTATGAGGTTTTATTGATACTGACTGGTAATTTTCTTAATCAATAGTAAACATTTTTGGCGTACCCAAACAACTTCTTAGTTAGTACGTAAAATAGTAAAAAAATTAGACTTTTTTTGTAGGTTCTCTACGACTGTAAATTGTATGCTGAATTAGTCTAAGCAGTTAGTAATTATTTGATGGTAATAATTATACTCAGACTTAGATTGATCGAAAAACAAAAATAGAACATGCTAAAAATATTGAAAGACATTTTTTTGTTCAAATAGTATGTGCAATAAAAAATTGACTTATGAACTTTGCTTACACGTAACACAAAAAGTATTAAGAATAACGACTTTAATATTATAACCATAGTAGGTCACGTGCTCACTACTATACGTTTTTTCACGATCTTTTACAACCTACAACTAAGAAAACAGTGTAATGTTTACAAAAAGTGAGATATAAACGGTTCGTATTAGTTTTTAGTTTGAAAAAAAAAAAAAAAAAAAAAAAAAAAAAAAAAAAAAAAAAAAAAAAAAAATTCCATAAGACTCGAGTAAAGCTTCCTATCTTATAATTTTTGGTTTGCACTGAGTCGAGTGATATTGTGTAGATAGGGTTTTCAAAATGTTTTACCTTAACTTTTGATATCATAACGTAAAATATGAGAAAAAATATTTTCAGATTTTTTCTAGTGAATTACATTTATTGTCCTACTATATTTTATACGTTTCAATGCATTGAGCTAAAGAAATTAAGGTGACAAACTTTTGACGTCCCAAAAAATCAAGAAATGTGCTATGCTATCTTGCGTGTCAACTTTCGTTTTTACTCTTAATACTCATAACGTCTAAAAATAAATTTGAAAAATGCGTAAAGTACATGTTATTTTTAGCTAAAAATGATCTTTAGTATTAAAGTTTCTTGTGGGAGTATCTGCAGTACTATGATGATGCTCTATTTTCCTTCAACTTTGTTATTATACTGCGATAACGACACGTGCCATATGAAACATATGTGGATACTGTCAGTGTCTTCTATTGAAACTAATATAATATCAACAAAAAATTATTTTCCCACTCAACGTTGGCGTTAAACATGACACGAGCAGTAAGGAACGCTCGTGGGTACAGTAGTGAAAATCATCAACATTTAATATGGAACTTTCTCACAAAATTATATTAGTTAAGAATTTTGAAATAACCATCTGTTCCTGACTTTGCTGAAGAAGCAACTGTGCTGACTTTGAAAAAAGTTGTGCAATATTTTTATGATTTAAAAAAAATATTTCTAACTAAGTCCCAAAAATTTTAATGATTTACGGTTAACTTGATTACGAAAGGTTCTTATTTGTGCATTTTGACTGTATAGAGATACGTTTGGATTGTTTTAAATAATAAGTTTATTGTATTTTGAAAAGGCAATCAATAAATTAACAATATTACATCTCAACATCTTTCAAGTAGTGGTAAACGTCAATGTATCTACCATTTACGGGGCTAGAGTAGATAAAATACTTATTTTTCACTAAAAACTTATACTGTTAGAAAGTTTATTTATAATAAACAGAAAATATTATTTGTAGTTGAAGTAAGCTGTTATTTGAGACGATGTTTCAAAGAAAAAAATTAGTTTAAAATTTTTTAATTAACATTGAAAATGAATTACGTCCACAGTCTGCTTATAGAATTATGTCTGATCGCAGCAGACTTGTAAAGCACATGATTTAATAAGTACAGTACGCTCTATTACAATATCATACATTATTCTTCTAAGACTTTAGATTATTAAAAAATCTTTGCTCGTTTATTTAGGTGTACATATATTGCCAATGTCAGTGCTACCATGACAAAACTTGATGAGAAAAATTCACTCCCAAGTTGGCTGCTTCTTCAACCCGAACCTGATTGAGCTCCTTTTTCAAGTAAAATCTTATTTGACTGCTCTTCCAACCCAAATTTTGAGTAGGCTCTTTTTTCACCAATTATCTATATTGGTTCTGTCTTTTACCAAGTCGTTGAATTGCAGCATACTTTCAGCGTTGTTAAGACTACATACGTACAGATATCAAACGTCGTATAATGTAATAAAAAAGTCATAAAAAGTACACTACATGCTTAATAAATTAAATCAAGTTTTTCACAAGATACTACAGAATATATTGTTGCCTTTTAGCAGTGAAAAATAATTTTTTAGTTTAACTATTACTAATTCAACTATATATTTAATATTTTGATAATATTATGTATAATATTAAGCTAAACAGAAGCTCTTTATTCTGCTATCATAACTTATTGATTAGTTTATTTCGTAATTTTCGTTAATTTTTTTTTAAATAACGTTGGGACCACAAAAACACCACGTTTTTTAATTTATTAATGATTAAAAATAAGCGCACAAAGGCACAAACAGAGCTGCACAGGTACACGGAGAGAAATATTTGTTTTCTTGGAAAAACCTTCTTTAAACTAAAAATGTTTGTCATTTTTCAATTTCTTAAAATAAAATTTTTTTAAAATGTAACTAAAAAAGAGAAAATATTAGATTTCATTCAATATAGTTTTATACATCGGTATAATATCCGCACAGAATGCGTTACATCTACTTTATGATGTAAAATGTAACATTTTTACTAATAAATTGAATACAAAGAAACAATTTTTTTTTGAGTGAGTATGATCACGAGATGAAGGGTATGTATATTGTTAAAAAACTTCGACACATTTTTGAGCGTCTTCTAGAATTTTTTTATATTTTTTGCGCTTACAAAAATTTTAAGTTTTGTTTTATCATGCTTGAATAGATAATAACCAGTAAGGACCAAGAAATATAAGATAAATTATAAGCATTAGGAAAAATATTATTTTAAGAGATATAATATGTCTTAATTTAGTTTTACTTTCACCAAGATCACGGATGAAAACTTGCTATAAACTGAGGACAAATAATTCAGCTTTTCGAGTTACATCGTTTAAACTAATTTGTTGGTATGCAGACAATTACTCTTTAAATGATACTACAAGTATCATAAACTATTATTTTTGAAGAGATACAGGGGATACACATACTTACATCTAGGATCATTCTGCAATTTTTTATACCAATGTTGCCAGGAACTCAGCTACTGCGATTCTGCAAAAATAAATAAAAGATTTACTACATTGACAAAACTTAGAAATACTTCTCCTTATCTTGGGTATTTTTTAGGACCCTTGAATGTTCACTGCGCCTTCCAGGGGCGATAGGGTTTTGTAACACTGCATTTATGTGCTGAACACTGGTTTTCCTACCAAGGGCATATCCTACTTCGAGTAATGTATGATTTCACAAGTATAACTCTTCCATCGTTAGCAACTTAAGCAAAGCGCTTTTTAGCGAAAGATACTTTAGAAAAAGTGTTCAAACATTTATTGATATGAACTTATTACACGCTCTGCAATGTACCTTCCACTCTTTACTTGAGTTTGTAGATTCAAAATTGCAGCATTATTTTATACGTTTAATTTCTCTTTGTAATTCCTAAGAAAAAGGCCACTTTTGACATGGTCGTAATTGACATTTGTATTCATCATGATTCCTAGTAAGTACTCTGCAAGAATAAGATTTACATTTTTTAATTTTGGTTACACCTGCCAAACGTAACTCGTACTTTTTACATTTTGTTAAAATCTATTTTAGGCTTGAAAAATGATATTAGGTATGTATTTAATAAATTAGTTCTTATCAATAGTTTAATCTTAGGTCCTCAGTTTTTTCGAGTCTTTTTTATTTTTGTGTCTGACTTTTTACGTATCAAAAATATCTCAAATTCTTTAGTTACATATTGTTATCGTTATAAAGCTGTCATACATATTATTCATTCTAAAATATAATATCCTGGCTTAAAGAACTTATTGCAATGTACAACTTTTCAAGTCAATTTGAATTTAACACTTTTAAAGTAATTAGGATTTTGTACAGACAAAAAAATTACCTGTCAGCTGGAAGAGTCTTGGATGGTCATTGCATTTTCTGTTCAGCATTCAATGAAAAATTTCACATAGGTCATTTGTTCTCTCTACCAATGCATATATCAAAAAAAATGGAAGCAAGTGGTTTTCTCCTAGATCTTATGTAACACAGAAATCGTTGTACTCTGACAAACATTTCGTCATGTCTAAGTGCTCGTTAGTTTACAACTACTTAAAATGTTGCGCTGGCTTGAAAACGATGCAGGAAAACTTGCCGGGAAAAAAATCTTGAAGAAAAGACAGTCGCCGGAAATCAAATTGGCTAGAACTGCTCTAGTTTAGGCACTTAGAAACTGTCATTTCCCACATCGGGCTCACTTTCCTCCGTACGTCAAGAGAAGTGAAGGTGACTCACTTACTCATGCCCTCCCTTTTACCTTTGAATTAAAATGTTACATTCTTTTTATCTAAGCTTAATATTAACGTTAAAATAGAATATTATCAAATTTTACAAATGCTAAACACCAAACGCTTATTCAATCGAACTTGTTACGAAAAAAGCAGTAAAAATCACCTAATATATCGTTTAAGTTTCGATTAAATAGTCGTTCAGTGCATTGTAATATATACAATAATTTTAGCAATAGTAACTTTTAAACAGTAGATACAAGGAAGCATTCTCTATCACCTAGAAATTTATAACATACACTTCTTATTTTTACTTATATCCTTTTATTTGTTCTACTTTTTTTTGTTAATGATAAATAAAATACACTAAATCAGCCAAGTTGAGGTTCAAAGAGTTGGCGTAAAGGACATAGTCCGCGCGGTCAACTGCGTACAAGAAGCTATATTATGTATGCGCCAGGATCATCAGAGAATACGTAGAATTGATTGTATGCAGAGAGATAGCGTAGATTGTGGCAGCGAATTATCAGCAAGTCAGCTATAAAAGGCGCCAACGCACAAGGAAATCTTTATTCTTTTCCAGCGAGACTGGGACGCACACACCCATTGCCTACTCAGACCTAGAACTCACCCGTGCACCGGTAGTAACCGCGACGAGCACACGCTGAGAGGAAGAGGGTCAGAAACGAGGGCCAGCAATAGTAGCACCATCGTGAGTTTACCAGTAGTGTATCAATAATACTAACTAGTACCTACTTCGTCCTTCGGTGCACAACCACTTAAAGCGTGGTGACGATCGCGACGCACCCCCCAAATAGTCGAAGCACTAGAAATAGCGATGACGCTGCTCAAATAAAGTACCGGTGTTGATAACTTGAGCCGTGCTCAAGACACCCAGGGGCCCAAGGACGACCTAGCTCTATGTGACTTCTTTCAGATAGGTATCGAGTCCATTCTATGAATCCACAGATATGCTAATAATCTGCCATAGCTGAATCAAGTGTCAGTAGAAAAAAATTTTGCGTGGGAACTTTTAGATTTCCTTAATGATAGCTTCGTAAAATAAAAATTTCAACTATAATTTTATTTGAGTGCGAGATTTAAATCGTTCCGCCGTAATTACAGCACGTTGATTTAAAATGAATGGATCTAAATTGTTAATTTGATATTACACTTATTATTTGATGAATATTAGTGAATTATATAGTGATTGAAAATACAATTTCCTTATAAAATAAAAGTAAATAATTGCACAGGAGAAAGAATTAATAATACTTATTTGTTTTACCTAATCTCTCTACAGGTGATTAAAAGTCCTGAGAATCTTTAAGTTTATTTTTAAATTGAAAGGTTAGTTAATAAGATAGATTCTAATGGACTTTCTATTTTAAAATTAAGAATCTATTTTCATTGACAGATTTTTTGTTACTTTCAGCTAAAATCAACCACAAAAGTGATTTATATAAAAAATCTAAGAATTTTATCTTTTTCGACAGAGGTGATAAACTTTCTTTTTAAAAACATGGATTTAACGAACAAATAAAAGTAATTAGCTAACTATACTTCTTCTTAAATAAAAATATTAATGAAGTTGTAATCAAACAAAATTTTATAGATATTGCAGAGATTGGTAGATTATTCGACAAGAGTATACAAAATTTAATTTAAACTACTTTGAGAAAATTTTAATTTAAACAATTAGCAATCCGAGTGATTTCACTTTTTCACAACGAACCCACCCTCCAACCTACAATCTCCAAAATTGGTTGTGTGTTGGCTCCTGATCTTAGAGTTTCCCCGATAAAGCGAAAATTCTTAGTTCATTTTAATACTACCAAGTAATCGGGGTTAGACTCAAAGAAAAGGAGGTCGTAAATTGTACCCGGTGAGACTTGCGATTATAAGAGGGAGTATTGAAATAAGTACACAAATCTAAATTCACAAAAAATTACAAAGTTATACCCTGCTATTTTTGTTATAGATGCCAAAACCAAAAACAAATAATAAGCCAACTGTGCACCCTTGGCCACATTATTAGGCAGTGGTGCGACGGATTTTAAGGAGCTTAAAAAAGAAAACTCTACAAAAACAAAAATTATTAGAACTTGAAACACAACTCACACATTTACATGCCACAGAACAATCCCTAGACAGTGTCAACAAAAAAATGAATAAATTCATTTTACTTCGAAAAAGATATTTTACAAAATTAAATCCCGAACTTAACAAATTCTATTTAACTGATTGCAATTTCAAAAGATATTTTACTTTCCTTGACTCTGAGATTACACTTATATATAAAAAAATTCTAAATTATCGAGTACTACGGAGTTTTCAAACGAATTCGAGTCCGCTAAAAATTTACCCAGTAAATATAAAGTGAAATTTGAGTGCTGTTTTGATCTGTACAATATCGTAAATAAACATATCATGCAATTTAACCCAAGTCTTTATGATTTTTATATCCTTGGAAATTGTTTAAGACGCGACGAGAGGGCAATAATGATGACGAACAACAACAGCATCAAGCGACAGCACACATTCATGGCAAAAATGAAAATTTAAGCGGAATTTTTCTATTAGATGAATCGCCCTCTCCAAATACCGCTAATATGAATAAGGAAAACCTTTTCGAAATAGTAGGAGTACAGTAGCAGTGAATGACTGAGATTCCATTACTTAACTCTGATAATAATCCCGAATAAATTACACGAAAAGTAAACCAAGTTATCAGTCAAACTAATACCCTTATAGAACAATCGATTCGACTTACGCTCACACACGATACGTTAGACACATATGTAGAACGACTCACACAAACACAAACTCAAATGCGTACAAAAAAAGCACAAGCCACGCGGAATTTATAAGACAGCTAGAAGTATTAGACAATTTAAACAAAGAATTTGACCAAATCGCACTTAACATAGGAAAAACGGCACAGACATTTCAGAAACTTAATTAAACAGTCACAGCACAAGCCATGGTAAATTTAGAACAGGAAGCCAAGCGTATCTACAATGTTATCGCCCAACACAAACAAGACGTAGAATCACTTACAACCCGATCTTATAACCCGCAAGCGATCGACCAATCAAATTTCTAAAAGCTTTGAAAATTTACATCGAAATAACTTCCATAGAAGCCGACGCGATTAAATTAATGTTATCCCAAGCATTAAAAGGCCCAGCGCTAGATTGGTTTAAACACATAGAAGAAATAATAAATTTATCGACTGATTTTGAGGCTTTGTTTCTAAACAAATATTGGAATGTGACGGTACAAGTTAAAGTTCGGTGGGCATTTGAATAAAACGCGTACAAAACTGCGAGTAGTATAAGTCGTAATCAATACGTTTTAAATTTATACAGTTACGTGAAAATGTCATTAGCACCGACCACTGAGACAGAAGTCGTTGAAGAATTTGCAAACCATTTTGACGGAGTAATTCAACATATTGTTATCCTCTAGGGAAACAACAACAATAATACTAATACCTCTAATCAACCATTCTCAGAGAGACCACAAAAAACTCATATAATCGAGGAAATCAGGGAGCACTGATAAATTTAATTAAAAAAATCCCATATCAGTAAAACGAATATATTTTGTATCTAAGATCCCAAAAGATTCTAAGACTGATATCTTGCAAGATACAATAACAAGAGGTGGCATTACGAAGACAAATTGATTAAAAAATCTTTAAAACGACGGTATACACATCTGAAAGGTATTCTTAATAAGGCACTAGAATGTTTGATACCCATAACATATTTAAAAGTGTCTACATTTGATGACCTAATTAAAGGGAGAGTGACCGATTATGAAAATTTGGATACTATAACAAACGCATACACTTTGAACTATCCTATTTATACAAAAAGTCAAAGTAAAACATTTTTCCCTGTAGTCATACCATAAATAAATACGGTGTTCTAAGATTTGAGACAAACCCTGTTAGAAGAACCGCATGACAAAAATCTTTTAATCCATAAAACATTTGTACGCTCGAAAGTAAATATTGAAATAAAAGGGGTTGGATTAAAGGCATGAATTGATACGGGGAGTAAACTGACATGTATATCTGACATATTTTTCGTAAAGAACTGGGATAATTCAGATCGTATACGTATAAATTAAAGATAACAAACAACGAACCTAATTTTCCATACCCATACCCAATATCCACTAAATTAAAAGAAGAACTTGACAATGAAATCAAAAAAATGCTCAAGCTCAATATAACAGCACATTCAGACAGCATCTACGTAAATCCATTAACTATAGTTTCAAAATCTGACGGGTCAGTCCGAATTTGTTTCGATGCGTGAAAATTGAATGAATGTTTACTAAAAGATCATGACAAAGCTGAGGAGATGGATGAGGCTTCAAGAAAATGTAGCGATATTGGGGTTATGACTAGTGTAAATCTAACGACGAGCTTCTGGCAAATACCCTTACATAAAGAGTCACGAAAACATACGGCATTTTTACATAAAAAAAAGAACATACCGTTTTAAAGTAGTACCTTTCGGGTTGAAAATAAGTAGTGCCGCTTTAACAAGAGCATAGAATTTTCTACTTAATGGTATCCAAGATTTCATAATTGATTTTGTCAATGACTACTTATAAGTTTCAAAAACATTTCCTGAACACTTGAAGCACCTAGACATGCTCTTTGACAGAATTTCAAGGAAAAACATAACAATAAATTTAAAAAAGTAGAATTTTGTCGAGAAGAAATTAAGTTCATAGGTCACACGTTATTCATATACGGCATCAAACCTGAGTCAGAAAAAATAGAAAAAATAAAAAATTTTCGAATACCCAGAAACACCAAAGAAGTAAAAGGCTTTCAAGGGTTCGTCACTTTTTGCGCAAAATTTTTACGTAGCGTTTGTGGACAATTGGAACCACTGCTGGAATTAATCTGAAAAAATAAAAGTTGGATGTTGGAAAACAAGCATTTGCAGGCTTTTTACCACGTAAAAAAATTATTTCACAATAATTTATTTTTAAATCCCCTAAATTTAAATAAACCCTTTTTATTTCATACAGACGCCAGTAAAATCGCATTTGGACCTATCTTGTGTCAAGAAGACAATAATAAAAATGAAAGAGTATTCTATATGGTGAGTCAAATAATTAAGGGGGCAAAAAAAATTATTCAATTACAGAGCTGCTTAATTTATTAGCAATTTTTGAGGCATTGCATAAATTTTGTTCTTTTGTGTTAGGTAAAAAAAATTTATATTAAATGTGATCATTGTGCGCTATCATATTGAATGTCATGCAAAGTTTTAAGTACCTAATTAACAAGATGGATGCTTTCAACTCAAGATTATAATTTTAATATAACATATATTTAGGGAAGTGAAAACGTGGCAGCTGATTTATGAAGTCGGTACGCTGATAAAAAGGACCAAAAGAGTACGGAGGATTTTAGTATATTTAAAATATTAGCAAGAAAACCAGATAATAACGTACTTAAAAATTTGAAAAAGATGTCACAGTTACAATCAACTGATAAAAAATTACACGCTATTAAACAAAACATTATGTCAACATGAGTATACCCAGTATAAACTAAAAGGATAAATCTTTCATCAATTATGTAAGCATAGAAAAAAATTCTCTTACCAAAATGCCTTGCAAAAGAAATTGTCGTGGAAGTACACAAGTTATATGCACACGCTGGGGCTAATGAATATGTCAAAATGATGTAAGACGATTTTGCATACCTGAAATCCAATAAACTAGCCACGAGAACAGTACAGACTTGTGACACACGTCAGAAAACAAAAGTATATACTACAAGATCGCATTCTGAAACGCTACCTATAAGGCTCTTTTACAGTCGAGCTTGAATCAGATGGCGCCAGGGTACGTCGCGGCTGTCATGGCCGTCTCACTCACACAACATTACTTTTCAGTATTGTATGTATACAGGAAATTAAAGTGTAGTGGTAAAGCGCAATATTTGAAATTTTGAAATGAATAAGGAAGACAAGAAAGAATATTATGGGAGCTTAAAAGTTTCAGAATTGAAAAAGCTTTTAAAAGGGAAAGGAGCAAGAGTCAGTGGAACATAAGCAGAACTCGTGGACAGGTAAGTGTACATTTCAGGTTATATTTACAAGGCTATTTATGTATTTGTTTACTAATGATTGGTCTCCCAATTGCTTCGAGCCACTTTTTTTTATCACACTATCAGAAGGAAATTTAAAATTCACTTTCTTATCGCAGGATATTACACTGCACTCCATTTTTCCTACTATCTTTAAACGTAAATGCAAACAAAAATTGTCTGCAAACAACAGCAATAATTCACAAAGGTTATGTCTTCTGCTTTGCTCATCACACAGATAGGCTCATGGACACAATACACAACTGTAAATTTGACGGTGTGTAAGTGCGACGGCCATGACAGCTGCGACGTGCCCTGGCGCCATCTGATTCAAGCTTGACTGTAAAAACAAATCCAGTATCTCTTTCAGAAGGCGGGATCACCGCAAAATTCTTAGAGCTATATAAATGCCCTTATACTATAAAAAAAATCATAAATAACTTTATATTTATTTTGAAAAACGATAAAAACGAAGTAAGGGTAACGTTTCACAGTATTTAATGACGCCCTTACTTAAGACAGAATAAGGTCTAGAAGGAAATGACAACGGCTCAACCGTGAAATAAAACAAACTAAGTAACGCTTGAAGACATTATTACGGAAACTTCATCAATCCCTAATGGACCCAGCCCCATTACAAGACCAAACTGACACATCACAATGAATCAGTTACCCTTTACCATGAGTAGCGATCACTGAAGCAAACGATGATTATGTCGAGATATAACGATGTCGCAATCGAAGATCTCAAACGCCTCGTAATAAAATAGGAGTAGCATAACTTGGGAGTGAATGTGTTGTCTGTATTGTAAGTAGCTTAAATAAATATTTATCTCAATGGTACGAATAGATAAAAAACTGAATCTTGATAGATGGGAAAAAATGCCGAACGAAGGATGAGGAAAAAAGTAAAGAGAGATAGAGAAACAATAGAAAAACTCTAGAAACTCTATCATGGGCCATGATACCAAAAGGGACCCATTGCAGCAGCTAGTATGAAAAAAAAACTTGGAGATATGTCCAAAATCCAGCAAAAACGAGTGAAGCAATGTATAATAGGGCGCACGTATCCGAGGGAATCCCAGGCTTTAAACCAAAAACCAAAAAATTACCTAACTCCTGACCTGACAAAAATAAGACAACTACACCTCCCCTACCTACCATCCCTTCGTACGATCAGAAGAAATTACATACTGCTTTAAACACAATATTTGGTCCTTCCCTGAACAGAAAACGAATACCCTGAAATATTCCTGAATTTTTGACTGCCCTCCTGTCAAAATTATACAACCCATTATCTTACCTACAAATTTTAAAATAAAATCAATAATAGTCATACCACTCCATTCTCAATTTAATAAACAAAATATAGAAAATACCAAAGAAAATTCGGTTACCCTGCCTCTTAAATCTACTTTAACATCTACAACTGAACCCACCACTACCCAGATACCAACTTCCACACCCCCCAAAATCGCCACAAAAATTTATCTCGTAAGAAAATTTTAACCCCACCACCTCCGTAAATATTGATAGATATTCAAAAGACAAAAAAGATATTAATAATAATGAATAAAAATTATTACTTTAAAATAATTTGTTCAAAATAAGTTTATTTTCACAAATTGAAGGGGGCAGATGCTGGGAGGCATTCTTTATCACCTAGAAATTCATAAAATACACTATTTATTCCAATTTATACCCTCTTATTTGTTTTAAATTTTTTGTTAACAATTAATAAAATACAATAAATCCGCCTACTTAAAATTCAAAGAGTCGACGCGAAGGACATAGTCCACGTGGTCGAATGTGCACTGGAAGTTAAATTAGATATGCGCAAGGATCATCAGCGAATACGTAGAACTGATTGTACGCAGAGAGATAACGTATATTGCTGCAGCGAATTGTCAGAAAGTTGGCTATAAAAGGCGCCAATGCACAAGGAAATCTTTAGTCTTTTCCAGTGAAACTGGGATGTAGATGCCAGTCGCCTATCCAGACCTGGAACTCAGCCGTGCATCGGTAGTAACCGTAACCAGCACACGCCAAGAGGAAGAGGGTAAGGAACGAGGGCCAGCACCAACCGCATCGTCGTCAGTATACCAGTAGTGAATTAATAATACTAACTGGTACCTACATGGACCTTCGGTGCGCAGCCGCTTAAAGCATGGAGACGATGCACCCCCAAAAAGTCAAAGCACTAGGGATAGCGACGATGCTCCTCGGGCGAAGTACCAGGGTCGATCACTTGAGCCATGCTCAAGACACCCAGGGCCCCAAGGACGACCTAGCTCTACGTGACTCCTTTCAGATAGGTATTGAGTCCATACTAAAAATCCGTGGATATGCTAATAATCCGCTATAGCCTAATCCAGTGTCAGTAGAAGAAAATTTGCACAGACACTTTTAGGTGTCCTTACTGATAGTGTAAAATAAAAATTCCAAGTATAATTTTATTCAAGTGCAAGATTTACATCGTTCCATTGTAATGACAACACATTGATTTAAAATAAATGAATCTAAATTGTTAATTTAAAATGGTGCATATTGTTTAATTCATATTAGTGAATTATATAGTTTTTGAAAATCTAATCTCCTTATAAAATAAAAGTGAATAATTGCATGAAAGAAAGAATTAATAATACTTATTTGTTTTACCTACCCCTCCACAGGTGATGGAAAGTCCTAAGGTTCTTTGAATTTATTAGCAAGTTTAAAGGTTAGTTAATAATATAGTTTCCCATATATTATCTATTTAAAAATTGAGGATCTATAGTTATTAAAAGATTTTTTGTAACTTCAATGTAAAATCGACCACAAATGTAATTTGTATGAAAATCCAAGAATTTTATCTTTTCTGACAGAGGTGTCAAAATTTCTTTGGAACAACGTAGAGTTATTGAACAATTAAAAGAAACAAGTTTAGTATACTTCTTAAATAAAAATATCTATAAAGTAATAGTTGAACATAATCATTGTAGATATTGGAGGAATAAGTAGATTTTTTGACATGAGTGCATAAAAATTGATTCAAACTGCTTTGAGAAAACTTTAATTTAAACAATCAGCAATCCGAGTGATTTCACAGTGAACCCACCCTACAACCTACAATCTCAAAAATTGGTTGCATGTTGGCTCCTGATCTTAGAGTTTCCCCGGTACAGCAGAAATTCTTAGCCAATTTTAATACCACTAAGTAATCGGGGATGGACTCGAAGAAAAAGTAGTCGTAGTTATAACTAGAACAGTTGTTAGGTTTGCCATTTAAGTTTTAACTCATTGTTAGTTGCAAATGTACTTCGAAATCTCAGTGGCATTTGGTCAAATTTTTTTTGCTGCTAGTCGTTGGAGAGGAAGTCAGCTCATCGTGCCCTGGGGAATCGGAAATTCCGTTACCCGCATTGGAGGCAAAGGTGCAGACTTTTTTTTTGATATCTCTGAGTTAGAAAAAGGGAAAAGAGCTGTGACTTTGTAGTTTTCCTTTACATTTTCAAAAGTGTTAGTATTTAACAAAGATTACAAGTTAGGCTATTGCAGATAATTTATAAAATTGTTAATGCGATACAAAAGAGTTATCTGGTAAATCATGAGTCTACAAACATGAATGGTAAAAATCAGATAATTCTTTGAAAGTTAATAAGGTTGCTCCTCTAGGTGTATCGTAGTTAATACTTATATTGGTTATGCAATGTAGTTGTTTGTTAACGGTGTAGCGTGTATGGATTGTTTCTAACTATATGTAAAAATTGTAGCACTAAGTATTATTTTCTTTTGATTCTAATCTATATATTTTAACTCTAAGTTATTCTAGTATTTAGCATTATTAGTGGCGGAAAAATATAAGCAATTGTAGTTTACCGACATAACAGTTGAGTATAATAGTCGTTGGACTTTGGTAATTAAGCCAAGGTCTCCTGGATTTCGTTTTTATTTTTAGCACTAAGTACATTTATATCTGCTTGATTACAAAACAAACAGATACTCTATATTTCATAATATAGTAGTTACTTACTGACAGCTTCGATGGCTCAGTGGTGAGCGTGCTAGCCTCCCAGCTGGAGATACTCAAGAGGTTGTGGGTTCGAAGCCCGTCGAAAATTATCGAGATTTTTTCTTAGGCTTTTTCGATGGGATGAGTACCTAGGATGCCATACACCAAGCATCCAAATTTTAAAACAAATAGTATATTTTTCTGGTGATCCTTCCTTTTTAAAGGGAATCCAACACCTGGCCAGCTTGTCGGGTAAAGTCACTATTGGTTATGAATAGGTCAGTACAGCGAGTTAGATAGTTTATTGGAAAATTTCTTTCCATTAAACTTGATAATAGCTAGGGTGTACTTCATACAATCACTGCACCCTGTAAAAAGTATCTAGTAGGATGGATGATCGAGTCGTCTAAGGGAAACTTTACAAACGGCCCGCACGACAAACTCACATACTTGGAAAAATAAGGAATAGTGATTATGGAGAAAAGAAAGGATGATCAAGATTGGGAACATAGCATACGTAAAAACCCTCCGTATACGTTGGAATCTTGATACAATACAATACCATAGTTCGTTACTTGCTTGAGGTGAAAGTTTTTGCCGAAGAGAATATATGCATGCACTTTTAAAATCAATTAAGATAGTCAATCACCCACCACTTTTTAACTTTGGTTTCCTTGAAAAAAATGTATGTTATAGATCAAATTTTTCTTTTCCAGAACAAATTAAACAAAAATATTCCTACCGCACTGGTTTTTGAGATAATAAAATTGCAAGTTTAAAATTTAAACACAGGTAACAGTGGGACTTTCTGAATACAGGCAAAATAGCTACTTAAGTAACTAAAAAAATTATGAAAAATACACTATTAAAAAATTTACAATTTGTACTATTTTATACAATTTTAAAACTGTTGGGTCACGAGTAAAAATACAAAGTGCTAATCATTTAACAATTGTCATATAACTTGTCTGCTACGTACGTGAATGTCTCAAATATTTGCTAACAGAGCAGCTACATATATATATATATAGCCATATGCGAGTGTGTATGTTGCAAATGTATGACGACTATGACGAGCTGATCGACACTGTGCCATATCTAAGCAAAATGTAATAAGCCATTTCTACATTCAAGCTTTGTGCATATTTTGAATGCACCAACAGATAATGCATTGTAGATAGACCTGTGGGTGATAGACTACCTTCAAATACTATTAACGTTTATAAACTCGGGAATTATTTACGAAATTATATTCCACATAGCGTTATATAATAGAGTTGTATGCCTGTTGTATAAAAAAAATATTACAGAGAATCCTTATTAAAATGGATTTGAGGATCTTTGTACTTGATGGGTTTCTCCTCTGTTTCCTGGGTTACCTCAAATATTCACTTAGAGTCAGCTGCTCTAATAACTGGTTTTCTTGGTACTATGTCCTAGGTGTTGTTCCCTTCATGTTGAGCCAGTTCATCTCAAATAGCCTTCCGCTACTTAACAGCATCAAAACAGGAAATAGCCTCCTTGTAGCTTGCAGGTGCCTGCAGTACAGCAATATTTTCAAAGCAAGTGGGCTTTTTTATGGTTGACCTATAACGCAGAACCTTCATAGGTGTTGCAGGTGGAGTTCTAGGTGGACTTGTGATATACGGAGCCACGAATTTATGTACAATTTTAAAAGATCTTAAACACTTGCTTATCATCTGATTTTTTAACTCAAGACCGTTGTTAGTACGTAAGCTTTGCATGGGCTCACTGAATTCTTTCAAAACGTCCTGCTTAAGCTCCATAAGTATATCTGCAGCGTCCGACTTATGTTTATTGAAATAAATCTTCCTATAGTTAGTACAATCATCCTTGACACTTATGAAATAACGGGCACTTAATAGCGATTCAACACACATGGGGCTGCACACGTCAGCGTGCAAAAATTCGCTAGGTTCAGTGACGCGAAAGGTTAGTCTTACCAAACTGACATGCTTCGCAAAAGAAATCACTTTTTACGAATACTTGTACTCTTTGTACCATCTCTCTACTAATGGGATTACTCAGAGCTCTTAAGTTAATATTACCCACCCATTCCAGCCAAATTTTCTAACTTATTTTGCATGAAATTACTTCTGCTTTCATTGGCACTGAAACTTTGAGAAAGAGTTGATAAATGCGATTTTCATGTCCAATGCCAGTTAAAATATTCTTACCATTTTTCTTTATCCGTACATAGTTATTTGCAAAACAAAAATCAATGCCATTTACAATGCACTTTCCAACAAATGAAAGTTTGTTTTTTCATTCCAGATAAATGTGACACGTTCTTAATGATAGCATCGTACCAGTGATTGCCAACAAAGCACTGCACATTTATGGTGCCTTCTCCTACAATTACGCATTCATCGTTGTCACTAAAAACAATCGTACCAACATCTTCATGTGGTCAATAATCTGTTAACCACTCTTTTCTGGTTGTGATATGTACGGATGCTCCGATATCCAAGTGCTAAGCTTCTTCATTAGTGGCTTTAACAAGTCTCCTCCCAGCTCACGACATAGCTTTCAGGAGACAGCTATATCTGTTTCCTTTACGAAAGCTCAGCCTTTTATAGCAATAAGGGTGACGTTCAACGAAGTACTTGATTCTTGTGCCAGATCTTGCTCTTCTTTATCTTTCTTAGGACACTTCTTCGCAACATGTCTTTTCTCTTGACATCAGTAGCATACTACATTTTTAAGTTACTTTTGTTAATTACTTTCTTCCTTGGTCAGACCAGACGAGTTTTGGTGGTTTTTTCGTTTTGACGCAGCTAGAAGCGCAATTGCTTCATCATCGTCTTTTAGCAAGCATTCTTCCTTAATTTATTGATCCATTAAATGCCTAATTTTCTGTCTAATCAGATAAATACTAGTCAAACAAGTGCATGGCTAAATTTTGCACGCTCGAAACATGTTGCGAGACGGTGTCTGTTGGGTTCATCTTATATTCGTGGAGTCTTTGAATTAGCAGAAGCTTATTTGTGGTTATTTTCTGTTGATGTATAGTACACAGCTTGTTCAAAATCTCTTTAGCTATAGTACAGGCACAAACACTTTAGCTGTTCCGGCTCCAAAGACCACGAAATCATGAACGTTGCCTTTGCATTGTTGGCCTGCCATAAGTATACTCCTGTGATGCCACATATTTTGGCTTAGTTTCCGTGCCATCCATGTATTCCAAGAAATAGAGTAGAGAATAAGTAAAACGTGATACACATGAACAGTATGTATTTATTATATAGAAGAGTAATATAGGAGGTCTCAACTACTGTGAAGCAACTTTACGGAGTGATCGACAGTGACTGACTCGAACTGCGACTTACGACCGACCATATGGTGTTGTACACGGTATGCCAGAGTGTCCACAAGGTAACCTGCTGCGTCTCACTGACTATGGCAGCTTAGCCAATATATATATTGACACGTTGGGAAACACAAGTGTCAACAATGCTCACAACACAACAGCGAAACCTCTTCTGTCAATTTGACTATTGGCTGTAATGGGCTTGGATTTAAAGAAAAAGTGAAAGTTTTATTGTACTGTTTACCTTCACCTCTCAAAATTCTGGAGGATATGGTCAAAAAGTCACTGCTGCATTGTCTTTTTTCTGCAGCAAGCTGCGATGCAATATACGCACAGAGGTAGTGCGTTGAAAGCCATCCAAAAGTTGATTTTTTTCATCATACTTTACTATGTAATTTTTATTTGTACTTACCCTGGCAACATGTGCCACTGGGTACGAAAACAACCATTTCTTGTATATATCAAGAAATTTTTCGTACATTTAGACGTTTGCAGGGCCCTCGGTAAGAAAAATAGAATTTGCTACGCAGTTAACCTTGATAATTGCCCAGTAGTCGATAAGTCCTCTGCTTATGCATTAATAATGCAACCTTAACTACATACATAGCAATACAAGATCGTGGTTATCGACTACTGGCTTTGTTATTGACTACTGGATCCTTTAACTTAAACTCTTCAGATACAGTACTTTGCGCTCCGTAATTACTCCACGCCTATGGGCAGAAATGAACTTGGCAGCCCTTTGCGCAATGAAGATCGTTTTTACTTTAGGCACAAAAATACAAAAATCATACTGTGTGGACATACTTTTTTTGCACCCAGTGAAAAAAATAATTTTTTTTTCACCTGCTCGGAGATTTTTTTATAAACGATTTCTGCGCCCTCGGAAAGATGAATATCATTCGTACCTGGAGTGGATCCAACCAGGGTAATCACAAAAGACTAGAGCATTCATTGCTCTGCTAAAAATTTTAGGGTAGCTCTCATTTAATGGTAATTGTATAGCACATGCTTTGTTGCGTGATGAATGCTGCTACCGAGGGTGCTGTAAGAACCTGAAGGTAGGAAAAAAACATTTCTTATAGTGTGCAAATTATAAAGCATAAGAAGTCCATTATTTTTAATTGAAGTATATTTAATGTTGATAATTAAGTGTATTACATTCAATGACGTTTTTTTTCCAGAACTTCTACAGTACGAGCTATTTATCTCAGGGTCTTACTGTAAAACTGAGAAGAATAATGTTAAATACATTCACCATACAAAAAAATATGTCTCTATTGTAACTCTTTTGTTTGTGTTGAGTAAGACTTCATTGTATTGAAAGCTCTGTGTTTATTTTAGGTGTAGAAGTGGTCCCTTCTCTATTAATCTAAACAAAAGTTTCTTATGGGCTGGTGTGGCTCAGTACCATGTTGTAGTGCTAGTCAATCCTCGAAGCAAAATATACAACAGCTGTAAAATGCCATACAGCCCAAGTAGATTATTAATTTTCATTTGAATTCAAAAATTTTTTCGGTAAAATGTTTATATAGCATGGTGAAAAAATTTATTGTTATAAGGGAAGTCCAGGGATGATATTACTTTTTTATCTTGAATAAAAAGACAACCTTATTTTATAGCTTTAAGTTATAATCCATTTGATTAACAATTATTTTATTAGAGAAAATGAATTAGTACACTTTTCTTAAGCTTTAAAAAAAATTGAGGCCCTAACGAGACAAGATTCATTTAGAATCTAACTGAAACTGTGCTTTCTTAATTTATTAGCAAGTAAAAAATACACAACCACATTATGTAGGTTAAATAGTAGCATTAAGATAAAAAATTTATTGTTATAGAAAAAATTAAAAAAAGTTTATCTAACATCAGTAGTTAATTTAAAATTATTTGTCGTACAACAAATTTTGTTATGTTTCGTGGAAGAAAAAACACTAAAAGCGGTATTGTGTATCGTTTGTAGGACATTTGATTTTTCGTCTTTCTTTTTGAATTCTCAATCAATAACAGCAAATAATAGTGTTAGTGATATAGGTGTGGGTATATGAACATGCAAAAAAAAGTTTAACACAGTCACTCTGCTTTTTAAACAAAACACGTTTATTATAAAAAATCTTAAGTTTGTGTGATCTTAAGTTTTTTGAGTTTTTGAAACAATTTAAGTAAAAACAACATGAAAGCAAAATCGAATTAATGAGCAGAAAGAACGAATGCAAGAGACTGTATCAATAGCCTGACTGCGCGGGTATGAATTAATATATACAGGTAGATACTGTAGTGTGCCGACGCATTCTAAAACTTAGCTACGAGAGCCAAAAATGTATCTCATACTTTCTGACGTTTTTATCTAAATTTAATTTGGAAATTAGAATATCAAATGCTTATTAAATTTTTTTTTTCAAAAAAATTAATCTGAATAAGTAGGCGATTAACGGTAAATACCAGTTTAGTTTTGGTATCACTTATTCGATGTATTGCAACGACCTTCAATATGCAGAAAAAAGAAATAAATTACATGCATACTCTCACTACCTATTAGTTCTTAATTTATTATCTTAACTATCTTAAATTCAACTATTACTGATACGCAATCAGTTATTCATTAATATTCATAACTTTTCTAGTTAGTTTTTCATAAAATTCAAACGGTAGAGGTTTTTTTTAAGTATATGTCAGTTGCTCCTTAGATGGAATCCATTCAACAGTTATTTTTTCTGTAATCACATTCCTTAACGTAATGGAACTTTAATGTCAGTCATGTGTTTCAGTCTTCAACCACCATTTATCTTAGCACTTGCTTCAGTGGTGTTATTGTCACACCAAAAGTCCACAAGCACTATATTATGACTCAACATAAGACTTAGCAAGTGTTCTAGTCCTATCAATTCTTGGTTTGCATTACTCATCTCCACATATTCTGCCTCGCAGGTTGAGATCGCACTGTAACTTTGTTTTCTTATCTTTCAAGCAACTGTATCACCATACAACCTCATTAAATACCCACTTGTCATAATTAAGCCTCTACAGTTTGCCAAACTTGTATCTAAGAGGCTTCCAGTCCATCTTTACAGCTTCCGTAGATTAATCCCAGAGTTTTTGTGTGTTGCAAATATCGAAGAACTCGCTTGACCATTTTCCAATCATCTTTAGTTGAGCAGATTTGGTGACTGCTTAGTATATCCACAGAGTACATCTGATCTTACTGTATTCGCCAGATACAGCAAGCTATTAACTGCTTCTCTGTATGGCATATTTTCTCTAGTTTTTGTTCTATCCAGCTCACCACCATCTTCAAATTTTTTCTATTTATTCTTTGGCGATTTGAGATTTAATTTCTTATGACTGGTATTTTTTGTGATTTCAAACCATTAAAACTAAACCTTTCTACCATTTTTTTAATGAATTGTGTTAGGTTGAGTCAAATTGTTCTGTATTTTCTATCTCTTCTCACTTTAACACCTAAAAAAGTGCCAACCTTACCAAGATCTGACATTTCAAACTCAGATTGCACATCAATCTTAATTTTATTTATTGACTTACATTACTTCTAGCTATCATCGTATCATCCTTATATAGAATCAAGACTAGAAAATCATTATCTTCTTTCCATGTATAAAGGAAAGGCTCAACAATATATGACTGTAGTCCCAATTTGGAAGCAGTCTCACAAAAACGTTCGTTTCATCTTTTCGGGCTTATCTTGAGTCCATAAAGGGCTTTTCCCAATTTACAAGCTTTATCTTTCTCAAGTCTATCTTTATCAAGCAGACCTTAAAGAATCTCTATGTATGTCTTTGCCTTGATTGAACCGTTCAAAAAGGATGTCTTGACATTAAGTTGGTAGGTCTTTAGATTATATCTATTAATAATTGATATGATCTTACAAGAGCTAATCCAGACACTAGAGCAGAGGTCTCTTGCAGGTTGTACATATTCCTGTTTTTAAAGCCACGAATTACTAATGTCGCTTTGAATTTTCTGTTTCCATTTTTATCTTTCTTCCTCTTTAGGACCTACGTAGAGCTGATAATGTTTGACTTGCCTCCTTCAGCATTTATGGTTGGTCTATCTACTATTTTTTATACTTTATTCTTACGCATTAACTCTAGCTTTTTGTCAATTGCTCTGAGCCATTAATCTCAATCTAGAGCTAAAACAGTTCCTTTGTAGTTTGTGGGGTCCTTGCTTAATCAAGCAATCAGGAATTGTGTTATTTTATCTTTAAAATTTGTGATCAAATAATTAACATAACCCTTAGACTAAAGCAATTTTTTAAATTTGTTTGTGTCAATTACTCCTGCAAAACTCATATCATTAACGGTAGCAGGTTGTCTGAGGTTTTCTTAAACAAGCTTTCTTTTGTTATGAGGCCGTCCTTGCTTTCTCTTGACTCCTCGTTTTTCCTCCGTTTCTAATAACTCTTCAGAACTATCTTCATCAAACTTATTATACCATCTGTCTTGTTTAATGCCTATCTTGTAATTATTCCAGTTTGCTATCTTACCTTTTTCCCACATATCTCTAAATACAAGTCTTTCATATAGTTTTACATCTCGACTCCCACAAAATTTTTCGTCTTCTGGTCTTAGAAAAATATAGACAGTGGCATTATAACCAACCAGCACCATTCGTATACCTTGTGAGTTGAATTTGGATCCAGTGTTTGTTTGTATCTTTCACTCTTATTTCATTAGACCAGAGTAGTGTGCGATTGTAGGCGTACACTGCAGCATCCAAGGCTAAATTCCAGATGTTCTCCCTGAGCCCAGAGTCATACATATTGGCTTGCACTTCGTCCTACAAAGTTTAATCAAGTCATTTTGAAACATCATTGTGCTGAAGAGTGTATGGACAGGCCAGTTGAAGCTTAGCTGCTAACCTCTGGAGAACATGTACCGTTTGACCTCCTGTGAACATTGTGCCTTGATCAGCTCGAAGGTAGCACACTTTAGAATCAAAGCCCAGCATGTTTTGTGCATGCGTCACGAAATTATCCATGTATATCCATGTATGCAATTATGAATGTATATCCTTTAGAATTAGTGGCTGGACTGATTGGTCCCATAGTGCCAGCGTGAGCTATCTTAAGTGGTTTAATTGCCCTCTCTCTTATAATGTTAACAGGCAATCTTTTAATTTTAGCAATTTGACACACCTCGCATGTTGCAATGAAGCTATCGAACACAGCCTTTTTTAAATCCTTAATGTCCAGATACCTTCTCTGCAATGCCTTGAGATATTCCACCGACGCATGTCCAAATCTTATGTACTAGAGCATGGCTCTGTTATTTTTTTTTCAAATATTTTATACTTCTCTGTAAAGAAACTTTGAGCCTCTGAAATCTTACCAATCATAAGTTCTTTGCAATTATGAATTTTTTTATCTTTAATAGTTTTCTCAAACTCATTTTATTAAGTGGTACCCAAACAAACTCTTTCAGATACATTGTTTCAGATTACAGGATAGCTCCTATGATTTTAAGTCCATAAGTTCATCCTTGGGTGAGGTATTAATCAAATGTATCTTTATATCTATGAAGCCCTTACTAAAAATGCGCTGTTGTTTAGGGTCAAGTCGAATTTTTTGAGTACTTTTTTCTATTAAATCAAATAAGTCTCAAATATCCTGCCTTTGATGTCCAGCTCCTCCTAAAATAACCCAAGCTAAGTTAAAAGAAAAAAAAGGATTTGTTGATCAATGAAATATGGCTGTATCCTAGGGAAAGATACAGGTGGAGCACACCCACGAATGGAAAAAATGGGCGCCATTAATGAGGCGTGCTAAGACAGATATGCTGAGCATGCGAACGTAACATGTCTAAGGCCGCTTTTAGTAACAGTGTATTTCCCGCACGTTGAGATATAAATTTGATAAATATTTTCTTTCAATTACACATGCATGCAATGGTACAATTGTTCATAAAAAACATAATCCGATCGTTCTTACGGGTAACAAGCACCTCATCAAGTTTTGCTAGATCATCTTCAATCTTTTTTTGTCAGAGTAATATGGAAAGCGACTGCGCATGTATCGAGGGGAAAGTGGCGTCCGCACCATGTGTGACAGGCATAGAGAAAGAAGAAAGGGCTGAATATCAGCATTTACTATTTAATGCCTGCCACCAGCCGCAACGTGAGTAGACGCGCCCGCCCAGCTCATTTAAATGCAAGCCTTAAAAGTAATGTACACCGTCCCTTCTTACCTCAAAGCGTCCGATAACCGACTGCATTAGCAACAGCGTGCGTCTCCCATGTCATGATGCTGACAAGCCCACGTGAGAACCAGCACGTGCCAGCGATTGAGTTTCATGAACTCCCGAATAAAGAAATGCTAACAAATGAAAAGATACTCGGTAATGCAATCTCAAGTAAACTGTCTTAATTGTACTGTCTTTAAATTAAATCATAAATCTTTTAAGATATAAATAAAATACCATTTAGAAACATTAGCGAAAACGGTGGCATTTAAAGAAAATGTGCGGATTTCAATTTAATGTATTACTTACTGCTACATACATTCTTTTTGGTTTTGACCTTATTGATTGCTCCACATGAAGCTCCCAGTGTCGTGCTTACATCTTCATGTGATTCAGCCGCTGTACCCTCACGATCTTTGAGCTGCTCTGGCACTTTCTGGGGTGAGTTCTCAGCGAGCAAAACCATGGAGAGTAAAAAAGAAAAAAAAAATGAAAATATGCAAGGAAGGCTCTATCACAAAAAACAGATGGTTAGAGATATTTTGAGAGCACACCGTCACTACACTTTTTTGTGGCCCATAACCTGTTAGTAATATAAGTATAAGCGTAATAATGTGCAAAAGAAAGTTTGAGACAGTCACTCTGCTTTTGAAATAAAATGTGTTTATTATAACAAATCTTAAGTATGTACAATCTTGAGTATCTTTAGTTCTAAATACAATCTTTTGATTGATACTGCACTGCAATGCCGCATCACCGCAGCATTTTAAGAACTTGCTACTGCGCATGTACTTGAATTTAATCACGATCGTTAAACACGTATTCCACATATAGCTTAAATTATTTTTTTAAATGTAAGAATTATGCTTCTACTTTTCTTTTCTTCTTAAACAATAGCTAGTTATTTAATAAATAATGTTAAAAAGCTATAAAACGTTTGCTCATAAGAGAACAAGTAGCTCAAAAGGAGGTCTGAATTTCTGTGATGATTTTGTATTACTTGCCACTTAGTGGCAAATGTGCCTCGAAGATCATGTCTATACGTGTACTTACAATCTAACAATCGTTTTAATAAGAACATAAAGGTTATTGTTACAGTTGCTCTAGTTCCGCAGATAAGACGTGCATAAAAATTAACAAAGCAAAAGCTAAAAACAAGAGTTACATTTTGGTCATTTTAAAACATTCCACAAGTGCATGTGAGATTTTTACTTAGCCATTAAATATATAAAACTAAGACGTGAAGGATACCAAATCCATACGTGCTATGTCAATTTATGTACATAAATTATTTATACACACATACACCCACACTCATATCTTTGTATGTACATATTTATAATTGGAAACTGACCTACTGTGGGTCAGTACACTGTCTTTCTTTTTATTTATTGAAAATATATCCCTTTGTAGAATACATCTTACCATTATTATTATATATCATCATTAAACATTCCTTTTTGCTGACATAACATTTCATTCTTCATTCGCATATTGTCTCATCACCCTGATAACACATTATCTAGTTCATCACAAATTTTTTTTGTTTTTGATCGATGTAATAATTTTTCATTTTCAATTTTGAAGGCCTTATTACTTAATTAGTATTACGAATTTGATTCAAATATCCGATTAGAACTATTAGAAAAAATATAAGTGCCTCGACGGGAATTGAGCCTACAACCCCTTGAACTGTATTGTTTCAATGGCTACCAGGCTTACCAACTGAGCTGACCACGAGCTCCCTATCTACATAGATATATATGGATATACATATATCTACCAATATTATAAAATTATTTTATTAGGGCTGTCAGCACATCCCCCACACCTCCATGATCCTTTCACAGTCTCCCCTAAACTCCCCCCCCCACAATGCAAGAAAAAATTCTTTTTATTTTTCAATAAATTTAACGCAACAAAATTTACGTAAATCCTTCCACGCCCCCTACTACTATTTCACAGCCTACCCCATGAATGTAATGGCCCCTACTACTACCCCCAACAAAGACTTTGAATATTTTAAAAAAATATTGTAGTAATTGTGTTTTAATGAAAATATGCCAAAAAACGGTTCATACGGGGTAATTTGCCATTTCCACTATCCTTTCCTACATCCTCCTACAAAAACATAGGATGTATTGTGAACATGCTTTATTATACGATTATTTAAAGAAACTTATCTCTACAGCCCCACTATGCCACTTCAATAAACTTATAATTTTTGTGTTATTTACCTTTTTATAGGGACAAGAGGATTTACCACCCCCTTTATAATAGAGTCTAAATTATTATGTTATCTTATATTTTTTATATTTGTGGATACCTCTTTTATACTGTACATTAACTTTAGTTCATGTTCCTTCTATTTTATTAGTTACTGTCTAAATTACAATAAATTTGTTGATAAATACAAACTTTCCAAACAAAGGTAGTTGATAAAGTAAAAACTCTCAACAGTATACTGAACTACACTACGTTCAAATCCTTTTATTTGGTACATACAGTCTTTTTAACTTACTTCAGATAACTCTTTGTCGATGGTAATGGGCGTGTAGAACACGCAAGTACCAGTTTATAATGAGTAATTTATTTGTCAAAAGTATTGTTCAAATAACTAAAATTGTTATGTTTTATCATTTTACCTTGAAATTCAACGTGTTAACTTTTAATAAGATAACATTTTAATAAAAGATTGTAAGATTTAAAAAAATAAGAATTGTTTTAATTTAACCATTCAATTTTCATCTGGAAATAAAGTTATTATTTTATTGACAGGGCTTCACCCCACTGCGTACTCCACACACCAACACCCTATTTTCAGTTCAAAATTGAATGGTAAAATTAAAACGTTTCTCATTTTTTAAAATCTATATATATATGTATATATATATATACATATGTATATATATTTGTGTAAGGGTTACTTATGCGGACACTTACATGTATAGGAGAGTATAGATAAGGACAAAAAAGGAATTATGCGGCCTTTCACATGTATATATATATACTAGTGTAATTTTGCCTCCTTACACGCTTCACGTGCCAACCCCGTAGTAATATTTAAAACTTGAAAATTTAATAACAACGTATAATTAAAAACTAATATCTACAAAATAATAAACTTTTTAGATAAATAATCAACTGTTTCTCAGTTTGCTTACGTTTTTCAATAACGTTTCTTATATTTCAATATACTTCAAATATACATAAAACATATAGTTTCGTATTACAATCTTTTATTATATCATGAATACAACTTATATTTGGAGTTGAAGTATTTAAAGATAAGAATCTTATGAGAAAGGCTTTTTTGGAAAAAAAAAAATGTTAAAATCTGTAGAATTGTATAAAATAAAATATTCATTAATCAATATTTAACATTATTATCAAAATTGAAGCGATATGGTATTTGGCACAAAAAAAAGTATAGAATTTTTATAATTATGAAACTGGCGTTTAAAAATTTACGACAATCTTTGTCTTCATAGAAATTCTACTACGAAACTGTAGGCTGTCCTGTTCTTCAATGTCGTAAAATAAATTTTTTACCAAAATTCGAAATTTTTAAGAAGAATGTCAATGTAAGAATGTACTTAAAAATTTTTTTAATGAGAGCATTTTTAACTGCTTTTTATGCAAGAATTAAAAAATGTAGTATCTTAATATAAGAGATTTAAAAAAAATTTTTTACTTGTTAAAATTTTGATTTTCAACATGCATTCTATATATTTAAAAAACTTAATTTCTTAGAGAAAAATAAAAAATTTTAAGGAATATGCTTTGAAAAAGGAATAATACAATTGTTAACGATCGAAAATTTCTTGCTATATAATGTTTTTAATCTTTGCTTCGTTCTCCAAATCATTTCGTATACATATTTTTTTAGGACTTTTACATCTTGATACCAGTACGTATAGTTGGCCATAAGAAAACAAAGGTCTTTTGTAATAAAATCCTAATTTATTAAGACTTTGACATTGCGATTTTTTGATTGTCATAGAAAAAGCTAGAACGATTGAAAATTGTTTTCTGTACATAATAAACGGTAAAAATGAATTATTACCAGTACTAACCGTGATTCTTAGAATAAAAACTTTATCACCAGATTTCTTACTAGTTATTATTCCTCCTTCTGGATTGTATTTAAAAAATTTGGTTCTATGTATTTAGTGCCATTGCAAAATCCATCAAATACACTTAATTTTCTGATCAACATATTAACAGCATCTACTTCAAAATTTAAAACATGAGTCTGTTATCCTTCATATATATTATTTAGAGCTTCTATGGAAAAATTTATGCTTATATTTTCATCAGTGAGATCACTACCTTTATGATTCGCAAAATCTGTGCTGTAACAATGTATGTTCTTTTCCTTTAATAAAACTCAAAATTTTATTATTTGCAATGTACGAAAGTCTGTTATGAGTGGTAAGTATTACTTTGTATAGGCAGCTATTCATACCGTTCCTAAAAATTTTTTTTAGAAATATTATTAGCTCTCCATCCCTTTTTACTTTAAAATTTCCTTTAAATTCAAAGATTTTATTTATACGTGATATAGCATTTTTTCGTTTATTGTCTTATAAATCTTCAATAAAAATTTTTTGGAGTGGTTCTCGAATAGACTTACCACAAAAACTTCAGATATTAAAAACCATGCAAAAAGTTTTCTCAGTTAATATGGCAGCATAACGTTACAAGATGTTTTAAATACTTTATAAATTTTAGAAATGTGTTTAACTTAACCTTCAGCAATAGCAGTATATCTAAATATACTGTAAAGTATGTTATCAACTGTTTTTAAGCTTTAAGTTCCACTTACCCAATTTAAAATTTATTTTAAAAAATGCTTAGAGTCCGTAGGTGACACCATATTAAGTCGCCTTATAGAAAAATAACGTTCAAGTCTTACTTTTCTAACCCAAGTTTTTTTATCGAATTCAAACACTAATATTCTGGAATATTCACGTATCTAATTTTTTTTGGACACGCCGCACTGTGGAAAAAATCGTCAAAAAGTTGGCCACAATTTAATTTTTCAAGTTTCAAATTTGCCAATTTTGTTATGTTTATTTATTCTTGATACTCAAGAGCATATAAATCAGTTAAAATCATGACCCAAAAAAAACTTGGTCTTAAACGTACGCAGCTTCCAAATAAGTGAATTCTGCTTTTTCTGAATTTTTTCGACTTTTTAGTGATTCTTGTTTCTTAAACTGATTGTAAAATTTTTTAGTTCAATGTAGCCATTAATTTTTTTTCTAATATTATTATATATGATTTAAGAAGTCATTTTTTTATTGACTTATGATAATAAATAAATCTTTAGGTTCGTTAACTTTACTTTCAAAGAATGGTATATTTATGCAAATATTTAAAGGAAACGTAGAAAATCGAAAAGGATTTTCTCGAGCTTTTACAGGCTCTCTAGCGATTTCATACACCTGAACATACCTAGAAAGTAAATCCATCAAAAAATCTTGCCCATATTTACCCTTTTTTTGATAAGATAAGAAGTCATTTCTTAAGTAAGCGCATCATCTAAATATTCAAATATGTATAGAGAGAATTTATTACCTAATAAGACATATAATGAATGTATATTGAGTTCATCTATTGTGCCAATTTCAACATCAATTTAAAACAGAATGGGAGTAGACTTAAGTCTCCGTGATTTCATAGGGTTTTATAAGTTGACTTATACAATAAGTCATCTTAATGCGAAACATCCACGGTTTATTTAAATGATAAAATAAATGTAATTTATATTTATATATGTATTGGTCTTATTAACACACATACAAAGCAACATAATACATACACATGAGAATTAACATTTTACACATAGTTTATCCTAAATGCTAACAACACAAAAACTTAGCGTACCAAGAACTCTATACTTAATTTTAAATCGAATTGTGATTGATATGAATTTGTTTCTAATCGTAGTCTTAGTTGTATAAATAGAATGGTTAATAATTATTCGTATCAAGTCCATCTACTTGCTATCTAAGTGGTGTGGAGAAATACATGAAAAAAAGTTTATTGTAAAAAAACGCATGTTCTTATTAGTTGACATTCTTTACGAATGAAAGTTTTTACAGTACAAGAATATATATGACATATTATTTTTATCATGTATTAAATTATATTTTCATCAAAAGATTTTGAGTAAAATATAAATAAGTAAACAATCTTTTAACCACTAATATAAATAGTTTAATATGGTAAAACGCTGCTTGGAATGCCCCACACAGTTAACTATATAATATAATAGATATCTCTTTACTTTAATTTGTAATTATAAAAATGCTTTACGCAACGACCCCCTATTGATTAATTATTACTTTAAATTTTTTCTTGACGATAAGATGGATCATGTCGATAAGGCAGTTTTGTTTTACAGTAATTTAATAATGAAGTAGATTAAAAATAATAGATTTATTTATATACGACACATACACGTCTGTATACTCTTTAAGGTCCGAGAAAGACTGTATGATCCCTGTCAGATTCCCCAAAAGTAGTTTGGGGGGGGCGGTGGAGGGTCACGAAAAAAGCGTGGGGGGTCTGTGAGAAGGCTGTGGGGGTTTTCGAAAAAAACTGCAATGTTACAAAATAAGGAAGAAAATGACGGGTTATTGCCTCATTTTGTGGGGGGTAGTGGAGCGGGGGGGGTTAATGGCAGCTGTGGGGGGTATGTAAGAGGGTTATGTGGAATGCCCTACCGAGATAACTATAGAATGCAGGTATATATATATATATATATATATATATATATATATATATATATATATATATATTCCTATATTATATAGTTGTTTTAAGTGGATTTATCCCCCTTCATCCCCCTCCATCCCCTACTCATGCCTCTCAAATTACCTTGTTAATGGTTTGTTTTCTTGCTATTTTAATAATTCATTACATCTCCCTTCATCACCCTCGATCTCTCATGCACCCCCCTTAATCCCCTACCCTTCTCCACAGTTGAATCACCTCTTGGAAGTTTAAGGGTATGATTGCATTTTGATGAGTTGTTGATTCAATTGCTACATTCAATTCAAACGCAATACACGATACATTTTTAAGAAGACTTTACATTGTATGACAAGAACATTTTGTAAAATAATATCCTTTAGTAATAAAAAAAAAAAAAAAAAGAATTTATTTCGAAAAACTTATACACTATAAATTTACAAACTCCGATTTTTCATTTGTCTTTTTAAATTTTCTTATCGTCAATATTCTTTTTACATTTTGTACAAATTTGCTTAATTTTACATTTACTGTGAATTCTTGTACGTCTATTAAAATGTGTTGATCTTTTGAATTTTTTACTACAACGTATGCATGGGATTGTTTTTTGTAAATTATGCTATTTTGATTCCTAACGAAATTTTGTTTTAAAGTAAATACAATTTTACAAAAATCACAAACGTACAACAATTTTCGATGTATCTTTTTATGATCTCTTAATTTTTCAGGGTTCGAAGATTTTGTTTTGCATACATTGCAGATTAATAAATCTGTGATACTGGACATAATTTTTTATTACAAGTATTTGAATGATTGTTTCAGATCAATGATATATTTTCACGTTAACTGCATTGTGTGGCCTAATATATGTATCAAATATATGTAATAATTTTTGAATTAATATTATTTATGAATTTTTTTTTTCCTAATTTTTATTCCATTTGCTGGAAAATACCTGAAAAAAATTCTTAGTACATATAAAAAACAGATAAACATATGAAAAATCGATAATTACGTTTATAATTTTTTAATTTTTTATTTTAGTAAATGAAAATTACAAAATTTTCTACCTTACAAATTACGGATAGCAACATAAAATAGAAAACGTTTGTAGATAGATACAAATTTTTTTAATTATTGAAATATCTTGGACCAAACAACATTTTGTATTTCAAATTTTTTTTCAGCTTCACTTTAAATGAAAATATCACTTGGATTTTCACATCTCGAGAGGGCAACATATAACTGTCCATGAGAAAATAAAGGTTTTTTAAATTTAATCCTATAGAATCGAAACTTTGACCTTAAGATTTGTTAATAGTCATCAAAAAAGCTAATACAAAGAGAAATTGTTTTCTATACAAAATAAATGGAAGTAATGATGAACTACTTGTATTTTATGTTATTTCTGGTATGAAAACTTTCCATCCTTTTTTGTCACCTGTAATTATTTTTGCTTCTATAATATATTTAAATAATTTTATTATTTTTAACCTTGTACAACTACAAAGGCCATCAGAAAGACTTAAGTTTCGTGATAACATCACTATAGCTTTCAATTTTAGATTTAATTTGTGTGGTGAAAGTCCTTCTTGGATATTATTTTTAAATTCTCTTGGAAACTTTATGTAAATATTACAGACTGTTTTATTAACTCCTTTATGAGTAGCATGGTCTATGCTATAATAAGTCATTGTTTCTCTTTTCATATGTCCTAAGATTTTATTTTTCAAAAAATAAGTCTATTCATTATTGAATGTTAATATTACATTATTTTTTAAAGAACTATTATTATTTTAAAAATTTTTCAAAAACACATTGTTTATTATCCATTGTTCAGGTATTTTTTAGCAATCAATTTTTCCATTACCAATATCCAATAAAAATGTAAAAAATTTTTTGTCTATTGACCTAATATTTGTTTTTGAATGTAAGATGTAAAATAATTCCCAAATTTTTGAGTATTTAATAGTCTCTTCTGATATGCTTATTACAATTTTTAGTTTTATCACTATATTTAACTACAGGTAAAATTTGATGAAAATCTACTCCTAAAATGATTTACTTGTTACCAAACGGTGTGTTTGTATTACAAAAATCTCGTAGAGTTCTGTAAACTATTTCTAAAGCTTTTTTTGATATCATAGAAGCTTCGTTTTAAATTATAACATGAACTTCGAGTAATATTTTTTTATCTGATTTAAATTTTAAAAAAGCACTTTCAATTAAATTTGAATCTAATCGTTATCTAAAAGTTATGTGGCTCATCACTCCTTCTGGTAATAAAATCGAGGCTATACCTGTCAAAGCCATGGATAAAATTTTTCTTTCTATAGAAATAAAATAACGTATTAACGTTTTATATAAAATAGTTTCATCAGAACCACCAGGGCCGTCAATAAGAACATGTTGTTTTCAAATCTGGTAACTTTTTTCAAAAATAAGTTTTTGATGAACATAACTTTAAAAACATGTCATAAAACTTTCATTGGTAAATTTTACTTTCCATTTAGTCATTAACAGTGTTTTTTCATTTGTGTGTGTTTGATTCTGGTGAACCGCAATCAACACAAGATTTCTCATTAGAATAAAACGTTTTATTTAAATATAAAAAACCTATGTTTTCGTTACCTTTACAATCTTCAACGAAAATTTTTTTATATTTTATCCAAATTATATTTCCTTAAAGTTTTCGGATATAATGAACCATGCAAAAAATTTATGTAATTAAAATGATTAAATCACATTATTAACTTCTTCAAAAATATTGTCAATTTGTGAATCATTTTCTACTAATAGTAATAGCTGTTTCTTTAAATGTATTACGAATAATACTATCAAAAACTTAAAAATCGGAAAATGATGTTTTACCTCTAACTTTGTTAAGTATTAATTTTAAGTTAAACATCTTTTTGTCTCTTGGAGAAGCAACATTTATTGTATCTATGGTAATATTTTTTTGTAATTTTTTCTCGTCTTTTCCATTTTTTCATTTTCTTGTCAAATAAGTAATATTCTGAAATATTAATGGACTTTATAGATTTTGCGAAATCATATATTTTGTTTAAATCGAACCATGCTATCAAAGGAGTCTTCCAATTATAAATACATTCCTCTACCTTATTTTCTTCAAAAATTATAATTTGTTTATTTTCCGAATAAACCGAAAAACGAAATACTGAATGACTTTTACCACAAAGAGGAAATTCTTGAAGTCTCCATGCTGCTTTCATGGGACTTAGGTAACGTCAATTTACATATTGACTTATTTCATATTTTGTTTCAGGATTTTTAGATTTATTTTCTTATTCTAATTTACAAAAAGCCCTGTCACTACCTTTGTTAATGTGATCAAAAATATATTAAATACTTTTAATATAAGCACAACATTCTACATTTATGTGACAATTATATTAATTGAATTAGTATTTCGTATAAGAAAAAACCATTGAATAATCAACAGAAATTTTGTGTAACTGTTTTTAATTTTATAATTATAATTATTACTTGCATTGTCTTTTCTTTTATATTCAAGTGTGACGAGGATTTTTCAGCCGAGAAACAGCCATCTCATATCCTCTCATGACATCTCTTCTCGTACTTTGCTTACCATGTCCCTACCCACTGGATACCTCTCCTTCAGGAGATCTGCCACAGGTATCCAGCTTGGGAACACCGAACACTCCTGAAAGGAAATTAAAAAGGCGGAGGAAGGGGACAATATCCATACATAAACACTATTACTTTTATAACCTTTACAGCACGCCCCCATTATTTATTTTTCACCATACACTTTCCAATTCTACACTTCCTCTCCCTCTGTATATAATTATTTGGCACACTGATATCAGAGTTAACGTCTTCGTACGGACACCTCCCGGTCGTCTTCTCCACCGAACTTTCCTTGGGCTGGTGGACAGTGGCTGGTACCAATGTCATACACACACTTACACATGCAATCTCAGCCACACCTCGTACTTAATTCAATTTCTCTATCCTTCAATAACCCCAGACACACTCCCTCCCACACATACGGATCATCTCCAATGTTCTGTCTTGGTGTACCACCTATGGTACAGTAAACCTACCTTCTCACTATTCTCATGGCCACCTAATGCTACTGGGACCCTCGACAGGTCACTCGGTGGCTGCTCCCTTCTCGTCTTTTTCCGCAAGTTTCACCTTTTTGGTCTTAGCTCTTTCTCTCTCTCTCTCTTTCTCGATCTCTTTTACCTGTCTTTTCCGATAATTCACAATTCTGATCTCCATGCTCTGCTCTCTATGACGCCTCGTACGATACTAACTGCGCTATGCAGAAATTCTGCATAGGTGCGCACGCCCCTCTCTTTGCATCTCACAACTTTCAACGTTCCTAAAAACCGGTTGATCGTTGGATGTTTCAAAAACTTGGTTCTCAACGCAATGACTTAGCCCTTTATCTTTCTCCAAAGTGTCGCGAGCTCATTCGTCTTCCCTTCTCTCTCTTAGCCACATGCATTCACTCAACCATACTTCTCACCCATTCAACCTTTCTCCTGGTTTTCGATCCTTCTCCCTACTCTTGGCTCATAGACCACGGCGCCGAGAACACACATTAAATAATGTATCAACTGTATATATAGCATATACAAATACGTGTATATACACACACACACACACACACACATATATATATATATATATTACTATAGGACTCGGTAGCCGTTGATCATTCATCCAAAATATAGGTATACAGTGACGTGGTAGCTTTAGCTACTGCGTCACAAACCTCCCTCTTCGTCTAGGCATTCCCTTAAATGTCTAAAGCCGTACATAATCGACAACCACCTTATTTTGGAATATAAAAACGTGTTTCCTGTTTCATCTTTCCTGAGTTCCCTGGTTTCCTTAAAAATAAAGACTCCTCTCTTGTTTTCTTCCTGTCCCTAACCCTTTCTGACCTTGGTAATCTTCTCCTTTCCTCTGGATCTTCTC